>NC_088377.1:48055000-48425000 GCF_037993035.2 Macaca fascicularis
GGGTCCTGCAGTTAGAGAGAGGGGGCGTCTCAGCCTGGCCTCCCTACCTTAAAAGGGACAACAGGCGTGCACCAGCACGGCAGGCTAGGTTTTGTATTTTTAGTAGAGACAGGGTTTCACCATGTTGGTTAGGCTGGTCTCGAACTTCTGGCCTCAGGTGATCTCCCTCCGCCCCGCCTCGGCCTCCCAAAGTGCTGGGATTACAGGCGTGAGCCACCAAGCCCAGTCTATTTTTATTTTTATTTTTTACTTTTCAGACAGAGCGTTTACTTTTCAAACAGTGGCTTGATCATGGCTAACTGCAGCCTCGAACTCCCAGGGTCAAGCAATCCACCCACCTCAGCCTCCCAAGTAGCTAGGACTACAGGCGCACACCACCACTCCCAGCTTTTTTTTTTTTTTTTTTTTTTTTTTTTTTGGTGGAAACAGTGTGGTGGGGAGTGGGGGTAGAGGCTCTCTATTTTGCTCAGGCTGGTCTTGAACTCCTGGCCTCAAGCGTTCTTACTCCACCTGCGAAGTAGCTGGAACTACAGGTACACACCACCATGCCCAGCTAATTATATTCTGTAGAGAAGAGATCTCTCTATGTTGCCCAGACTGGCCTTAAACTCCTGGCCTCGAGCTTTCCTCCCACCTCGCCTCCTAAAGTACTGGAATTGCCAGCATGAACCACACTGCCCGGCCTACTTCAATTTTGATTTATTTTATTTTACTTATTTATTTATTTATTTGTTTATTAGACAGAGTCTCGGTCTGTTGCCCAGGCTGGAGTGCAGTGGTGTGACCTCTGCTCACCACAACCTCCCGGGTTCAAGCGATTCTCCTGCCTCAACCTCCGGAGTAGCTGGGATTACTGGCGCGCGCCACCACACCCGGCTATTTTTTGTATTTTTAGTAGAAACGGGGTTTCATTATGTTAGCCAGACTCCTCTGGAACTCCTGACCTCCTGATCCACCCGCTTCGGCTTCCCAAAGTGCTGGGATTACAAGTGTGAGACACTGCCCGCCGGGCTTCCGATTTTTTTTTTTTTTTTTTTTCTCTTCTTTTTTTTTTTTTTTTTTTTTTTTTGAGACGGAGTCTTGCTCAGTCGCCCAGGCTGGAGTGCAGTGGCACCATCTTGGCCCACTGCAGGCTCCGCCTCCCGGGTTCACGCCATTCTCCTGCCTCAGCCTCCCAAGTAGCTGGGACTACAGGCGCCCGCCACTACGCCCGGCTATATATATATATTTTTTTTTTTTGTATTTTTAGTAGAGACGGGGTTTCACCCTGTTAGCCAGGATGGTCTTGATCTCCTGACCTCGTAATCCGCCCATCTCGGCCTCCCAAAGTGCTGGGATTACAGGGTGAGCCACCGCGCCCGGCCTGGCCTCCGATTTTTAAAACAACCTCCAGAGCAGGTCTTGCAGTCACCACCACCCTGGTTCAGTTCATTCTGCTACATTTATTGTTTCAGAGGTGCCATTGTGGGGTTGGTCCATGTCTACTCCCCTTCTCCCCAGGCAGTGAAAATTACACATACAATTAGAGGTGTGTGGAAGCATGGCCAGCATCTCCAGTGGGAATCAAAAATGGTTAAAAAAAAACAACCCGGGTGCGGTGGTTCACGCATGTAATCCTAGCACTTTGGGAGGCAGAGGTGGGAGGATTACTTGAGGTCAGGAGTTTAAAACCAGCCTGGCCAACATGGTGAAAATAGGAAAAAAATTAGCTGAGCGCGGTGGCGGGTGCTGTAATCCCAGCTACTTGGGAGGCTGAGGCAGGAAAATCACTTGAACCCAGGAGGTGGAGGTTGCAGTTAGCGGAGGTCAAGCCACTGCCCTCCAGCTTGGGCGACAGAGCGAGACTCCGTCTGGGAAAAACAAAACAAAACAAACAAAAAACCAGGCTAGCCTCGGTGGTTCACGCCTGTAATCCCAGCACTTTGGGAGGCCAAGGTGCACAGATCACCTGAGGTCAGGAGTTCAAGACCAGCCTGGTCAACATGGTGAAACCTCATCTCTGCTAAAAATACAAAAAGTAGCCAAGCTTGGTGATGTGCGCCTGTCATTCCAGCTACTCCAGAGGCTGAGGGAGGAGAATTGCTTAAACCTGGGAGGCGGAGATTGCAGTGAGCAGAGATGGGGCCACTGCACTGCAGCCTGGGCGATGGAGTGAGAACTTGTCTCCAAACAAAGAAACCCCAGAGAATACAGTAGTGTAGCGCAGTCAGAGTGTTCTCAACGGTTCCATGCGCCCTTGAACTCTGTCTTCAAAAGTTTATTTCACTTGCTCCTTGCGGTGTGGTGCGTGTTGACCATCCACGGTATAATGCAGGTATAATGTAGTCTTAGGAGTTTATAACCCGCCTTGGGCTGCGTACCTAAGCAACTGAACCCCCAGGGAAAACCCTGCCCATTGCCCCAGGACCTATGTAACTTCCACTCCCCGGGGCTGGGGCAGATGGCCCGGCAGGAGGGATCAGGGATGGGGTCTACTGGACCCCAGGTGTCAGGTCCTCCGTGGGGCAGGAATTCGGCCTGGGGACCTTCCTGGTCCACCTAGGGAATCGTAAGTTTCACCGCGCTACTATGCTTTGTTTGACTTAGCGGTGCCAAGTCTGGCCTGAGGGTCTGACTTAAGGTCTGTTCTGGGAGGGGAGGGCGTAGAGGGCGGGCAGCGCGCGCCTTCTGCGGAGGTGCGAGAAGGGGACCTGGAAGACTACGAGGGACCGAAGAGACCTGACTGCACTGTGTCCAGGAAGAGGCAGCCTCCGGGTGCTGATGGACTTGAGGGCTGTGGGAGGGGAAGCTGAGGGGGCCGCTGTTCCGTGGGCCGCGCAGGAGAGCAGCGAAAGTCAGGAGTGGCCGGTGGCACCCGCGCCCCCGTCTTTTCCCCACGCCGGCACTGGACACTCGCGGGGACGCAGGAGCCGCCAGAGCCCAGGATCCGCACACTGGAATCCTGGAAGGCCCCGGGAAGAGGCCGGAGGGAAGCGACGCGATGCCCGATCCCCTGGGGCTGATGGAAGGGCTGAGGGCGCAGGAGCTGTGATTGTATACCTATAAATGCCAAGGTTTTAGTTAACGAACTGGGGTTGTTTCAGGGAAGGTGGGGGTGGGTTGGAGGGAGCAGATTATTCCAAATATACTTTTTTTTTTTTTTTTTTTTTTGAGGCGGAATCTTGCTCTGTCGCCCAGGCTGGAGTGCAGTGGCACGATCTCGGCTCACTGTACCTCCGCCTTCCAGGTTCAAGCGATTCTCCTGCCTCCCGAGTAGCTGGGATTACAAGCGCCCGCCACCACGCCTGGCTAATTTTTATATTTTTAGTAGAGATGGGGATTCACCATGTTGGCCAGGCTGGTCTCGAACTCCTGGCCTCAGGTGATCCGCCTAGCTTCCCAAAGTGCTGGGATTACAGGCGTAACCCACCGCTCCCGGCCTGAACATAGTACTCTTTCCTTGATCTGGCTCACGTGCAAATTCTTAGTGTTCCCCATGCAGAGGGCTGGGGAGAAGAAAATCCGATTCCCTCACAACACCGCCCCAGCCTTCTCCGCTAAACTGCGCTTTCTCATTTTCCACTGTGGCTTCCCATACGTTTCTCCTTAGGAGACTCCATAGCCTGAGGGAGGTGAATTTTCCCGAATGAGAAGAGGATTATTTACGAACCCCGTGGTGGCATCTGTTTCTATGCTGTTTCGTTTACTTTTACACTTCCCTCCGAATAGCTGCATTACAAAAGGGAAAGAACTCTTAGTCAATCCCAAACCATAATAAAAGGATAGTAAAAAAAACTATACTGGTCGCTACACCTGACAACTGCTGAAATAGGATCCATCTAAAACACAAAAAATTTATTCTTCCAAGACCTCGTGGCGCAACGGTAGCGCGTCTGACTCCAGATCAGAAGGTTGCGTGTTCAAATCACGTCGGGGTCAAACATATGATCATCCCTTTCTTTAGCCACCAGGAGTTATATAGACGTCTTGCCGCTAACTCTCAACCTTGGACACTGTATTTTCTGTTCTTTAGCCCTAAAGATTTCTTTGCGTAGGTACTTCAGCAGTGGACCAGCACCTTAGCTAAAGTGTGAGGAAAAATTCAGAGCCAATATTTAGGTTGTGCTGTTCACATCTGTAGCAGGATTTATCGGGACTGTGCTTCAGATAGTACATTCACAGGACTTCAGATAGGACCTTAAAACAGTGCAGGAGGAGCACTTTGGGAGGCTGAGGCGGGCGGATTGCTTGAGCCCAGGAGTTCAAGACCAGCCTGGGCAACGTAGCAAAACTGTCTCTCAAAAAAGCAAAACAAAACAACAAAAACAAAAATAACAACACCAGATGTGGTCGCACATACCTGTAGTCCCAGCTGTTGCTTAGGAGACTGAGGCGGGAGGATCCCTTGAGTGCGGGAGGTTGAGGCTGTAGTGAGCTATCATTGTGCCACTACACTCCAACCTGGGTGACAAGGTGAGACGCTGTCTCTAACTGAAAAAATAAATAAAACGGTTCAGAGCTCAGGAAACAGTTGCCTTCCCAATCCAAAAACTACCCGCCCACCCTGGAGGGGCTGCTGTCCTTGGAAAAGTGTTGGTGGTGCAGCCTGATCTCCAGCATTTGAAGTTCAAGCGCCACTAGGACAAAGCTTTATTCAAAACAAACGAGGAGGAAGTCAGTAGTCTTCCCCGAGCGGCTCCTACAGGACTGCGCTGGCCTGACCTGTCATCCGGCTCCCTCCCCACGTTTGTATTCCTGGAACGACCTGCTGGACTGAGTTCCTTGTCCTCTGCCTAGAGGTGGCCAGGCCTGACCTCACTGCTTTCCCTATGTTCAAATGTCTCGAACCTGGAGCACTGAGTGTTTCCGTTTTCTGTTAAAGCAAACAGGAGTCAGGCGGGATGGCTCATGCCCGTAATCCCAGAACTTTGGGAGGCCGAGATGGAAGGATCGCTTGAGCCCAGGAGTTCAAAACCAGTCTGGGCAACACGGCATGATCCCATCTCTTGTATTTTTAATTAATTAATTAATTAATTAAAGGATAGTAAAAAAAACTATACTGGTCACTACACCTGACAACTGCTGAAACAGGGTCCATCTAAAGCACAAAAAATTTATGTTTCCAAGACCTTGTGGCACAATGGTAGCGCATCTGACTCCAGATCAGAAGGTTGCGTGTTCAAATCACGTCAGGGTCACAGCTGTCGCCCAGGCTGGAGTACAATGGTAGAGTCTATTTACAGAGTCTCACTCTGTTGCCCAGGCTGGAGTACAATGGCACAGTTTATTTATTTATTTGTGAGACAGAGTCTCACTCTGTCTCCCAGGCTGGAGGACAATGGCACAATTTTGGCTCACTGAAGCCTCCCCCTCCTGGGTTCAAGCAATTCTCCTGCCTCAGCCTCCTGAGTAGCTGGGAGGACATACTCTTGCCACCATGTAATTTTTGTATTTTAGTTGAGACGGGGTTTCACCATGTTGACCAGGCTGGTCTCAAACTCCTGATCTCAAGTAATCTGCCTGCCTTGACCTCCCAAAGTGCTGGAATTACAGGCGTGAGCCACTGTGCTCGACCAACACACGTATGTTTATTGCAACACTATTTACAATAGCAAAGACATGGAACCAACCCAAATGCCCATCAATGGTGTACTGGATAAAGAAAATGTGGTACATACACATCATGGAATACTAAGCAGCCATTAAAAGGAATGAGATCTTGTCCTTTGCAGGGACATGGATGAAGCTGGATGTCATCAGCCTCAGCAAACTAACACAGGAACAGAAAACCAAACACAGCATGTTCTCATTCACAAGTGGGAGCTGAATACTGAGAATGCATGGACATAGAGAGGGTAACAACACACACCTGGGCCTGTTGGGGAGTCCCAGGTAACGGTAGGGAACTTAGAGCACAGGTCAATAGGTGCAGCAAACCACCATGGCACATGTAACAAACCTGCATGTTCTGCAGATGTGTCCTGTTTTGTTCTTTTTGAGACGGAGTCTTGCTCTGTCACCCAGCCTGGAGTGCAGTGGCTGGCCTGATCTCAGCTCACTGCAAGCTCCGCCTCCCGGGTTTATGCCATCCTCCTGCCTCAGCCTCCGGAGTAGCTGGAACTACAGGTGTCCGCCACCTTGCCCGGCTATTTTTTTTTTTTTTTTAGTAGAGACAGGGTTTCACCGTGTTAGCCAGGATGGTCTCAATCTCCTGACGTCGTGATCCGCCCCTCTCGGCCTCCCAAAGTGCTGGGATTACAGGCTTGAGCCACCGCGCCCGGCCTGTTTTGTTTTAGAAGAAGTAAAAAACAAACAAACTTGGGAGGCCCGAGGCAGGCTGATCACTTGAGGTCAGGAGTTCAAGACCAGCCTGGCCAACATGGTGAAACCCCATCTCTACTAAAAACACACACAAAAAAGTAGCCGGGCATGGTGGCGGGCGCCTGTAGCCCCAGCTACTAAGGACGCTGAGGCAGGAGAATGGCGTGAACCCGGGAGGAGGAGCTTGCAGTGAGCCGAGATTGCGCCACTGCACTCCAGCCTGGTCAACGAGGCCAGACTCCGTCTCAAAAAAAAAAAAAAAAAAAAAAAAAAGGAAAAATTAACTCCTTACTCACATTAAAATTGTATTTTGGGGGTAATTTACATAAGTCACACAATTATGCCTTTAATTAAAATCTAATATTCTTTTTTTTTTTTTTTTTGAGGTGGAGTCTCGCTCTGTCGCCCAGGCTGGAGTGCAGTGGCGGGATCTTGGCTCACTGCAAGCTCCGCCTCCCGAGTTCAAGTGATTCGCCTGCCTCAGCCTCCCAAGTAGCTGGGACTACAGGCGCGCGCCACCACGCCCTGCTAATTTTTTTGTATTTTTAGTACAGACGGGGTTTCACCATGTTGGCCAGGATGGTCTCAATCTCTTGACCTCGTGATCCGCCCGCCTCTGCCTCCCAAAGTGCTGGGATTACAGGCGTGAGCCACCGCGCCTGGCCCATTTTTCTTCCTTCCTCTGATAACCTTTCTCCCCTCCACAAACACACAGCCAAAGAAACGAATTGTGTCGCTCCTGAATCATAGAATAATTGTAAATTAATGTTGTGATTAAATAGGCGGGGCGGGGCCCTGTTCGTCACGTGACTCTCCGGGTGCTGTCTGCGGCCGTTGATTGGTCTGGGCGGGAGGGCGGCCGTCGATTGGTCCGGGCCCACTCGCGCGGGCGCCACTCTCTTTGTCTGACCAGAGAGTCGCGAAACCTCCGCGGTCCTAGAGGGGCCGCTGGCAGGGACGCTTCGCTCGGCGAGCGCAGGTGGAGCCAGCGAGAGCCTCTGAGGCTGCCAGGGTGGTTGTGCCCGTTCCTCGGGCAAGGGGTGGTTCGCCGAGGGGCGCGGACCAGACAGACCCCGGGTCGGGCCTGGGCACCCGGAGAGGAGAGCCCAGCCCCGCCGCCGCACCTGGTGGAGGCGGCGCGGCGGAGATTCGGAGGCATCAGCAGGTTTGGGAAGAAGGAAGCGAGTGTTGTGGGGGGCGTCGGTGCTTGGGGGAGGCCACTCCGGAGACCGCCGGCTCTCAGGGGACGCTCCCGGGCCTGTGCGGCAGCTCTCGGGACCCGTGGCACCGGCTTTTGAGTATTTTCGGCGGTGTCAAGTCTTCAGCAGCGAGAGGAGCAAAGTCCGAAGAATGAATGGCTGGTGAACGCCGGGGCTTGGTTTTGTTAGACTGGGAGATGAGCCGTGGTTGTTAGTGGAAGGTGTTCACGTGATTGTGAAGAAGCGGCATTTAGGAATTTCTGAAAAGTTAACAATCCCGTCCAGTTAAAGTTTTGAGTTTATTGTGCATGCAGAGGAACAGCTGGGAAATTGTTCCAATGGCAGCTTAGAAAGCTAAATGAGGAAGTGCAGTGATCTTGATTGTAATTGGCCATTATCAACTTGCATTCCTTCTAGGGTAAGTCGAGCTGGATCAGCCTTGCATCTGTAGCTGATTGGTTCCGTTGGACTAGAAAAAAAGCTTCCTTCCTGGTCAGCGCACACTTTTCAGGGAAATAAGGAATTGTTGTTGTTGCTGTTGTTGTTTTTGAAGCGATGTGTCACTTTGTTGCCCGAGCTGGAGTACAGGCAACCTCCAACTCCCGGGTTCAAGCGATTCTCCTGCCTCAGCCTCCCTAGTAGCTGGGACTACAGGCACGCGCCACCATGCCCGGCTAATTTTTGTATTTTTAGTAGAGATGGGGTTTCACTATGTTGGCCAGGGTGGTCTTGAACTCCTGACCTCGTGATCCGCCCGCCTCGGCCTCCCAAAGTGCCGGGATTTACAGGCGTGAGCCAACGCGCCAGGCCTGTTGTTTTTAAGAGAGACAGGGTCTCGCTGTGTCACCCAGGGTGGAGTGTAGTAGTGCCATCATAGCTCACTGCAGTCTCCAACTCCTGAACTCAAGGGAGAAATCAGTGTATTTTAAATGCCTTATGTGGCTGTGGGTGGTTGGCCTAGGGCTATACCCAAAACATGGCCTCCATTTAATTTTTCATTAGCAAGTCTGACATCCAGATGCACAGCCTTCACAAACAGATGTTCAATAAATACAGTGCAGGGTTGTCCAATCTCTTGGCTTCCCTGGGCCACATTGGAAGAAGAATGGTCTTGGGCTACACATAAAATACACAAACACTAAAAATAGCTGATGAGCAAAAAAAAAAAAAGAATTGCAAAAAAATCTCGTAACGTTTTAATACAGTTTACAAATTTGTGTTGGATTGGATTCAAAGTCGTCCTGGGCCACATGCGGCTCACAGGCTGAGGGTTGGACAAGTTTGGTATAGAGAATGAAAGGGATGTGGCCTCTGCCCCAGCCTGGGAGCCACTGATCAGGATACTTTTTAGAGTGTACCTTTTTGAAGAGGCAGAGGGTCCGCCCTGGGCAACATAGCAAGACCCCATCTACAAAAAAACTACAAACAGCTGGACGTGGTGGTGCATTCTTGCACTCCCAGCTACTTAGGAGACTGAGGCAGAAGCATTGCTTAAGCCCAGGAGTTCGAGGCTACAGTGAGCCATGATTACACCACTGCACTCCAGCATGGGTGATAGAGGGAGACTCCTCAAAAAAAAAAAAAAAAAGGTCGGGCGTGGCGGCTCACGCCTGTAATCCCAGCACTTTGGGAGGCTAAGGCGGGCGGATCATGAGGTCAGGAGATTGAGACCATCCTGGCTAACAGGGTGAAACCCTGTCTCTACTAAAAATACAAAAGTTAGCCGGGTGTGGTGGTGGGCGCCTGTAGTTCCAGCTACTCGGGAGGCTGAGGCAGGAGAATGGCGTGAACCCGGAAGGTGGAGCTTGCAGTGAGCCAAGATCGCGCCACTGCACTCCAGCCTGGGTGACAGAGCCAGACTCTGTCTCAAAAAAAAAAAAAAAGGCACAGCGTGTTCTAAACTGTGTTTTCAGGGAAGGTGAACTGTGTTTGAGGGGCATCCATTAAAATGAAAGTGAATTTCATTAAAATTCACCCTTAGAAAGCAAGTTTGTAGGCCTAGCGCGGTGGCTCACGCCTGTAATCCTAGCACTTTGGGAGGCTGAGGTGGGTGGATCACCTAAGGGCAGGAGTTCAAGACCAGCCTGACCAACATGGTGAAACCCCATCTCAACTAAAAATACAAAAATATTAGCTGGGCATGGTGGCGGGCACCTGTAATCCCAGCTACTTCTGGAGGCTGAGGCAGGAGAATGGCGTGAACCCGGGAGGCGGAGCTTGCAATGAGCTGAGATCCGGCCACTGCACTCCAGCCTGGGCGACACAGCGAGACTCCGTCTCAAAAAAAAAAAAAGAAAAAAAAAACTACAAACAGCTGGACGTGGTGGTGCATTCTTGTACTCCCAGCTACTTAGGAGACTGAGGCAGAAGCATTGCTTAAGCCCAGGAGTTCGAGGCTACAGTGAGCCATGATTACACCACTGCACTCCAGCATGGGTGATAGAGGGAGACTCCTCAAAAAAAAAAAAAAAAAAAAAAAAAAAAGGTCGGGCGCGGCGGCTCACGCCTGTAATCCCAGCACTTTGGGAGGCTAAGGCGGGCGGATCATGAGGTCAGGAGATTGAGACCATCCTGGCTAACAGGGTGAAACCCTGTCTCTACTAAAAATACAAAAAGTTAGCTGGGTGTGGTGGTGGGCGCCTGTAGTCCCAGCTACTCGGGAGGCTGAGGCAGGAGAATGGCGTGAACCCGGAAGGTGGAGCTTGCAGTGAGCCAAGATCGCGCCACTGCACTCCAGCCTGGGTGACAGAGCCAGACTCTGTCTCAAAAAAAAAAAAAAAAAAAAAAAGGCACAGCGTGTTCTAAACTGTGTTTTCAGGGAAGAGGTGAACTGTGTTTGAGGGGCATCCATTAAAATGAAAGTGAATTTCATTAAAATTCACCCTTAGAAAGCAAGTTTGTAGGCCTGGCGCGGTGGCTCACGCCTGTAATCCTAGCACTTTGGGAGGCTGAGGTGGGTGGATCACCTAAGGGCAGGAGTTCAAGACCAGCCTGACCAACATGGTGAAACCCCATTTCAACTAAAAATACAAAAAAATTAGCTGGGCATGGTGGCGGGCACCTGTAATCCCAGCTACTTCTGGAGGCTGAGGCAGGAGAGTGGCTTGAACCCGGGAGGCGGAGGTTGCTGTGAGCAGAGATTGTGCCATTGCACTCCAGCCTGCATGACAGGAATGAAACTCTGTCTAAAAAAAAAAAAAAGATAGCAAGTCTGTAATTGTTACTGTTGCTGAATCCTGCTAGCAAATCACCAGGCTAGAGGTGGCGGTTGAGGGACCCCCCCTAGAACACTTTCAGAGGGGGCTTGTTAGCAGGTGGAGCTGGCCTTAGGAGCAGGGTTAGAAATACATAAGTAGGCCGGGCGCGGTGGCTCAAGCCTGTAATCCCAGCACTTTGGGAGGCCGAGACGGGCGGATCACGAGGTCAGGAGATCGAGACCATCCTGGCGAACACGGTGAAACCCCGTCTCTACTAAAAAATACAAAAAACTAGCCGGGCGAGGCGGCGGGCGCCTGTAGTCCCAGCTACTCGGGAGGCTGAGGCAGGAGAATGGCGTGAACCCGGGAGGCGGAGCTTGCAGTGAGCTGAGATCCGGCCACTGCACTCCAGCCTGGGTGACAGAGCGAGACTCCGTCTCAAAAAAAAAAAAAAAAAAAAAAAAAGAAATAAGTAGATTTAGAGAAAGAAAAGCTGGTTAACTGGAATCCCTAGGATAACTAGACTCGAACATCTTGTGTGATAGGGGAGGGGAGCATTTGGCTTTTCTCCTGTTGGTCCTAAATTACAGGGAGCAAAATTTTGGATAAAGCTGTTATTGATCAAGTCCTGATGTGGGGCCCGTGCCTCAGAGGCTATGGTTTGGTTTCCAGAGCTGGTTGCTGCAAGGTGTGGATCAGAGTGCTATGTGTGGTTTGTTTGTTTTTTTGTTTTTTTTTTTTTTTTGAGACGGAGTCTTGCTCTGTTGTCAGGCTGGAATACAGTGGTACAATCTTGGCTCACTGCAACCTCCGCCTCCCAGGTTCAAGCGATTCTCCTGCCTCAGCCTCCCGAATAGCTGGGACTACAGGCGCATGCCACCACGCCCAGCTAATTTTTTGTATTTTAGTAGAGACGGGGTTTCACCATGTTGGCCAGGATGGTCTCCATCTCCCGACCTCGTGATCCACCTGCTTCAGCCTCCCAAAGTGTTGAGATTACAGGTGTGAGCCACTGCACCTGGCCAGAGAGCTATTTTTATATGTGGTCTATCTGCTGTCCCTTTGTATATGAGGTCCTGAGGATGACATGTTCTAGGGAGAAGGGGAGGGCAGGGCTGCAGGTTCCCTTGGATAGAGCTTGGGAAATAGTTCTAGCCTCAGAAATTCATAGACTTACTGTAGTGGTTCATGTATTTCATCACATGTTCCACCACCAAACACAGGGACTTTGTATTAAGCTTTGTCTGTGGGCCCCATTGGTATTCCTGGTCCCAGATCTGCCAAGCAAGAGAGCTTCAAATTAGGGCTGGCCTTACTATCTTTTTTTTCTTCTCCAGCTCAGCCTGACGCCCAGGATCCCACCCCTTGTCAAAGACCAGGCCGTGGAAGCCATGTTCCCACCAGCCAGGGGGAAGGTGAGCTGTGCCTCCCCCTCTGCTTCATCAGCATAGTCACTGCCACCAGCAGCTCCTTCCTCAGGTTGAGCCCTCTTCATCAGTGCGGGGAGTTTCCCTTGTTAGACAGTGCGATGTAGAGAGCTTAGCCTCTGGCGTCACACTGGCTCCCTTCAGCAAGTTACATAAACACTCTGGCTCCAGTTTTCTTTTCTATAAATTGGGTCAATGAGAGTGCCTATCACAGCGAGTTGTGAAGATTCAATGGCAAATGCCCCGTGAAGTCCTTTGCACAGTATCTGGTTACAGTTCAGCACTGTGTTAAGTTGTCGCTCTTGTTACTGTAGTAGTTGTCCATTGTTTCTGTCCATGAGCATTATCGTGCATCTACTGCTGTACACTCCAGGTGCTGTCTTCTGTGCTGGGAAATCAACGCTCATCTGTAGGAGAGTACAGTCTGATTAGAGAGATAGATGTGTAAGGAACTTCTCATAATAAATTCTGAACTGTTCCTATGAAAGGGTATAATGGAAGGTCAGTTATTGAATTTGTAGCATTATGGAGGGTGATTAGAAGAGACTGAGTTGTTTTGTCTTTTTTTGAGACAGTGTCTCACTCTGTCGCCCAGGCTGGAATGCAGTGGCATGATCATGGCCCATGACACTCTTTTTTTTTTTTTTTTTTTTTGAGGCGGAGTCTCGCTCTGTTGCCCAGGCTGGAGTACAGTGGCTGGATCTCGGCTCACTGCAAGCTCCGCCTCCCGGATTTACGCCATTCTCCTGCCTCAGCCTCCTGAGTAGCTGGGACTACAGGCGCCCGCCACCTCGCCCGGCTAGTTTTTTGTATTTTTTAGTAGAGACGGGGTTTCACCGTGTTAGCCAGGATGGTCTCGATCTCCTGACCTCGTGATCCACCCGTCTCGGCCTCCCAAAGTGCTGGGATTACAGGCTTGAGCCACCGCGCCCGGCAGCTCCTGACACTCTTGACCTTCCCAGGCTGAGGTGATCTTCCCACCTCAGCCTCGCAAGTAGCTAAAACCACAGGTACATGCTACCATGGCGGGTTAATTTTTGTATTTTTTATAGACAGGGTTTCACCATGTTGCCCAGGTTGTTTCTGAACTCCTGGCTCGAGCCATCCACCTGCCTCAGCCTCCCAAAGTGCTGGGATTCCAGGCGTGAGCCACCGTGCCCGGCTTAGAAGAGACTGAGTTTGAAAGAAAGGAGAGGCCGGGCCTGGTGGCTCATGCCTGGAATCCCAGCACTTTGGGAGGCTGAGGCAGGTGTATCACCTGAGGTCAGGAGTTTGAGACCTGCCTGGCCAACATATAGTGAAACCCCGTCTCTACTGAAAATATAAAAATTAGCTGGGTGTAGTGGCGCATGCCTATAATCCCATCTACTTGGGAAGCTGAGGCAGGAGAATTGCTTGAACCCAGGAGGTGGAGGTTGCAGTGAGCCGAGATTGAGCCATTAAGCCATTACACTCCAGCCTGGGCAACAAGAGCGAAACTCTGTTTCAAAAAAAAAAAAAAAAACCAAACAAACAAAAGAAATGGAACTTTTAAGCAACATTTGGGGCCCACCTGGCAACCTACAGGTCCTAGCTGTTGATGGGTTCTTGGAAACTGCAACTTTAAGGGTAACTGTATATCAAAACCATTTTTTTTCCCATCAGTGTTACAGTGAAACAAAGTTATTCCAGGACCTGCTGCTGTACATACTTTTGGTAAAAATCAGTTTCCAAGAACCTATTGTGGATGTTAAGAGAGGAGTTATTTTGCCGCGATGACTCTGGGAGGTGAAGCCACTTTATTCCCATGCTTGTTAACCTTGTGCAGGTGCGGGAATGCAGGTGGCTGAGTAGGTCAGATTGAGGACATTGCAGCGCAGCTCTGGTAAAAGAGTGACATTCTGGATGATGGTGAGAAAGGGCCTGCCACCATAGCAGTGGAACTCAGGTTTGATAGGCAAGAAAGAATGTCCGTATAATTTGGGAGGTTCTGGTGTGTGCCCGCAGAGGGGAGCTACGTGAAGCTTCTCAGGATGAGGGTGGGCATTTCTTGTTACTGACCACTTACAGGACAGCGAACATTTGCTGTTTCCCTGCACACGTCCCTGCTGAACCCATGCAGTGTCTTGTGGGAGCAGGGAGTTTGTAGACAGCCGCTGGGCCCCTCTGCCCCGAGTGCTGCAGTGGTGTGGGAGTGAGAGTGTGGCAGCTTCGGTGCTCAGCCCACTGGAGGGGGACAGTCACTTGCAGATGTAATGTCCCCTGTGCTCACTGTGCCGTGTCCACTGTTGCCCCCTCTGGATATGCTACCCAGGCGTCTGCGCCTTGGTCTGTACCTTTTAAATTCTCCAGCAACGGGCTCCCCTGGTCTCTGGCATCTGCTTGGCTTGTGGCAATGGGATGAAGAGGGTTGGAGGACGGGGAACAGGGTTCCAGAGGTCTGGGGGAAACTGAGGTTGGGTTTCTCTTCCCACAGCTGGCTCCCTCCCCAGGCTGTGGGATGGGTGTGGCTGCATCCTCTTCGGCCCCAGCTGCAGTCTTGTTCCCCTTCCAGCAGCCTTCTGGGCTCCAGCACCCCTCCCCACCTTACCCCTTCAGACCTAGCAGGCCCTGATTTCCCAGGGTGGCCAGCACCTGTGAGCTTCCACATTTCTTGTTCATGTTCGTTGAGACTATTCATCCCTTTGTCGATAGTCTGCACATTAACCAATCCCCCAGTGACCTCATCTCTTTTGTAAGGAAGCTGGGGCAGAACCAATAGGTTATTTTTATAGAGCAGGGGTCAGCAAACTACCCTCGACCTCTTGGTAAAGTTTCCCTGAAACACAGCTGTGCCCATTCGCTTACTTGTCCATGGCTGCTTTTGTGCTCCAACACAAAAGCTGTTACTCAAATTGTTGATTTGCTGTTCCTCAAATCAACAGCAGATTTGAGGAACTGGAACAGAGACCAGAGGGCCTGAAAAGCCTAAAATATTTACCCTCTGGCCCTTTAGAGATTAAGTATGTTGACCCCGTGGTATGGAAGCCAGCACATGTCTGGCCTGAGGGCCATCAGGCCTGAAAGGAGCCCTGAGTCTATTCCTTATGAATTGGGTACCCTTGGCCTACACACTTTACCTCCCAAACCTCGGTTTCCTCACCTGTGGAATAATCATTGCGCGTAAGTTATTGTAAGAATTGCAGTTACCTTTATCAGCTACTTTTCCAGGAGCTGCTCTCGTTTGAGGATGTGGCGATGTACTTCACCAGAGAGGAGTGGGACCGCCTCGACTGGGGTCAGAAGGACCTCTACCGAGATGTGATGCTGGAGAACTACAGGAACATGGTCTTGCTGGGTAGGACACAGCTTGAAGATTGGGCTTTGTCTGTGTTCTGAGTGTCTGTGCAAGCCCTTAGTCCCTTATCTGCAATTCCAGAATCAGAAAAAGTGCTGAAAACTGAAAGTT
Organism: Macaca fascicularis; assembly: GCF_037993035.2. Lineage (NCBI taxonomy): Eukaryota > Metazoa > Chordata > Mammalia > Primates > Cercopithecidae > Macaca > Macaca fascicularis. The sequence continues at coordinate 48,070,551 of NC_088377.1, forward strand.
TTTTTCATAACTTGTGTGGCTACAAGCCCTGACCAGACATCACCACAGTGAAACCTGACTTCACCCCATAGGAAACCATTTATTGTCTTTATTTTTCCAACTTGGTGTGCATATCTGTATACCCAACTTCAGAAATAACAGTGTAGGCCGGGTGCAGTGGCTCACGCCTGTAATCCTAGCACTTTGGGATTCTGAGGCAGGTGGGTCACCTGAGGTCAGTAGTTTGAGACCAGCCTGGCCAATATGGTAAAACCCATCTCTACTTAAGATACGAAAATTAGCCGGTTGTGGTGGTGCACGCTTGTAGTCCCAGTTACTTGGGAGGCTGAGGCAGGAGAATCGCTTGAACACAGGAGGGAGAGGTTGCACTGAGCCGAGATCACGCCAGTGCATTCCAGCCTGGGCGACAGAGTGAGACTCCATCCCAAAACAAAACAAAACAACAACAACAATAACTGTATTTGAGGGCACCACTCCAAACCCTACTGGGGATGATACGTTATGTAAAATATTTACACCAGGTCACCTTTCTGAAATTGGAAAAATTCTGACTCCTAAAACACATCTGGTCCTAAGGGTTTCACATAAGGGACTGGGGACAGCGAATAGTCGTGTTGTGTTAGGGCTCAGACAGAGACACTTCATGCGTTCTTCACTCTCACCCCATGTTCCTCATCTGTAAGACCTCCAGGAGTTGAGAATTATGGTAGATTTACATTCCAAAGGCTCACTTCTTATGCTCTTGGAAGTCTTTTTCTTTCTTTTCTCTGGAAATGGGTAACTTCTTGGTGTGTAGCGTTAGTGGGTGCTCAGGAAATGATTTTAAGCCAGCTTCATTTCTGAACCTTCACTGCTTCCATCTTTTCAGGAGCCTACCCTGTCCTATTCCACTGTAGTCTCCTACTGTGGGAATTGCCTTGCTAAATAGTTTTCTTTCTGGGGCCACATGTTTAACCCCTGCACTGACACTCTTAGCACAGAGTCTTGACCACCTCTTGTGGGATCGTCCACCCACCTCTGGATTTTTATAATTTTAATTTTCCCTTTAAAAGCATTACAAGGCCAGGCACGGTGGCTCACGCCTGTAATCCCAGCACTTTGGGAGGCCGAGGCAGGCGGATGATGATGTCAGGAGATCGAGACTATCCTGGCCAACATGGTGAAACCCCATCTTTACTAAAAATACAAAAAATTAACCGGGCGTGGTGGTGGGCGCCTGTAGTCCCAGCTACCTGGGAGGCTGAGGCAGGAGAATGGCGTGAACCTGGGAGGTAGAGCTTGCAGTGAGCCAAGATCACGCCACTGAACTCCAGCCTGGGCAACAGAGCAAGACTCCGTCTCAAAAAAAAAAAAGACATTACAAGAGCATACATAAGTACATGAAAGGCATAGAAAAGGAGGAGGAGAAGAGGAAAGTGTTCATGAGTAACACTGTTAATATTTTGGAAGATTTCCTTCCAGTCTTTTTTTCCTATGCCTTTACAAAAGTAGCTGAACATATTCTATGTGTAATCCTGTAATCTGTTTTAAACTTAACATTATTGTATCAGCGTCTCCCTACAGAATCAGTAAACGAGCATAATATAATTCCATTGTGTGATCCATGATACTATTTCATTGTTTTCCCATGTGGGAACATTCAGCTTGGCTTTGTTTTTGTTCGTTGGTTTGCTTGTGTATTTATAATGTTTGAATAGATGTTTCTAAGTATAAATCTTTATATGAATTTTTGATCATTTCCCAAGATACTTTCCCAAAATCAGAATTTTGAAGTTAAATGAGATGGCACTTTAATCTTTATTGATTACTGAATGATTCTTCAACAAAATTTGTACTGTTTTGCATATCCAATAGTAACATTTGAGAGTGTGTCTTTTTTTTTTTTTTTTTTTTTTTTGGTCTGAGACGGAGTTTCGCTATTGTTGCCCAGGCTGGAGTGCAATGGCACCATCTCGGCTCACCACATCCTCCACCTCCCAGGTTCAAGCAATTCTCCTGCCTCAGACTCCCTAGTAGCTGAGATTACAGGCATGTGCCACCACGGACGGCTAATTTTGTATTTTTAGTAGAGACAGGGTTTCTCCATGTTGGTCAGGCAGGTCTCGAACTCCCAACCTAAGGTGATCCACCTGCCTCGGCCTCCCAAAGTGCTGGGATTACAGGTGTGAGCCACCATGCCCGGCCTTTTTTATTTTTTTGAGACAGAGTTTCATTATTGTTGCCCAGGCGGGAGTACAATGGTGCGATCTCTGCTCACCGCACCTCCGCCTCCCGGGTTCAGGTGATTCTCCTGCCTCAGCCTCCTGAGTAGCTGGGATTATAGGCATGCCCCACCACGCCTGGCTAATTTTGTATTTTTAGTAGAGATGGGGTTTCTCCATGTTGGTCAGGCTGGTCTTGAACTCCCGACCTCAGGTGATCCGCCCGCCTCAGCCTCCCAAAGTGCTGGTATTACAGGCGTGAGCCACCATGCCTGGCTGAGAGTGCTTTTTTACTATATCCCTGCCCTCTTTTATGGATTTTACTAGTTCTAAAAATAATTTTGATCACAGAAATTTTGGAAAACATGTCAGTACATACAGTAGATAATAAAAATCACCTGCAGGCCTACTTTCCAGAAATAACTCTTGTTATTAACATTTCGGTTTCCGTTTTCCCAATCCGTCTTGTGTCTATTACAGGGCAAGGATCCCTTATCCAAAATGCTGGGGACCAAAAGTGTTTTGGATTTCGGATTTTTTTTGGATTTTGGAGTACTCACATATATGTAATGAGATAATTTGAGGACCTGACCCAAGTCTAAACAGGAAATTCACTTATGTTTCATATACACCTTAGACACATATCTTGAAGGTCCTTTTATCTTTCCCTGGAGAAGGCTGAATTAACTGTGTGTTGTGCGCCTGCGTTTTGACTGCCACTGGTCACATGAGGTCAGGTGTGGAAGTCTCCACTTCTGTCAGGTTAGTGCTTAAAAAGTTTCAGATCTGGGAGCATTTTGGATTAGGGATGCTCAAACTGTATTACTTACTTACACACGCATACATAACACACACACTACATAGTTTTTTTAAAACAAAATATGGGGCCAGGCATGGTGGCTCACGCCTGTAATCCCAGCACTTTGGGAGGGAGGCTGAGGCGTGCAGATCACCTGAGGTCAGGAGTTCGAGACCAGCCTGAGCAACATGGAGAAACCCTGTCTCTACTAAAAATACAAAATTAGCCGGGCGTGGTGGCACATGCCTGTAATCCCAGCTATTCCGGAGGCTAAGGCAGGAGAATTGCTTGAACCCGGGAGGCAGAGGTTGTGGTGAGCTGAGATTGTGCCACTGCACTCCAGCCTGGGCAACAATAGCGAAGCTCCGTCTCAGAAAAAAAAAAATTTGGATCATGCTATATGTGAGTTTTGTATTCTGCTTTAAAATACATAGGCAGCATTTTTCTATTTTAATAAATAGTTGGGCTGGGCGTGGTGGCTTATGCTTGTAATCCCAGCTCTTTGGGAGGCCGAGGCAGGCAGATCACTTGAGTTCAGGAGTTCGAGACCAGCTTGGCCAAAATGGTGAAATCTCATACCTACTAAAAATGCAAAAATTAGCTGGGCGTGGTGGCCACGTGCCTGTAATTCCAGCTACTTGGGAGGCTGAGGCAGGAGAATCACTTGAACCTGGGAGGCGGAGGTAGCAGTGAACAGAGATGGTACAAGTGCACTCCAGCCTGGGTGACGAGAGTGAAACTCTGTCTCAAAAAAATAAAAATAAAAAACTTAGCCGGGTGAGGGCGACAGCACAGACTCCGTCTCAAAATAAATAAATAAATTTATAAATAAGTAAATACATAGTTGGCTAAGTACAGTGGCTCAAGCCTGTAATCCCAGCACTTTGGGAGGCCGAGGTGGGTGGAGCACCTGAGGTCAGGAGTTCGAGACCAGCCTGGTCAACATGGTGAAACCCTGTCTCTACTAAAAATACAAAAATTAGCTGGGCATGGTGGCGGGTGCCTGTAGTTCCAGCTACTTGGGAGGCTGAAGCAGTATAATTACTTGATCCTGGGAGACAGAGGTTGCAGTGAGCCGAGATTGTCACTCCAGCCTGGGTTACAGAGCAAGACTCCATCTCAAAAATAAAAAAAATAAACAATTGAATACAAGGATTTTTAATATCTGCCTAATAGTTATGCCTTCACCGCATTAATGTGCTACGCTTGATTTAATTGTTCCCTTTCGATATTCAGTTTATTTCCAGTTTGACGCTGCAATCCCACTGTGCTGAACGTCTCTGGCACATTCATCTTGGTTGCAATTGTACTTTAGGCTATATTTCTAAGAGTGAAATGACCACAGCCAAAGGTATGAACATTGTTCAGGCTTTCAATAAATACTGCTAGATATTTACAAAGATTGTGCCAATCTCTATTCTCACCAGCCCTTCTGATTATTGTCCTTATCTCTGCTTGCCACTGAGCTCCCGGGCCATGTCTCTGTAACTCACTAACGGGCACATCCCATTTACTTCCCCATGAGTAGGATTTCAGTTTCCCAAACCTGAGGTGATCTGTCAGCTGGAGAACTGGGACGAGCAGTGGATCCTGGATCTACCGAGAGCTGGGAGTAGGAAGGCTTCCGGTAGTGCTTGCCCAGGTGGGTGAGGAAGAGACCCAGGCGAGTGGAATCAGGAAGAGGAAGGGAAGGCACGTTAGTGAAGCCCCTTCTGTGTGCCAGACGCAGAGCCAGGTGCTGGGCATATATTATCCCACTTCTTCATCGCTGCTGCCCTGTGAGGTGGGAGGAAGATCGGCATCCCTACTTCCCAGATGAAGAGACTAAGATTAAGAAATCTTGACCGGGCGTGGTGGTTCACGCCTGTAATTCTAGCACTTTGGGAGGCCAAGTCGGGTGGATCACCTGAGGCCCGGAGTTGACCAGCCTGGCCAACATGGTGAAACCCCGTCTCTACTGAAAATACAAAAATTAGCCAGGCGTAGTGGTGTGTGCCTGTAATCCCAGCTACCTGGGAGGCTGAGGCAGGAGAATTGCCAGAACCTGGGAGGCAGAGGCTGCAGTGAGCCAAGATCACGCCACTGAACTCCAGCCTGAGTGACAGAGCAAGACTCTGTCTCAAAAAAAAAAAAAAAAAAAAAAAAAAACTCACACAGGCCTGGTATGGGGGCTCACACCGGTAATCCCAGCACTTTGGGCAGTAGAGGCAGGAGGATCACTTGAGCCCAGGCGTTCAGGATCAGCCTGGGTGACATGGTGAAAACCCATCTCTACAAAAAATACAAATTTAAGCCGGGTGTGGTGGCGCACGCCTGTAGTCCCAGCTACTCAGGAGGCTGAGGTGCAAGGACCGCTTGAGGCTGGGAGGCAGAGGTTGCAGTGAGCTGAGATTACATGACTGTACTCCAGCCTGGGTGACAGAGCAAGACTCTCAAAAAAGAACTCTCACAGTTGGGAGGTGGACACTGGGGTTTGACTTCAAGTCTAGAACATTCATCCTGTCTCTCCTGCAGGAAAAAGCGCTGCTCGGACACAGCTGCTCTAGTGTTTTCTAAGTGACAGCTCTCAGGGCACCCTAGATGCCCCTTGATTCCACCCTCATTTCTTGTCCTCTCTCTGTGCTGCCTCTTGTTCCCTTGCTTTGTTTTGTTTCCATATTACTCCCGTATTTCCTGACATATCTGCATTTTTCTACTTACTGTGTCCTGATGCAGCTCCTCCTGTTTTTCACATCCAAGGTTTCTCCATGGCACTACTGACATTTTGGGCTGATGAATTCTCTGGGGGCAGGATGGGGGCATGTCCTGTGCATTTTAGGATGTTAAGTAGCAGCCCTGGCCTGCACCCACTAGATGCCATTTGAACCTCCCCAGGTGTGACAACCAGAAATGTCTCCAGACATTGTCTGAACCCTGCTCACCCCTAGTTGAGACCCATTGCTCTAGTCAGTTGGCTTTTGTCCCTATTTCCCTCTGGTTCCTTTTCTGTTCTATCCTATACTTTGTCCATTTTTAAGCAGATGTTTCACCTAGAGTTATTAAAAACTTGTATCTAGGCCGGGTACAGTGGCTTACACCTGTAATCCCAGCACTTTTGGAGGCCGAGATGGGCAGATCGCTTGAGGCCAGGAGTTTGAGACCCACCTGGCCAACATGGTGAAACCCCATCTCTACTAAAAATAACAAAACTAGCCGGGCGTGGTGGTGCGTGCCTGTAATCCCAGCTACTCGGGAGGCTGAGGCACGAGAATCTCTTGAACCCAGGAAGTGGAGGTTCCAATGAGTTGAGATCATGCCACTGCACTCTGGCCTAGGCATGTCTCAAACAAAAAGCATGTATCTTGAAAAATAACACGCTACCTCTTTGACATTTATTGGTGCCAAACAACTTACTAGAGTAAGTTGTTTTTCTGATAATGGTGATGGGCTCTGCTCTCACATTCTCTGGCATACACACTCCTGTGCATTTTTAGTGAGTTTGTTGGTGCCGAGAGCTCTTTTTGTTATGACAGTGAAGAGTCCATTGAAATTCAGAATTTTGGGCTGGGTGCAGTGGCTCACGCCTGTAATCCCAGCACTTTGGGAGGCCGAGGCAGGTGGATCACCAGACGTCAGGAGTTCAAGACTAGCCTGACCAACATGGTGAAACCCCATCTCTACTAATACAAAAATTAGCTGAGTATGGTGGGCTGGCATCTGTAATCCCAGCTACTCGGGAGGTTGAGGCAGGGGAATCACTTGAACCTGGGAAGCAGAGGTTGCAGTGAGCTGAGATCGTGCCACTGCACTCTAGCCTGGGCAACAGAGCGAGACTCTGTCTCAAAAAAAAAAAAAAAAAAAAAAAAAAGAAAAGAAAAATTCAGAATTTTGGCCTCTTGAGTGTGACGATGTAAACAAGAGATCACTTCTTAGCTTCATTTGATTGTCCTAGAGCCCTAACAGTTGGCTTCTCTTCCTTTTTTTCTTCTGCAGTGGATAGGTCATTTACATCTTTTCTTGTTATTTGGCTAGGTTCTGAAGCCAGACACAGGATGAAAAAGCTAACTCCAAAACAGAAGTTTTCTGAAGATTTAGAGTCATATAAGATATCAGTGGTAATGCAGGAATCGGCCGAGAAACTTTCAGAAAAGTTACATAAGTGTAAAAAATTTGTGGACAGTTGCAGGCTTACTTTCCCTACTAGTGGCGATGAATACAGCAGGGACTTCCTTCAAAACCTTAACCTTATTCAAGATGAGAATGTGCAAACCAGGTGGAAGCAGGGCAGGTATGATGAGGATGACAAACCCCTCAATCAAAGATCTTTTCTTTTGGGGCACGAGCAAATTCTCACAAGAGCAAAGTCTTACGAATGCAGTGAATGTGGAAAAGTCATTAGGCGTAAGGCATGGTTTGATCAACATCAAAGAATTCACTTCTTAGAGAATCCCTTCGAATGTAAGGTATGTGGGCAAGCCTTCAGACAGCGGTCAGCTCTTACGGTCCATAAACAGTGTCACCTGCAAAACAAGCCATACAGATGTCATGACTGTGGAAAGTGTTTTCGGCAGCTCGCGTATCTTGTTGAACATAAGAGGATTCATACCAAAGAAAAACCCTATAAATGTAGTGAATGTGAAAAAACCTTTAGTCAGAATTCAACCCTTATTCGACATCAGGTGATCCACAGTGGAGAAAAACGCCATAAATGCCTTGAGTGTGGAAAAGCCTTTGGCCGGCATTCAACCCTTCTGTGTCATCAACAGATTCACAGTAAACCGAACACCCATAAATGCAGTGATTGTGGACAGTCCTTTGGTCGGAATGTGGATCTCATTCAGCATCAAAGAATCCATACAAAGGAGGAATTCTTTCAATGTGGAGAATGTGGGAAAACCTTTAGTTTTAAGAGGAATCTTTTTCGACATCAGGTCATTCACACCGGAAGCCAACCCTACCAATGTGTCATATGTGGAAAATCTTTCAAGTGGCACACAAGCTTTATTAAGCACCAGGGCACTCACAAAGGACAAATATCCACGTGATATTAACTGGAAAGCAGTCATTGAAGGACTAGAACTTCTACTTCAAGTGTGTATCACATGATTGTTTTCATGAAAAGCAATAAATGTAACAAAGAGTTTTTCTATGGGGGCCCTCTTTTTGTGGCCAATCTGCTGCCCTAGTGAAGAAACACTTCAAAGGAAATGTTAGCCTGGGCAACATAGTGAGATCCTGTCTCTACAAAAAACAAAAAAGCCAGGTGTGGTGGCTCACACCTCCAGTCCCAGCTACTGAGAAGGCTGAGATGGGAGGATCGCGTTAGCCCAGGAGTTCAAGGCTGCAGTGAGCCATGATGTGTCACTGTACTCCCGCCTGGGTGACAGAGCAAGGCTGTCTCAAAAAAAAAAAAAAAAAAAGAAAAAAGAAAAGTTTACTAGGCTGTTGTGTTCACTCTCTTGCACCCTCTATGCCCTCATCCCCTCCAGCCTAGTTAAGGCAGAAGCGAGCCATAGAAGCTTTGCCCTGTGGTTGCCAGGCTGGGGACCATTGAATGGGTTGTGAATGATTGAAGGACTGAGGAATGGGCCAGGTGCAGTGGCTCACGCCTGTAATCCCAGCACTTTGGGAGGCTAAGAATGGAGAATCACTTGAGGTCAAGAGTTCAAGACTAGCCTGGCCAACATGGTGAAACCCCGTCTCTACTGAAAATACAAAAATTAGCTGGCCATGGTGGCATGTGCCTGTAGTTCCAGCTACTTGAGAAGCTGAGGCAGGAGAGTTGCTTGGACCTGGGAGGCAGAGGTTGCAGTGAGCTGAGAACACACCACTGCACTCTAGCCTGGACAACAGAGTGAGACTCCATCTCAAAAAAAAAAAAAAAGGATTGAAGAAGAATGCTTTTCCTGTATTACAAACAACTATGACCTGCTAATGTTTAGACTTAAAAAAACAAAAAAAACTAAGGGCTACTCACTAGTAACTAGTGAGGTATGAAGAACTGCTAAAAGTTGCCCATAATCAGGCCGGGCGTGGTAGCTCATACCTGTAATCCTAGCACTTTGGGAGGCCAAAGCGGGTGGATCATGAGGTCAGGAGTTCAAGACGAGCCTAGCCAAGATGGTGAAACCCTGTCTCTACTAAAAATACAAAAATTAGCCAGGCACAGTGACGGGCACCTATAATCCCAGCTACTTGGGAGGCTAAGGCAGGAGAATCACTTGAACCCGGGAGGCAGAGGTTGCAGTGACCCGAGATTGCATCAGTGCACTCTATCCTGGGAGACAGACCAAGACTCCGTCTCAAAAAAAAAAAGTTGCACATAATCTAAAATGAATGTGTTAGTAGATTCTGGAAAGAGCTATAAGTCAGTATTTGTAATAGGTGCTGTGGGCCCTGCCGAAGTCCCTCTGGCCTTACTTACACCTGTGGGCTTCATCTGACTGTGTCTGCACCTTGTGGCCTGAGGGCAAAAGAGACATCCTGGGAGCAGCCGTCAACCAATCATTGATGGGCATTTGATAAACACCAAATTCTCCATCTCCCCATGTGTGGAAAACTCTGAAGCATGTGTTTTAGTTTCCAGAGGTTCCCCAGGAATTGCACACAGGCACTCACCATGGTAGCTGCCTCATTGGGTGACTTCTCTGTCTTCCACCTTCCCTAACAGTATTGCAACCTCTCCCCAACAAATAAACTCCTTGTATTCAAAAAGTGTCAATTATGGTCTCTGAGGAGCCATATCCCTTCTGTTTTCAGTTATTATAAGCACATTCTAACATTCAGTTTAAATAGGTTGAGCTGAGTGTATTCTCCCTAGAGCTCAACAATATAAGAGATACACTTAAATTATTTTGATATCCTAAACATCATCCTATGTCTGTATTAAACATTGATCTAATTTGCCGGGCGTGGTGGTGGGTGCCTGTAATTCCAGCTATTTGGGAGGCTGAGACAGGAGAATCGCTTGAACCGGGGCGGTGGAGGTTGCCGTGAGCCAAGATTGCACCACTGCATTCCAGCCTGGGCGACAGAGTGAGACCCTGTGTCAAAAAAAAAAAAAAAAAAAAAAAAAATTGCTCTCAGGCCAGGTGCAGTGGGTCACACCTCTGATTCCCCAACACTTTGGGATGCTGAGGCGGATGGATCACTTCAACCCAGGAGTTTTGAGACCAGCCTGGCCAACATGGCAAAACCTTTTTTTTTTTTTTTTTTTTTTTTTGAGATGGAGTCTCGTTCTGTCGCCCAGGCTGGAGTGCAGTGGTGCAATCTTGGCTCACTGCAACCTCTGCCTCCTGGGTTCAAGCGATTCTCCTGCTTCAGCCCCCCGAGTAGCTGGGACAACAGGCACCCGTCACCATGCCCAGCTAACTTTTGTATTTTCAGTAGAGATGGGGTTTCGCTATGTTGGCCAGTCTGGTCTTGAACGCCTGACGTCGTGATCTGCCAGCCTCAGCCTCCCAGTGTTGGACTTATAGGCATGAGCCACTGCGCCCAGTCTCTCTTACACTTTTAAAGTATAAAAACTAGCTGGGTATGGTAGTTGTGTGCCTGTAGTCTCAGCTGCTTGGGAGGCTGAGGTGGAAGGATCGCTTAAAAACCCAGGAAGTTGAGGCTGCAAGTGAGCCAAGATCATGCCACTGCACTCCAGACTGGGCGACAGTGCGAGACTCAGTCTCAAAAAAAAAAAAAAAAAAAAATTGGAACTTCCAGTTTAAGGAGAATTGCTTGAACCCAGCAGGTGGAGGCTGCAGTGAGCAAAGATCGTGCCACTGTACTCCAGCCTGGGCCACAGAGGTAGACTGTCTTTAAAAAAAAAAAAAAATCCACTTTGGGAGCCAAGGCAGGCAGATCCCCTGAGGTCAGGAGTTTGAGACCAGCCTGGCCAACACGGTGAAATCCCGTCTCTACTAAAAATACAAAATTTAACTGGGCGCAGTGGCAGGTGCCTATAATCCCAGCTACTCGGGAAGCTGAGGCAGGAGAATCGCTTGAACCCGGGAGGTGGAGGTTGCAGTGAGCCAATATCTTGCCACTGCACTCCAGCCTGGGTGACAGAGCAAGAATCCATCTCAAAAAAAAAGAAATCAGTAAGTCAAAAAACTGAACTCCTAGGCCCCTAGAATGGGAAAGAGGGACTATGTAAAATTAGGTTTTCTGGAAAGTGAAAAATAGAGTGTTTCTTGTGAGCACTGAGCTTTACCAGGTCTTCTGGGGATTATGAAGTAGTTGAAACCCTCTCTACCGTCTAAGGACAAAGGCAAATTTTAAAAGACTAAAATACATTCTTAGAGAAGTATTAGTACCTGTAGTGAGCAAGATTTGGTTCAAAAGTGAATAAAGAGGCTGGGCGTGGTGGCTCATGTGTGTAATCCCAGCACTTTGGAAGGCAGAGGTGGGCAGATTGCCTGAGCTCAGGAGTTCACTAGCAGCCTAGGCAACACGGTGAAACCCCATCTCTACTAAAATACAAAAAATTAGCCAGGCGTGGCACGGTGCGCCTGCAGTCCCAGGTACTCAGAAGGCTGAGGCAGGTGAATTGCTTGAACCCAGGAGGTGGAAGTTGCAGTGAGCCGAGATCATGCCACTGCACTCCAGCCTGGGTGACAGAGCAAGACTCCATCTCAAAAAAAAAAAAAAAAAAAACGAAGTAAATAAAGGTAGGCTGGGTGTGGTGGCTCATGTCTGTAATTCCAGCACTTTGGGAGGCTGAGGCAGGAGGATTCCTTGAGCCTAGGAGGTTGAGACCAGCCTGGGCAACATAGCAAGACCCTATTTCTTAAAAAAAAAAAAAAAAATAGCTGGGTGTGGTAGTCTGCCTGTGGCCCCAGCTACTCAGGAGGTTAAGACAGACAATCACTTGAGCCCAGGTTGAGGCCACAGTGAGCCATGATCACACCACTGAGCTCCAGCCGGGGGAATATGACGAGACCCAATCTCAAAAATAAACACATAAATAAAGGTAGAGCACAGATGACAAGGACAGAACCCTCTTACATGTTGGCCTCACTCTTATCATCAGAAGTCTCTTACCTGGCACCAGCTCACATTTCAGAAGGCCCCTTACTTCCTCATTCCTCACTCACTGAAACTATCAGTCTGTAATGGGGCTCAGGACAGATTGAACCTATCTTGTAGGAGATCCTCAAGGAAGATCCATAATTGACTGATATACTCCAAATGGCAAGGAATGTCGTTCTGGACAGGAAAAGAAACAGGCCAAGTCACACAGAAACATATCAAAATGATAGCACTTTATTTCTTTCTTTTTTGAGATAGAGTCTTGTTCCGTTGCCCAGGCTGGAGTGCAGTGGCGTGATCTCGGCTCCCTCCTGGGTTCAAGTGATTCTCCTGCCTCAGCCTACCAAATAGCTGGGATTACAGGTACACACCACCACGCCCAGCTCATTTTTGTATTTTTAGTACAGACGGGGTTTTACCATGTTGGCCAGGCTGGTTTCAAACTCCTGATCTCAAATGATCTGCCTGCCTTGGCCTCCCAAAGTACTGGAATTACAGGCGTGAGCCACCGCGCCCAGCCGACAGCACTTTATTTTGATGAATTCTTTGGTGTCGGATAAGGTGTGTACTTTGTCTAAATCTTTCCCCACATTCAAGACATTTGTAAGGCTTTTCTCCAGTGTGAATTCTCTGGTGTTTAATGAGGGTTGCACTCTGATTGAAGCGTTTCCCACAGACAGAACATTCATAGGGCTTCTCCCCAGTGTGGATCCTCTGGTGTTTAAAGAGGTCGGAGCGCTGTTTGAAGCTTTTCTCGCATTCTTCACACTTATAGGGTCTCTCCCCTTTATGTAGTCTCTGATGTCTAAAAAGGTGGGAAATATGACAGGTTTCCCCGCATTCCTCACATTTAAAATGTTTGTCTCTACTGTGGGTACTTTGATGACGATTTAGGTGTGAATTCTGCCTGAAGCGCTCCCCACATTTCAGACAGGTGTATGGCTTCTCACCTGTGTGTGTCCTCTGGTGCTTGGTCAGGGCAGCGCTCTGGCTGAAGCTTTTCCCACATTCTTGGCAGCCATAGGGTTTCTCACCTGTGTGGATTCTCTGGTGTCTAAAGAGGTCAGAGCGTTGTTTGAAACTCTTCCCACAGTTACCACATTTATAAGGTCTTTCTTCACGGAGCTGCCTCTGGGTCTCAAAAAGGTTGGAATGATGGAAACTGTCTCCACTGTCAGACTTGTGAGGTTTCAGCATGTGCCACGTCACCATGTGGAAACTCTGCTTGCACTTGTTCCCGTGTTCCTCACTGTCTGTGGGCCTCTCTGCTTTTGGGATGTGCTGACACAGAACAAGGTTGGAGCGTCTGGCACTGTTCTGCAGGTCATTATTTTTAGAGTCTTCCCCTTCTATGGAACCGTTCTTGTTGACATCTGAGATGCTGTTGCGTCCTTGTGCTTCAGGAGAATTTTCAAGTTTCAGGGGGAAGGGGTTTCTGGACTGCTTTTCCACGCTGTCCTCATGGGTACTGCCACACTTAGACAACAGGGGGCGCTTCCCCTGGAACGCTTCTTGTAGTCGCCCCTGTGGCTCTGCTTCTAAAATTTCTTGCATTGGAATCAACTCTTTGTTCTCAGCTCTGCTTTCCAAACCTGAAACATGAAAATACAAATTCCTGCCATTGCATTTCTGTGCAACACTGAAATAAGCAAGTGCTGGCAGAATGTTAAATCCTCAAATCCCTTTTACTTTTTATTTTATTTTATTTATTTATTTTTTTTGAGACGGAGTCTCGCTCTGTCGCCCAGGCTGGAGTGCAGTGGCCGGATCTCAGCTCACTGCAAGCTCCGCCTCCTGGGTTCACGCCATTCTCCTGCCTCAGCCTCCCGAGTAGCTGGGACTACAGGCGCCCGCCACCTCGCCCGGCTAGTTTTTTGTATTTTTTTTAGTAGAGACGGGGTTTCACCGTGTTAGCCAGGATGGTCTCGATCTCCTGACCTCGTGATCCGTCCGTCTCGGCCTCCCAAAGTGCTGGGATTACAGGCTTGAGCCACCGCGTCCGGCCTACTTTTTATTTTAATTAATTTATTTTTTGAGAAGCAGTCTTGCTTTGTCACCAGGCTGGAGTGCAGTGGCCTGATCTCAGTTCACTGCAACCTCTGCCTTCGGAGTTTGAGTGATTCTCCTGCCTCAGCCTCCAGAGTAGCTGGGGTTACAGGCGCACACCAGCACATCCAGCTAATTTTTATATTTTTAGTAGAGATAGGGTTTCACCATGTTGGCCAGGATGGTCTCTATCTCTTGACCACATGATCTGCTTGCCTCGGTCTCCCTATTTATTTATTTTGAGACGCAGTCTCACTCTGTCGCTATTTATTTTGAGACAGAGTCTCACTCTGTTGCCCAGGCTGGAGTACAGTGGCGCGATCTCGGCTCACTGCAACCTCTGCCACCAGGGTTTAAGTGATTCTCCTGCCTCAGCCTCCCAAGTAGCGGGGATTACAGGTGCCAATTCTGCTAGTTTTAGTAGAGACAGGGTTTCACCATCTTGGCCAGGCTGGTCTTGAACTCCTGACCTTGTGATTCACCTGCCTTGGCCTCCCAAAGTTCTCAGATTACAGGGTGAGCCACAGCACCCAGTTTATATTTTATTTTATCTTAGCGTATCTTATTGTATTTTTGAGATGGAGTCTCACTCTGTTGCCCAGGCTGGAGTGCAGTGGTGTGATCTCTGCTTACTGCAACCTCTGCCTCCCAGGTTCAAGTGATTCTCCTGCCTCGGCCTCCCGAGTAGCTAGGATTACAGGCACCCGCCACCATGCCCGGCTAACTTTTTTGTAGTTTTAGTGGAGACAGGGTTTCACCATCTTGGTCAGGATGGTCTCAAACTCCTCTGACCTTGTCATCCACCCACCTTGGCCTTGCAAGGTGTTGCGATTACAGGAGTGAGCCACTGCACCCAGCTATTTTATTTTTTTTGAGATGGAGTTTCGCTCATTGCCAAGGCTGGAGTGCAGTGGCATGATCTTCGCTCACTGCAACCTCCAACTCCCAGGTTCAAGCAATTCCCCTGCCTCAGCCTCGAAAGTAGCTGGGATTACAGGCACGTGCCACCACACCCGGCTAACTTTTGTATTTTTAGTAGAGATGGGGTTTTACCATCTTGGTCAGGCTGGTCTCAAACTCCTGACCTCAGGTGATCCACCTGGCCTTGGCCTCCCAAAGTGTGGGATTACTGGCGTGAGCCACTGCGCCCAGCCTATTTTTTATTTTTTTGAGACAGAGTCTCACTCTGTCACCCAGGTTGGAGTGTAGTGGCATGATCTCAACTCACTGCAACCTCCACCTCCCAGGTTCAAGTGATTCTCCTGCCTCAGCTTTCTGAGTAGCTGGAATTACAGGTGCCCATTAACTGGCGTGGCTAATTTTTGTATTTTTAGTAAAGACGGGGTTTTACCATGTTGGCCAGGCTGTTCTTGAACTCCTGACCTCAAGTGATTTGCCTGCCTTGGCCTCCCAAAGTGCTAGGGTTACAGGTGTGAGCCACCTCGGCCTCCCAAAGTTGTGGGATTACAGGTATGAGTCACCACACCCGGCACAAGGGAGCAATTTGAGCAAAGCTCTGAAGCTTTGCTTCCCACAGAGCTAGAGTAGAATATTTCAGGCAGAGCGGTCACATAGCACAAAGACCAGGAGGCAGAGGGGCTTGGCATATTTTGGAGCAGCAAGGCAGTGTGGCCAGAGTGAGTGAGGGGCAGCGGAAGGGATGGGTGGGTAAGCAGGGTGCCAGGGCCCCTGCACATCAGGCATCACAGGCCCGACTAATTTTTTGCATTTCTAGTAGAGACGGTGTTTTACTATGTTGGCCAAGTGGGTTTTGAACTCCTGACCTTGTGATCTGTCCACCTCGGCCTCCCAAAGTACTGAGATTACAGACGTGAGCTATCACCTGGCCAAAATGTATTACTATTTTTTTAATTAAAAAAATTTTTTTAAAAAAGATGGGGTCTTGCTGTGTTGCCCAGGTTGGTCTTGAGCTCCTGGCCTCAAACAATCCTCCCATCTGGGCCTCCCAAAGTGCTAGGATTACAGGTGAGAGTCACCGTGCCCGGCCAACAGCAAATGTTGACGAGAATGTAGAGAAAGAAAAATTCTCAATATTGCTGGTGGCGTATACATTAGTTATGAGCTCTTTGGAGAGTAAGATGAACATACAGTTGTCTCCTCTTCTCTGTGGGGACACATTCCAAGACCCCCAGTGATGCCTGAAACTGTGTATAGTACCAAAGCCTCTCTTTCTCTATATATATATATGTTTTTTTTTTTTTTTTTTTTTTTGAGACGGAGTCTCGCTCTGTCGCCCGGGCTGGAGTGCAGTGGCCGGATCTCAGCTCACTGCAAGCTCCGCCTCCCGGGTTTACGCCATTCTCCTGCCTCAGCCTCCCGAGTAGCTGGGACTACAGGCGCCCGCCACCTCGCCTGGCTAGTTTTTTGTATTTTTTTTAGTAGAGACGGGGTTTCACCGTGTTAGCCAGGATGGTCTCGATCTCCTGACCTCGTGATCCGCCCGCCTCGGCCTCCCAGAGTGCTGGGATTACAGGCTTGAGCCACCGCGCCCGGCCAATGTTTTTTCTTATACATACGTCCCTTTAGTCAAGTTTAATTCATAAATTAGGTACATTAAGAGATTAACAGTAACTATCAATTATAACAATATACTTAACTAGGTTTGGTGGCTCACACCTGTAATCCCAGCACTTTGGGAAGCTGAGGCAGGAGAATCACCTGAGGTCAGGAGTTCAAGACCAGTCTGGCCAACATGGTGAAACCCCATCTCTACTAAAAATACAAAATTAGCTGAGCATGGTGGGGCGTGTCTGTTAATTCCAGCTACTCAGGGGACAGAGGCAGGAGAATTGCTTGGCTTGGGAGGCAGAGGTTGCAATGAGCTGAGACCACACCACTGCACTCACTCCCCCTGGGCAACAAGAGGAAAACTCCACCTCAAGAAAACCCCCAAAACCAAAGACAAAAAATGAAAAACAAATGCTATACTGTAATAATAGTCATGTGAATGTGGTCTCTGTCTTAAAATATCTGGTTGTATTGCATACTGTGGGTAAGTGAAACCACAGAAAGCAAAACCAGGAAGAGGGGACTACTGCCTGTCTCTAGGCATATTCTCTTCAGAAACTCCAACATAGGAACAAATACACAAAAATATGCAAGAATATACAAGAATGTTCGGTGCAACGCTGTAATGGTTAAAACTTAAGACACCTAGATGTCCATTAACAGAAATGGATAGAATTCTGGAGTATCTGGACAGTAAAACAGGTAGAGCTCCATGCATCAACATGAGTAAATCTCAAAAATGTAATACTGAGTTAAAAAAAAGCCATACAGTAATGATATACAGCGTGGAGCTACGTGTCTACGTAGAGACAATATAAGACATGCATGGAAGTCATAAACCCAACAGTCAGCTTACTGGCTACCTCTAGAGAAGGATAGAGGAGAAGGATTTCCAGGAGGCTATGTGGGAGCCTCACCTCCAGCTGTAACATATTTCTCTGGCAATGTGGCCAAGTATTAAGATCGGATAAACTTGGGTGGTGGACACAGGGGATGGTCATTATCTATTTTTCTTTTTTATAGTTTTCTTTATGTATAAGACATTAAAAATGAACCAAAGTAAAAAGCTGAATCTAGCACCTAGCAGTACATAGGCTCCTGCCTGGGTTACAGAAGACACCTGAAGGCTCTCAGCCCAAGTCTGGGAATGGCATAATGGCTCAGGGATGGTAATGGACCACCCCTTCACAAATCACACACCACAACAAACCAGCAGAGCAACAGCACTCACTAGGCGGAACTGTGCTCCCGGAATCCTTCTGTGCACTCTCTCTGCAGAAGTCCCTCCGTGCTGGGTCCAGGCGCTCCCACTCCTCCCAGGTTAGAGACACAGCCATGTCCTCGAAAGTCGCCATCCCCTGGGAACAACACAAGAGCCCAATTCAGTACCTGCTGTCCCTGTACAGCATTATCACTCTTCTTGAGTCTTGTACTGACCAGGGAGTTTGGCGAGATCAGAGATAGAGGCTGACATTCTCTTGTAATCCTGAAAAGCCTTTCTGTGGACTATTTACACTAATTTTGGGGGTAGGTAAGAGCAAAATATTTCTTTAACTTGTATCACTGTGATGTATGGGAATAGAAATATGACACAGATTAAAAGTACACACGACCGGGCGCGGTGGCTCATACCTGTAATCCCAGCACTTTGGGAGGCCACGGCGGGCGGATCACCTGAGGTCAGGAGATTGAGACCAGCCTGGCCAACACGGTGAAACCCCATCTCTACTAAAAATACAAAAATTGGCCGGGCGTGGTAGCGGGCGCCTATAATCCCAGCTACTCAGGAGGCTGAGGCAGGAGAATCGCTTGGACCCGGGAGTCAGAGGTTGCAGTGAGCCGAGATCGCGCCATTGCACTCCAGCCTGGGCGACAAGACTGAAACTCCACCTCAAACAACAACAACAGAAAAGGAAAAAAAAGAAAACAAGAAAAAAGAAAATCAGTAATCCGTGTTGGCTTTATGCTGAGGTCTATAAAGTCATCTCCTGGATGGATCTGTCACTGTGGCCTGCGGAAAGGAAGTCCATACACACCCCAACGTTCACACGAAATGTAATAAGGAAATAACTTCCGAAACGCAGAGCACCCCATACACGCCTATTTTCCACACTCCCACCTCCAGAATAGGTCTTTCGCTTCTCACCTGAGGTGAGGTTCCATCGAGCGCTCGCTGCAGAGCCCGCACCACGGCCACTGCCTCCTCCCCGCTCTCCGGGCAGTGCTCTCGCACCCAGGCTTGGAGCTCCTCGGGCAGGATGGTGAGGAACTGCTCCAGCACCAGCAGCTCCAGGATCTGCTCCTTGGAGAGCAGCTCAGGCCTCAGCCACCGACGACAGAGTTCTCGGAGCCGGCTCAGCGCCTCTTCCGGTCCAGCCACCTCCTGATAACGCAGCTGCCTAAAGTGCAGTCGAGAAGTTTCGGGGTCTGGCCAAGCCCCTGGATAGCCGGGCTCCCAACTTCCGGGTGAGTCTTCCTCCACTTTCACGGGCAAAAGTCCGTCGCGTTGGGACGGCGCCGCTTCTTTGGACCTCGCAGCCATTACCCAGGGTCCCAACTCGGCGTCACTGCCGCGACTCTGGGCGGTCAAGCTGGAATTCATCTTTCTCCGGCATGTGCTGCCCTTCCTGGAGTCTTCCTTTCAGGTGAAGAAAGAGCAAACCCAAGGAACTCATCAGCCCTCAAACCCTCCGGTCCCAAACAGCGGGCCCCACCACACCAGGCCCCTCTCCCACACTTCTTCCTTTCCTCAGCTTTGCGCCTACAGCTCCCTCAGTCCAGCCACCGAAAACATCCCGTGCCGGAAGTGCGTCACGGACGCCCTGCGGCACCCTTCCCTGCATTTCCGGGGCCTCTCTAGGCGCCTGATGGGGTGAGGTGCATCTCGCTGGTTTATCGTCGGAGCCCCGCCCGACGCAGTGGGTCTTGACGGTTTCCTGCAGCCCAGGGAAATACAGGCGTCCGAGCCGGTGGCCCGAGCTCCGGCAAGTGCGGGAACTTTCAGGATTAAATAGACAGAGTCTGGCTCTGTCGCCCAGGCTGGACTGCAGTGGCGCGATTTCGGCTCACTGCAACTTCTGTCTCCCGGGTTCAAGCAGTTCTCCAGCTTCAGCCTCTCAAGTATCTAGGACTACAGGTGCGCGCGAACACGCCCAGCTTTATTAATTTTTTTGTAGGGACGGGGTTTCACTATATTGCCCAGGTTGGACAAAGTTTTTTGTTTTTTCTTTTTTGAGACGGACTCTCGCTCTGTCGCCAAGCTGTCTTAGCCTCCGCAGCAGCTTGGACTACAGGCGCGCGCCACCAGGCCTGGCTAATTTTGGTATTTTTAGTAGAGATGGCGTTTCACCCTGTTGGTCAGGCTGGTCTCGATCTCCACACCTCGTGATCCGCCTGCCCTGGCCTCCCAAAGTGCTGGGATTACAGGCGTGAGCCACTGCACCCGGTTAGAAAAAGTTTTTTTGTGTTTTTGGTTTTTTTTTTTTAGACTAAGTGCTTCCATGTACATCAGATGTTAACGACTTTGATCCTAACAAAGATGAGGAAATTGAGGCTCAAAGATGTGTCCTGGCCTGGCTCAGTGGCTTATGCCTGTAATCCCAGCATTTTGGGAGGCCAAGGGGTAGAGAGCGCTTGAAGTCGGGAATTGGAGACCCCCATCTATACAAAAAAATAAAAAATTAGCTGGGTGTAGTGGCGTGCATCTGTAGTCCTAGTGAGAGGGGAAGCCAGTTGGACTTCCTGGGTGGAGTGGGGACTTGGCCTTTTCTGTCTTACAAGAGGTTTGTAAAAATGCACCAATCAGCGCTCTGTAGCTAGCAAGAGGTTTGTAAAATGCACCAATCAGCGCTCTGTAAAATGGACCAATCAGCAGGATACTAAAAGTAGCCAATCGCAGGGAAGATGGAGAAAAGGGCATTCTGATATGACAGAACTAGGACATGGAGGGGACAAATAAGGGATTAAAAGCTGGCCACCCCAGCCAGCAGCGGCAACCCGCTGGGGTCCCATTCCATGCTGTGGAAGGTTTGTTCTTTTGCTCTTCACAGTAAGTCTTGCTGCTACTCTTTGGGTCCGTGCCATCTTTAAGAGCTGTAACACTCGCTGCGAAGGTCTGCAGCTGCATTCCTGAAGTCAGGGAGACCAAGAACCCACCGGAAGGAACCAACTCCTAACACACCACTTAGGAGGCTGAGGTCAGAGGATCCTTTGGGCCCAGGAGGTCAAGACTGCAGTGAGATATGATCCGACCACTGCACTCCAGCCTGGGTGACAGAGCAAGAGTCTATCTCTAAAACAAAGTGCCTTGGTTGATGTCAAGCTGCTGGTGACTTGCAACTTGCATAAAATGAGAGGATCGCTTGAGCCCAGGAGTTCCAGACCAGCCTGAGCAACATAGTGAGACTGCATCTCCATACAAAATTTAAAATTTTTTTTTTTTTTTGATGGAGTCTCGTTCAGGTTCAAGCGATTCTCCTGCCTCAGCCTCGCGAGTAGCTGGGATTACGCTTCGCGAGTAGCTGGGATTACAGGCGCGTGTCACCACACCCGGCTAATTTTTTGTATTTTTAGGAGAGATGCAGTTTCACCATGTTAGCCAGGATGGTCTTGAACTCCAGACCTCGGCTCACTGCAACCTCCGCCTCCTGGGTTCAAGCAACCCCCCGTCTCCACCCCACGCCCAAACAAACCAAACACTATTTATCAATCCAAGCATGTTTAATAACTAGACATAAAAATGTCACCTATGGTGCCAGGTGTGGTGGCTCACACCTGTAATACCAGCACTTTGGGAGGCCAAGGTGGGTGGATCACCTGAGGTCGGGAGTTCAAGACCAGCCTGACCAACATGGAGAAACCCCGTCTCTACTAAAAAATACAAAATTAGCCGGGCATGGTGGCTTATGCCTGTAATCGCAGCTACATGGGAGGCTGAGGCAGGAGAATTTGCTTGAACCCGGGAGGCAGAGGTTCCGGTAAGCCAAGATCGCACCATTGACTCCAGCCTGGGCAACGGGCAAAACTCCATCTCAAAAAAAAAAAAAAAAAAAGAAAGAAAGAAACTAGTCATCTTGGCTATCTCTAGAGAGAAAAATGAATGTAGAAAGAGAATGAGAGGAAGACTCTAAGTGCCTTTCTGAATTTTGACTCATGCAAATCTGTTATCTATTTAAGAAATAAATTATTGAAATGCAAAAGGTATTTATAAATAATTCAGGCCGGTTGCGGTGGCTCGCCCCTGTAATCCCAGCACTTTGGGAGGCCGAGGCAGGTAGATCACAAGGTCAGGAAATCGAGAGCATCCTGGCTAACACGGTGAAACCCCGTCTCTACTAAAAACACAAAAAATTAGCCAGGTGTGGTGGCACGTGCCTGTAATCCCAGCTACTCGGGAGGCTGAGGCAGGAGAATCACTTGAACCTGGGAGGCGGAGGTTGCAGCGAGCCGAGATCGCGCCACTGCACTCTAGCCTGGGCAACAAAGTGAGATTCCGTCTCAAAATAAATAAATAAAAATAAATAAATAAATAATTCAAATGGAGGTAAATATATTAGAAAAGAATGGATATCCACCTTAAATTTTTTTTTTTTTTTTTTTTTTTTTTTTTTTTTTTGACGGGCTGTCTCTGTCACTGAGGTGCTGAAGTGCAATGGCACAATCGTAACTCACTGCAGCCCCAACCTCTTGAACTCAAGTGATCCTCCAGTCTCAGCCTGCTGAGTAGTTGAGACTACAGGCATGCACCACCACGCCTAGCTAATTTTATTTTATTTTTTGCAGAGACAGGGTAAAAAGGGCAGGCCGGTCTTGAACTCCTGGATTCAAGTGATCCTCTCACCTCGGCCTCCCAAAATGCTGGGATTACAGGCGTGAGGCACCATGCCCATCTGGAGCAACTTTCATAGACATTAAACAACTTTATAAGGGCAACGAAATTAAGCCATAGGTGCAAAATCCTATACCACCTCACTCACACACAAAGTACAGGCAATGCAAACATTCACCTGGGGTTCGGTCCTAGATAGGAAGCTACTTACAATGCAAGATTTTAGGTTCCCTGAAAAGAGACCTTTAACTTCTAAATATCTTCTCATCTCTTTGCAGATGCTGCAATTTCACAGCAGTTCCTTCCTTCGCGCCTGTAAAACAGTGGCAACAGTAACTCTTCTCCTGCCTGCCCATCAACTTTGTGAACAGCGCGGGGCACTGGGGTGGGGCTTGGGAACTATAAGGCACCATATGAAAATATGAAAAGGAGAGATTGGCCGGGCGCAGTGGCTCCCGCCTGTAATCCCAGCACTGGGAGGCCGAGGCAGGAGCATCACCTGAGGTCAAGAGTTCGAGACCAGCCTGGGCAACATGGGGAAACCCGGTCTCTACTAAAAATACAAAATAAGCTGGGCGTGGTGAGCGTGCCTGTAATCCCAGCTACTCGAGAGGCTGAGGCAGGAGAGAATTGCTAGAACCTGGGAGCAGACGTTACAGTGAGCTGAGATCGTGCCATTGCCCTCCAGACTGGGCAACAGAGCGAGACTCTGTCTCAGAAAAAAAAAAAAAAAATCAGGAGAGATTATTACTGAGAGATGGGGTCTCACTGTGTTGCGGAAGCTGGAGTGCAATGGCACGATCCCGGCTCACTGCAACCTCAACCTCCAGGATTCAAGTGATTCTCCTGCCTCAGCTTCTCAAGTAGCTGGGATTACAGGCTCGCGCCACCACGCCCAGCTAAGTTATTGTATTTTTAGTAGAGACGGGGGTTTCACCATGTTGGCCAGGCTGGTCTCGAACTCCTGGCCTCAGGTGATCCACCCACCTCGGCCTCCCAAAAAGCTGGCATTACAGGTGTGAGTCACGGAGCCCGTCCAAGGGAGGGTATTACAAATAGACGGGGGTCTCGCTATGTTGCCCAGGCTGGTCTCGAACTCTTGTGCTCAAGCTATCTTGCTTCCTTAGCCTGTCCATTCGCTAGGCTTACAAACATGGGACCCCGCGTCTGGCTGAAAAGAGGTTATCATTAAGGATGAGAACCCCTTGGCCAGGGAAGCCCTGCGTAAGCAACGCCCCTTCCTTCAAAGGGATGCCCCGCTCCCTCCGCCCACCCCCAGCCTTCTTGCCTGGGCTCCCGAGGACACGACTCCCGGCTCTGCCACCTTCTGATAGGCTTGCGAGACCGAGGCTGCAAAGAGAGCCGCGCCCCCATTGGCCAACCGGCGAGTCCCGCGCGCCCCCTCCTGGGAGATGTAGTCCTGGGAGCCGATGGTCCCCGCGACTCCCGGGTGTGACGTTGAAGATATCGGCCTTCTGAGCCTACTGCGGTGGTCAAGAGGTGGGTGTCTTTGGAAAGTGGGTAGTGAGAGTAGCGAGGATGCGGGTGAAGAAAACCCAAGGGCCCCAAATTCAACATAAGCGAGGTTTGCGAGCTCTCAGCAAGGTACAGACCTACTTCGAATCCGGGCGCAGAGCGTTGGGGGTGGGGGAGGGCGCAAGCTCCCCGGCCAATCAGACACGAGCAACCTCAGCCCAACCCCGGAGGCCCCTCCCCCGCCCCACTGAAAGGGGAGGAGCTTGGGCTGTTTCAATGGCTTTGGGTTGGAGCAGGGGAGAGGGTGGCTCCGTTTGCCTCCTCGCTTTGATGATGCTGTGCGAGCGGCTTCGGGGGCCCTGGGGACGTGCGAGTCACTGAGGGTGGGCTGGGACTTGGGGCCCGCGTCCATATCCCCGCCGATTGGTCCGCCCCGCCTGCGAGGCGAGGTCCTCCGGGATTCCTAGAGAGGACGCGGAAGTGCTTTCGGGGGGGTGGGATCTAACCGTTTAACCCCGTTGGACAGGGCAAGATTGGACTTGGTTACTTCCGGCGAGGAAGTATTGGGAAGTGTCGGCTTCGGTTTCTCTCCGTGGGAAGAACCGCATCTTCCCAGCCTCGGCTGCGGGGAGCTTGATGTTCCAGGAGAGCTCCCCTAGAGTGGGGCCTTGAGGGGAGAGGGCAGGGGCTTCGTGACTGGACGGGGGTCCTGTCCCTAACCTTGACCGGGCCACAGTCTCTGTATCTCTGGGTCAGGGGCCATTCTGAGGAATCCAGGTTCAGATGTGTACCTTATAAACGCTGCTTCTCTTTGGGACCGATGGAGTCTCCCCTTGGCCTGTCAAGCTCTTGTAGGTTAGAGGACAGGCTCAGTTTTGACCATTATAATGATTTTCACCCCTATTCCGACTTAAGTTTGTCTTATGGTAGAGAGAAGGAGCGGCTGCGTCTGGACTAGTCTTGTCCCGTTGTTTATATGGAATGCAAAGTTCTTCACTCTAAAACTGTGTTTTAGGTTGGGCCTGATGTTAGATTTGTATGGCTCTCTAATACACTTTTTAAATGTTGGCGATATTCCTTATTACTTATCATTTTGTGGGTGAAGTGATGGCTACCTTGTAGTCCTTATTTTTAAGTAATTACTTTGTTGAGTGGTCATCTTTAGTATAGATGACCTCTTTGCCATCTGTCTTTGCTAATAATGATTCCCAATACGTCAGTAGGTTGCATGCTACTGAAAGTGTCCTTCAGAAGATCTTAAAGAGTAGAAAACCAATTGGTTCAGTGTAACACAGCCAGCCTCAAGGGACTTCCCTCTGAGTTGGAATGATAATGACCGAATCCCGGGAAGTTATAGACTTAGACCCCCCAGCTGAGACTTCCCAGGAGCAGGAAGACCTTCTCATAGTGAAGGTGGAAGAAGAAGACTGCACCTGGATGCAGGAGTACAACCCTCCAACGTTTGAGACTTTTTACCAGCGCTTCAGGCACTTCCAGTACCATGAGGCTTCAGGACCCCGGGAGGCTCTCAGCCAACTCCGGGTGCTCTGCTGTGAGTGGCTGAGGCCCGAGCTGCACACAAAGGAGCAGATCCTGGAGCTGCTGGTGCTGGAGCAGTTCCTGACCATCCTGCCTGAAGAGTTCCAGCCCTGGGTGAGAGAACATCACCCTGAAAGTGGAGAAGAGGCAGTGGCCGTGATAGAAAATATACAGCGAGAACTTGAGGAACGCAGACAGCAGGTGAGTCAAAGAGAAGCTATACGAGCAGTGAAGGAGAGGAGTGAACGATCTGCTGAGCAGGGGTGAGATTCTTAGTCCTCTGGTGCTTCATTCATATTCTTTTGTTCTCCTGGGATTAGGTACCCTGTGACTTCCTGCCACTCCAGCAAAGAGAAGCAATATCCATTGTGTTAACCTGTAGAAGACAATCTGCGATTTTGTTTATTTTTTAAATTACTGGATTGATTGATTGATTGATTGATTGTTGAGACGAAGTCTCGCTCTGTCACGCAGGCTGGAGTGCAGTGTCGCAATCTCGGCTCACCGCAAGCTCCGCCTCCCGGGTTCCCGCCATTCTCCCGCCTCAGCCTCCGGAGTAGCTGGGACTGCTTGGACCCGCCACCACGCCTGGCTAATTTTATTTTTTATTTTTTATTTTTGTATTTTTAGTAGAGACGGGGTTTCACTGTTTTAGCCAGGATGGTCTCGATCTCCTGACCTTGTGATCCTCCCACCTCGGCCTCCCAAAGTGCTGGGATTACAGGCGTGAACCACCATGCCCGGCCACTGTGTTTATTTTTTGAGTGACATGATACAAAATTCAAAGAGGTACATAAGGTTATAATGAAAAGTAAGTTTTCCTCCTATCCCCAATTTCTCTCAACTGCCTAGTTCTCATCTGTGTATTCTTACAGAGCTGTACCATATTATGTATGTATAAGCATATATATATGTCTCATACTTTGGAAAAACGCAATTGTCTTTTAAGTCACTGTACACTTCTGCCTCTTTTTTCTTATATCTTGGTTTCTTCCATGCCACTGCCATTACAGCTATCTTGCTCTTTGAAATTGCATTGTATTAACTTCTATGGAAGGAGTTTGAGTTGTTCCATTTAAATTGTTCCTTGAGATTGTTTATAAATTTGTATTATAACAAACTTTGCTGCAATGAATATCTCACCTATGTATGAATATATATATGTATGTATGTAATATACATATGTATGTGTATTTATACATATGGGCTGGGCACGGTGGCTCACACCTGTAATCCCAGCACTTTGGGAACCTGAGGTGGGAGGATCACTTAAAACCAGGAGTTCCGGCCGGGCGCGGTGGCTCAAGCCTGTAATCCCAGCACTTTGGGAGGCCGAGACGGGCGGATCACGAGGTCAGGAGATCGAGACCATCCTGGCTAACCTGGTGAAACCTCGTCTCTACTAAAAAATACAAAAAACTAGCGGGCGAGGTGGCGGGCGTCTGTAGTCCCAGCTACTCGGGAGGCTGAGGCAGGAGAATGGCGTAAACCCGGGAGGCGGAGCTTGCAGTGAGCCAAGATCCGACCACTGCACTCCAGCCTGGGCCACAGAGCAAGACTCTGTCTCAAAAAAAAAAAAAAAAAAAAAGCCAGGAGTTCCACACTAGCCTGGGTAACATAGCGAGACCCCATCTCTACCAGAAAAACCAAACAAAACATTAGCTGGGTGTGGTGGCATGCACTTATACTTCCAGCTACTCAGGAGGCCGAGGCAGCAGGATCCCTTGAGCCTGGGAGTTTGAGGCTGCAGTGAGCTGTGATTTTGCCACTGCATTCCAGCCTATGTGACAGAGGCATACCCTATTTCAAAAAAAAGTAAAAAGTTAAAAAATTTAAATTGAAAAAATATATGTGTATAAAATTAACTGTAGAAGGAGTGCTTGAAACTCAAAATTGTTGGCTTAGATGTACATTTGTAGGCTGGGCACGGTGGCTCACACCTGTAATCCCAGCACTTTGGGAGGTCGTGGTGGGCGGTTCATGAGGTCAGGAGATCGAGACCATCCTGGCCAACATGGTGAAACCCCGTCTCTACTAAAAATACAACAATTAGCTGGGTGAGGTGGCACGTAATCCCAGCCACTTGGGAGGCTGAGGCAAGAGAATTGCTTGAACCCGGGAGTCGGAGGTTGCAGCGAGCCAAGATTGTGCCACTGCACTCCAGCCTGGCGACAGAGCGAGACTCCATCTCAAAAAAAAAAGTACATTTGTAATTTTGATAGCTGTTGACAGGCTCGTTCCCTCATAGAGGGTATAACAATTTAGACTACCACCAACAATGTATGAGAGAAATTTTGTGGCCATAACCTGATAGCACAATGTTACCAAAATTTGTGATAATTGCCAGTACATAAGATGCAGTATTGGCCGGGCACAATGGCTCACGCCTGTAATCCCTGCACTTTGGGAGGCTGAGGCAGGTGGATCACGAGATCAGATCGAGACCATCCTGGCCAATATGGTGAAACCCCGTCTCTACTAAAAATACAAAAATTAGCCCTGTGTGGTGGCATGTGCCTGTAGTCTCAGCTACTCGGGATGCTGAGGCAGGAGAATCACTTGAACCCGGGGGGGCAGAGGTTGCAGTGAGCCAAGATTGCACCACTGCACTCCAGCCTGGACGACAGAGTGAGACTCTGTCTCAAAAAAAAAAAAAAAAAAAAGATTCAATATTTTATTTCTGTGAAATTTTTTTTTCTTTTTCTTTTTTTTTTTTTTTTTTTGAGACAGGGTCTTACTCTGTCGGCCAGACTGTAGTGCAATGGTGCAGTCTCGGCTCACTGCATCCTCCACCTCCCAGGCTCATGCGATTCTCCTGCCTCAGCCTCCCAAGTGGGTGGGATTATAGGCATGCGCCACTACCGCCTGGCTAATTTTTTTAGTTTTTTAATTTTTATTTTTTTGAGATGGAGTCTCGCTCTGTCTCCCAGGCTGGAGTGCAGTGGCGCAATCTCATCTCACTGCAACTTCTGCCTCCCAGGTTCAAGTGATTCTCCTGCCTGAGCCTGAATAACTGGGATTACAGACATGTACCACCACACCCAACTAATTTTTGTATTTTTAGTAGAGATGGGGTTTCGCCATGTTGGCCAGGCTGGTCTTGAACTCCTGACCTCAGGTGATCCTCCTGCCTTTGCCTCCCAAAGTGCTAGGATTACAGGCATGAGCCACCATGACTGGCTTAATTTTTGTATTTTTAATAGAGACGGTGTTTCACCATGTTGGCCAGGATGTTCTCAAACTCCCGACCTCAGGTGATCCACCTACTTTGGCCTCCCAAAGTGCTGGGATTATAGGTG
Organism: Macaca fascicularis; assembly: GCF_037993035.2. Lineage (NCBI taxonomy): Eukaryota > Metazoa > Chordata > Mammalia > Primates > Cercopithecidae > Macaca > Macaca fascicularis. Next base: position 48,099,267 of record NC_088377.1, read on the forward strand.
TGAGCCACCACGCCCGGCCATTTCTGTGAAATTTCTTTTTTTTTTTTTCTGAGACAGAGTCTTGCTCTGTCACCTAGGCTGGAGTGCAGTGGCCGGATCTCAGCTCACTGCAGCCTCCGCCTCCCGGGTTCACGCCATTCTCCTGCCTCAGCCTCCCGAGTAGCTGGGACTACAGGCGCCCGCCATCTCGCCCGGCTAGTTTTTTGTATTTTTTTAGTAGAGACGGGGTTTCACCGTGTTAGCCAGGATGGTCTCGATCTCCTGACCTTGTGATCCGCCCGCCTCGGCCTCCCAAAGTGCTGGGATTACAGGCTTGAGCCACCGCGCCCGGCCTTCTGTGAAATTTCAATTGGAATTTCTTTTGTTTGACCACAGCATATATTTTTAAGGATTATTTGTATGCCCTTTTCTGTGGTGAATTATCTGTTTATATTCCTTATCTTTTTTTTTACCTATTAGAAACAATAAGCATTGTGTCTGTCATATGAGTTGTAAGCGTTATTTTTCCAGTTTGTTGTTTGTCTTTGCTTGTGGAGATTTTTGTTTTTAATGTTTTCTTTCTTTAGAGATAGGGCCTCACTCCATTATCCAGGCTGGAGTACAGTGGCACGATCATAGCTCACTGCAGTCTTGAACTCCTGGCCTCAAGTGATCCTCTTGAGTAGCTAGGACTACAGGCACTTGCCACCACATACAGCTAAACTAAAAAAAATTTTTTTTGTAGATGAGGTCTTGCCAAGTTGCCTAGGCTGGTCTGGAACTCCCGGGCTCAAGGGATCCTCCTGCGTTGCCCTCCCAAGGTGCTGGGATTACAGGTGTGAGCCACTGTGCCCAGCTAGGTTTTAAATTTTTTTCTTTTTTTTAGACGGCGTCTTGCTCTGTCACCCAGGCTGGAGTGCAGTGGCCTGATCTTGGCTCACTGCAACCTCCGCCTCCTGGGTTGATTCTCCTGCCTCAGTCTCCTGAAGGTTTTAACATTTTTATACAGTTAGTTAAGTATTTTATTTTATGGTTAATGGATTTTGTTTATTTTTTATTTTTATTTATTAATTTAATTATTATTATTATTATTTTTGAGATGGAGTTTCACTCTTGTTGTCAGGCTGGAGTGCAATGGCCTAATCTTGGCTCACTGCAACCTCCGCCTGCCAGGTTCAAGCAATTCTCCTGCCTCAGCCTACTGAGTAGCTGGGATTACAGGCGTGCGCCACCACACCCGGCTAACTTTGTGTTTTTGTTAGAGATGGGGTTTATCCATGTTGGTCAGGCTGGTCTTGAACTCTTTACCTCAGGTGATCTGCCCGCCTTGGCCTCCCAAAGTGCTAGGATTGCAGGTGTGAGCCACCGCTCCCGGCCTGTTTATTTATATTTTTGAGACAGAATCTTGCTCTGTCACCCAGGCTGGAGTGCATTGGTACAATCTCAGCTCACTGCAACCTCTGCCTCCCAGGCTCAAGCGATCCTTCCACTTCAGCCTCCCGAGTAGCTGGGACTATAGATGTATGCCACCAGACCTGGCTCATTTTTGTATTTTTAGTAGAGGCATGGTCTCGCCATGTTGCCCAGGCTGGTCTCAAACTCCTGAACTCAAGTCATCCACCTGCTTCTGCCTCCCAATGTGTTGGGATTACAGGCATGAGCCACCATGCCCGGCCTGCAGCTGTCTCTTAACGGAACTCCTACACCACATTTTACCAGTACCAGGAGGGTTCGGAAAAAAAGTGCTTTGAAACCTAAGGGAGGGAGAAAACGGGAAAGGAACTTACTACATTCCAATATGTTAGTAGTGAACTAGTACCTTCCAGAATTGGCAGGTTCTAGAGAGTGGTTGTGGCAGAGTAATTGTGTATACCTAGGGCTGAGCCAGAACCAAAAACAGAAAGGGGGAGGACTGTAGCATGCAGGGTGTGAGGTAGCCTCAGTCTCGATGTTGGTCTGTCCAGTGTGACTTCCTGAGTGCTATGATGACTATTCCAATCTCCCTTCTCACCTCTATTTCCTCTTCACACACTGGCCTTCTTATGGTTCCTGACTGTACCAGACATCCTCTTTCTGCCTAATTTTCCTTCCTTCCCTCCCTCCCTCCCTTCCTTCCTTCCTTTTTCTTTTTCTCTTTTCTTTTCTTTCCTTTTCTTTCTGTCACCAAGGCTAGAGTGCAATGGTGTGATCATAGCTCACTGCAGCCTTGACGTCCTGGGCTCAAGTGATCTTCCCACCTCAGCCTCCTGAGTAGCTGGGACCACAGGGACATGCCACCATGCCTGGCTAATTTTTAATTTTTTGGAGAGACAGGATCTCACTGGGTTTCCCAGGCTTGTCTTGAACTCCTGGGCTCAAGTGATCCACTTCAGCCTCCCAAAGTGTTGAGATTACAGGCATGAGCTACCCCTACCTGGCCCTGAGAGAGTTTTTGAGTGTTCTGTCTGCCTGGGTCACTTCTGCGTTTTTCCTGGCTGGCTTCTTCTCATCCTTTTTTTTTTTGAGATGGAGTCTTGCTCTTGTCACCCAGTCTGGAGTGCAGTGGCCTGATCTCGGCTCACTGCAAGCTCCGCCTCCTGGGTTCACGCCATTCTCTTGCCTCAGCCTCCTGAGTAGCTGGGACTACAGGAGCCTGCCACCACACCCAGCTAATTTTTTTGTATTTTTTTTTTTTAGTAGAGATGGGGTTTCACTGTGTTAGCCAGGATGGTCTTGACCTCCTGACCTCATGATCCGCCCGCCTCGGCCTCCCAAAGTGCTGGGATTATAGTTGTGAGCCACGGAGCCCAGCCCTTCTCAACCTTTAAGTGTTTACTTAAGGGACACTTCCTCTGGAAAGCCTTCCCTGGCCTCCCACTTTAAAATAGGTCTTCTCTGTTCTGTCTCATGGAATTAGTTTCTTTTCCTTTCCAACATACAGCCCAGTTTGTAATTATGTATTTTTTGTGTTTTGATGTGTTTGATGAACGTCTTCTCCAACTAGAAGTAAACCATATTTATTAAATAACTGCATAATCAGTGCCTGGCTCATTGTAGATGCACATTAAATATTTGGCAAAGGAATGAATGAAAGTCCACTGTGACTCTGCTGATTTCTTTCATAGCCTTCTCTGTAACTGTACTGATCGGTTGTGGTTGTGGTTGTTAGATTGTCGCCTGCCCTGACGGGCTTCCTCAGAAGATGGCACCACCTGGAGCAGTGCAGGAGTCCTGCAGTCTCCAGCCCCTGACCGTGGACACCCAGCCAGAGCAAGCGCCACAGAAGCCTCATCTCCTGGAGGAAAATGGTGAGGCTCAGTGATGCAGTGGAACAGATAGAGCTTGAGAATGGGTGTCTTGGCCATGTGGCAGGCACCATCTGCAGGAGAGGGACTCTAGGCTGAGCAGCCCCTCTACAGCCTGCAGGGTCTAGAAGCAGAGAAAGGCCAGGGACCTGGAGTTGAGTCCCTGGTGTTCCATGAAAGCCATCCCTAGGATGTCTAGGAATTACACCAGTTTCATTAAAAAGCTACAGTGCAAATGATGACAGCTCTGGGTACAGGGACTGTTAAAAGATCTACAGGTCTTTTACAAAAGTATCACAGATTTTTGCTTCTCTGTCATAGATTGTCTTTCTTTTATTTTTGAGATAGAGTCTCGCCCTTTTGCCCAGGATGAAGAGCAGTGGTATGATCTTGGTTCACCGCACCCTCTGCCTCCCAGGTTCAAGTGATACCCTCACCTCAGCCTCCCGAGTAGCTGGGACTACAGGTGCCTGCCACCATGCCCGGCTAATTTTTGTATTTTTAGTAGAGATGGGGTTTCACCATGTTGGCCAGGCTGGTCTTGAACTCCTGGCCTCAAGTGATCCACCTGCCTTGTCTTCCCATAGTGCTGACATTAGAGGTATGAGCCACTGTGCTCAGCCTCCCTCACAGATTTTCTTGTCTTAATGCTTATGTTAAAAAAAAAAAAGCTCCCCAGTTCCTAATTGCATTCATTTCTCGCTGCTCATTCACTCACCTTGAAATCTAACTTAAAGTAGCTTTTCACAGTGACCTTTAAAACATTTATTCTCTCTTTTTTCCTCCCCTCCTCAGTTTTATTAACCAGTCTTAGATACACATCAAGTTAGAAAAAAGGAACAGCTGAGTATTATATTATGATGTGTTCAGTCCCTAATCAGAAGCCCTTGGTGTCAGATATATTTTAGAATTCAGCATTTTGCAGATTTAGTAAGGTAATATGATTTATTTATTTTATTTTAATTTTTTTTGGATAATATGACTTATATACCACACATCAAACTAGCAACAGGGTTTGAGTTGGTACCTGTAATCACACACATTAATATTTCTGCAGTGAAATGTGTGCATTTTTATACTAAGTTTATTAAATAAAGATTTAAATACCTTCACATCAGGTCAAATTTTGCTGTCAAATTAGTTCAACGCCTAAGTTTAATGAAAGGAAAGGAACACCTTTGGTATTTCAGCTTTCAGATTTCAGCATTGTGGATAAGAGACTGTGGATAAGGGACTGTATTTTCTCGGTTCAATTCCAGACTTCTAGGCTCCGTTTGTTGGTCAGGTCTTCCCCTTGACATGTGTCCCTGCCCTAATCATTTCCAGCTTTCCTTTCGCTGTGATAAAAAGAACAGCAGCAGCAGCAGCAGCGATGTGGCTTCCATAGCATGTGCTCTGTGCAGGAACTGTTCTAAGCATTTTCCCTAAAAGCACTCATTTAACCCTCAGTGTACCAGGAAAAATAGATCTCATGGTTGACCCTGTGGGGCCAGTGAATCCTTCTAATTTTTTTTTCTGTTTTTTTCTATTTTATTTATTTTATTTTATTTTATTTTTCCTGAGACAGAGTCTTGCTCTGTCGCCCAGGCTGGAGTGCAATGGCACGATCTCGGCTCACTGCAAGCTCCGCCTCCCGGGTTCACGCCATTCTCCTGCCTCAGCCTCCCGAGTAGCTGGGACTATAGGCGCCCGCCACCACGCCCAGCTAATTTTCTGTATTTTTAGTAGAGACAGGTTTCACCATGTTAGCCAGGATGGTCTCGATCTCCTGACCTCGTGATCTGCCCACCTCAGCCTCCCAAAGTGCTGGGATTACAGGCGTGAACCACCGCGCCCGGCCATTTTTTTCTATTTTAAGAGTCATTTTATGCATAGTTGACAGAAGAATCAAAGGACAGTGAAAAACAACTTTTTAGAAACTTTAATATATCAAGTACATTTTTATGTGTGAACATCATAAAAGAGGAAAGAGGCTGGGCACAGTGGCACACGCCTGTAATCCCAGCAATTTGGGAGGCTGACGCAGGCAGATCACTTGAAGTCAGGAGTTTGAGACCAACCTGGACAACAGGGTGAAACCCTGTCTCTACTAAAAGTACAAAAATTAGCTGGGTGTGGTGGCATGAGCCTGTAATCCCACTTACTCGGGAGGCTGAGGCACGAGAATTGCTTGAACTCGGGAAGTGGAGGTTGCAATAAGCTGAGATTGTGCCAGAGCACTCCAACGTGGGTGACAGAATGAAACACTGTCTCAAAAAAACAAACAAAAAAAACGGCTAGGCGCAGCGGCTCACGCCTGTAATCCTAGAACTTTGGGAGGCTAAGGCAGGCAGATCACAAGGTCAGGAGATCGAGACCATCCTGGCCAACATGGTGAAACCCTGTCTCTGCTAAAAATACAAAAATTAGCAGGGTGTGGTGGCGTGCACCTGTAGTCCCAGCTACTCGGGAGGCTGAGGCAGGAGAATTGCTTGAACCAGGGAGGCGGAGATTGCAGTGAGCCAAGGCTGCGGCACTGCACTCCAGCCTAGCAGCAGAGTGAGACTCCATCTCAGAAAAAAAAAAAAAAAGAAAAAAAGATACAAGAATACTGTTGGCTGGGTGCTCATAATTGTAATCCCTCCACTTTGGGAGGCCAAGGTGGGTGGATCACCTGAGGTCAGGAGTTGGAGACCAGCCTGGCCAAGATGATGAAACCCCATCTCTACTAAAAATACAAAAAATTAGCTGGGCATGGTGGTGCGCGCCTGTAATCCCAGCTACTCAAGAGCCTGAGGCAGGAGACTCATTTGAACCCGGGAGGCAAAGGTGGCAGTGAGCCAAGACCACGGCACTGCACTCCAGCCTGGGCAACGAGCAAGACTCTGTCTCAAAAAAGAAAAGAATAGTGTCACACAATGCTTTTAGAAAGTCCTTCTAGCAAAATGTGATGGTCCAGAATCTCTTACTATCTTCTTCTTATTGCAAAATACTGTGTGATGAAGTCCTTCCTGTTGAATGACTCACAAGATAAGAATGCCATTTTCCATTTTGAAATTAGAAATACATTTTTCATCATTGATTCTTGAGTTTAAGAAAATTCATCTAGGATGTTATCATTTGAAACTCATTCTAGAAGCTCTGTTACACTTTCAGTTTCATCATTCTCATTGGAGAGTGTAGCTGTCTTTCTGTGTCATCTTCTGAATTGACTGATAATAGTCGTCCTCTGCAAATTTTCCTCTCTGCCAATGTGGGCAGCAAATGAAAAATTCGGAATTCTCAACCATGTTCAATGAAAGCTAAACAAAGGTGTTAGTGATCTTATTTTTGGTATAAAAGAAAGTAGCTTCATGCCTGTAATCCCAGCATTTTGGGAGGCTGAAGCAGGTGGATCTCTTGAGCCCAGGAGTTTGAGACCAGCCTGGGCAACGTGACGAAAACTCGCCTCTACAAAAAATACAAAAATTGGCCATGCACGGTGGCTCATGCCTGTAATTCCAGCACTTTGGGAGGCCAAGGCGGGTGGATCACCTGAGGTCAGGAATTTGAGACCAGCCTGACCAACATGGCAAAACCCCATCTCCACTAAAAATACAAAAAATTAGCCGGGCATGGTGGTGGATGCCTGTAATCCTAGTAGCTACTTAGGAAGCTGAGGCAGGAGAATTGATTGAACCTGAGAGGTGGAGGTTGCCATGAGCCGAGATTGCACCACTGCACTCCAGCCTGGGTGACAAGAGCAAAACTCTATCTCAGAAAAAAAAAAAAAAGCCAGGCATGGTGGCACACACCTGTGTCCTGGCTATACCAGAGGTTGAGGTGGGAGATTGCTTGAGCCCAGGAGTTCGAGGCTGCAATAAGCTGTGATGGTGCCACTGCAGTCCAGCCTGGGAGCCAGAGTCAGACTCTGTCTCCATAACAAAAAATTAAAAATGAAATTTAAAACTTCTCAGAAAAGCCTGGGGCGGTGACTGATGCTTGTAATTCCAGCACCTTGGGAGGCTGAGGTGGGTGGATCATCTGAGGTCAGGAGTTTGAGACCAGCCTGGTCAACATGGTGAAACCCCGTCTCTACTAAAAATAAACAAAAATTATCCAGGTGTGGTGGTACATGCCTGTAATCGCAGCTACTTAGGAGGCTAAGACAGGAGAATCGCTTGAACCTGGGAGGCGGTGGTTGCAATGAACCGAGATTGTGCCACTGCACTCAGGCCTGGGCAACAGAGTGAGACTCCATTTCAAAAAACAAAACAAAACAAACAAACAAAAAAAACTGCTCAGGAAAGAAATGGGAACACTAGAATTGTGTACAGTACACCTGGATGTGCCAACAGGTAATCCTTGCAGTAGCTCAGTGGAATAGCTGTTACTGTTATCCTTCTGTTAGAAATTAAGCTCAGGGCTGGGCCTGTGGCTCACACCTGTAATCCCAGCACTTTGGGAAGCCAAGGCGGGCAGATCACCTGCGGTCAGGAGTTTGAGACCAGCCTGGCCAACATGGTGAAACCCCATCATCTCTACTAAAAATACAAAAAAAATTAGCTGGGTGTGGTGGCAGGGGCCTGTAGTCCAGCTCCTTGGGAGTCTGAGGCAGGAGAATCACTTGAGTCTAGGAGATGGAGGTTGCAGTGAGTGGAGATTGTGCCACCGCACTCCCGCCTGGGCGACAGAGCAAGACTCCGTCTCAAAAAAAAAAAAAAAAAAAAAAAAATTAAGCTGAGGCCTCGAGAGGTTTAGTTGATTTGTCCCACGTCACAAAGCTATGGAATAACAGAGCTGGGATTTGAACCCAAGCAGCCTGACTGAATCCATCCTCCTCCCATCTTCTGAGCCATCTCGTCTTTGCTTTTTTTTTTTTTTAAAACAGGGTCTCACTCTTGCCCAGGCCGGAGTGCAGTCGTGTGACTGCAACCTCTACCTCCCAGGTTCAAGCGATTCTCCTGCCTTAGCCTCCCGAGTAGCTGGGATCACAGGCATGTGCCACCACGCCTGGCCACATCTTGTCTTTGCTTCAGCACCAACTTCTCCTAGGCACAGACTGCTCCCTCCTCGAGTCACTTGGGTTCTGTCCACTTTCAGGGTTTCTCTCCATCCGGCTCTTGTCCTTTGTTTCCAGCTGCTTCTCATCCCCTGTGCCCTGTTAACCAGACCCTAGCTGGTTTATTTTAGCAAAATTACTCTTCATTCGGACATAGACCTTACTCACCATTTTCATCAACTTATGTATTCAGTCTTTAGCCAGTCCTGGTTTCAGATGCCTTCTCTGCTTTTGGCTTTCATCTGTAACCATTGTCCTGTCCTTTTTGTGTCATTGCTCCTTATTCCCTAGTCATTGGAAATCAGCAAGCCATGGATGCCCCGAGATCTCCAGGACTCCAGATCTAAATACAGGGTCTAAACTGTCCAGTTACAGCTTAATCACAGGCAGGCTGTGCAAGTCAAGGCACAGGTGGATGGTGAGATCCAGACATGCTGTGGATCTTAGACAAACAGCAAGCAGAGGTGACCTCAGGGTCAGGTGGTCCCTGGCTTCCAGAGGTGAGACGTCTGAGTGTTGCGCATGCTGTTCCTGCTGTGGGGAAAGCACCCCATCTTCCCCATCTCCATTCCTACAGTCCAGAGTCACTTTCCGGGGAAAGGCTTTGCTGCTGCCCCTGCCTCCCCTGCTCCACTCTGTAAGTGCCCCTGCCTCTGTGGTCCCACGGGAACTTGGGTCAACTTTCGTCATGGCACTCTTCATGCTGTGCTGTAAGGCTTGCCTGTGTGCCCTTCCCGTTAGGCCAGGGGTATCCAATCTTTTGGCTTCTCCGGGCCACACTGGAAGAAGAATTGTCTTGGGCCACACAGAAAATACACTCGCACTAACCATAGCTGATGAACTTAAAAAAATAAAAATTGCAAAAAAAAAAATCCCATATTTCTTTTCGTGAGACAGAGTTTCACTTTGTTGCCCAGGCTGGAGTACAATGGCGCGATCTCAGTTCACCGCAACCTCCGCCTCCTGGGTTCAAGTGATTCTCCTGCCTCAGTCTCCTGAGTAGCTGGGATTACAGGCATGCGCCACACGCCCCGCTAATTTTGTATTTTTAGTAGAGATGCCTTCTCCATGTTGGTCAGGCAGGTCTTGTACTCCCGGCCTCAGGTGATCCGCCTGCATCAGCTTCCCAAAGTGTTGGGATTACAGGCATGAGCCACCGTGCCTGGCCCTTCATAATGTTTTAAGAAAGTTTACAAATGTATGAGCCAGGCATGGTGGCTCACGCCTGTAATCCCAGCACTTTAGGAGGCTGAACCAGGCAGATCACTTGAGACTGGGAGTTCGAGACCAGCCTGGCCAACATGATGAAACTCAGTCTCTACTAAAAACACAAAAATTAGCCAGGCATGGTGGCACATGCCTGTAATTCCAGCTACTCGGGAAGCTGAGGCAGGAGAATCTCTTGAACCCGGGAGGCGGAGGTTGCAGTGAGCCAAGATCGCACCACTACACTTCAGCCTGGACAACAGAGCGAGACTCCATCTCAAAAAGCAAAACTAGCCAGGTGCGGTGGTGGGCGCCTGTAATTCCAGCTACTTGGGAGGCTGAGGCAGGAGAATCACATGGACCCGGGAGGCGGAGGTTGCAGTGAGCTGAGATTGCACCACTGCACTCCAGCGTAGGCAACAGAGTGAGACTGGTCTTAAAAAAAAAATAAAAAAGAAAGTTTACAAATTTGTGTTGGGCCACATTCAAAGCTGTCCTGGGCCGCGGGCCGCGGGTTGGGCAAGCTTGCATTAGACAGTAGTTTTTCAAGGTAAGAATTGTTCTGTCTGTTCCTGAGATAGGCAGATAGAGAGTAGTTTTAATACACACTTCTTGACTGAATAGAAAGTAACCATGGAAATTCTGGAAGGGATTTCTGAGGCCATGGTAATCCAAGAGTGGTCCAGGGAGCAGTAGCACCAGCATCACCTGGGAGCTTATTAGAAATGCCAACTAGGGGCCGGGCACCGTGGCTCACACCTGTAATCCCAGCATTTTTGGAGGCCATTGCAGGCGAATTACCGGAGTTTGAGACCAGCCTGGACAATGTGGTGACACCCTGTCTCTACTAAAACTACAAAAATTAGCCAGGCTTGGTGGTGCACACCTGTAATCCCAGCTACTCGGGAGGCTGAGGCAGGAAAATTGCTTGAACCTGGGAGGCAGAGGTTGCAGTGAGCTGAGATGGTACCACTGCACTCTAGCCTGGGCCACAGAGTGAGACTGTCTCAAAAAAAAAAATTTAAAAAGATATGCAAACTCTCAGGCCTCACCCCAGGCCTTTTCAGTCAGCATCTGCACGTACCAAGATCCCCTAGGGGATGTAGGTGATTTATTTGTACATTAAAGCTCGAACAGCCCTGGGCTGTTAGGAATGCTTCAGTTTCATGGAAGATGTGGGACTTTGGTGGTTCTTCAAGTTAATAAAATTTGATCGTGGCAAAGTAGAATGCATCCTTTGTTTTTCTTTGGAGAGGGAATCTTGCTCTGTCACCCAGGCCAGAGTGCAGTGGTGTGATCTCAGCTTACTACAACCTCCACCTCCCGGGTTCAAACAATTCTCCTGCCTCAGTCTCCTGAGCAACTGGGACTACAGGTGCCCGCCACCATGCCCCCTAATTTTTGCATTTTTAGTAGAGATGGGGTTTCACCATATTGGCCAGGTTCGTCTCTAACTCCTGACCTTGTGATCTGCCTGCCTCAGCCTCCCAAAGTGCTGGGATTACACGTGTGAACCACCGTGCCTGGCCCCCACTTTTTATTTTATTTTTATTTTTTTGAGATAGAGTCTTGCTCTGTCGCCCAGGCTGGAGTGCAGTGGCGCGATCTTGGCTCACTGTAACCTCCATCTGCCAGGTTCAAGCAATTCTCCTGCCTCAGCCTCCTGAGTAGCTGGGACTACAGGCACCCGCCACCACACTGGCTAATTTTTGTATTTTTAGTAGAGGCGGGGTTTCACCATATTAGCCAGGCTGGTCTTGAACTCCTGACCTTGTGATCTGCCTGCCTTGGCCTCCCACAGTGCTGGGATTACAGGTGTGAGCCACCACACCCAGTCTTTTTTTTTTTTTTTTTTTTTTCTGAGACAGTGGCTGACTCTGTTGCCCAGGCTGGAGTGCAGTGGTGCAATCTTGGCTCATTGCAACCTCTGCCTCCTAGGTTCAAGTGATTCTCATGTCTTAGCTTCTCAAGCAGCCAGGATTACAGGCATGTATCACTACATCTGGCTAATTTTTGTATTTTTAGTAGAGACGGGATTTTGCCTTGTTGGCCAGGATGGCCTTGAATCCTGGCCTCAAGTGATCTGCCCGCCTTGACCTCCCAAAGTGCTGGTATTACAGGCGCGAGCCACTGTGTCTGGCCACAGAATGCATCCTTTATAGCAGAATGACAAGCAAGGATTAGCCTGACCAACGTAGGAAGTCTAGGGGAAAGGAGAAATAACACAGTGTGAGAGGATCCAGAAATTAAAGGGTCTTGACAGCCAGGCAGAAGAATTTGGCTTCAGTGCAGTAGGGGCCATTATGGATTCCTGAGCATAAGAGGAACATGATGGCAATGAGAACTGGGCAAAGATGTTCTCACTTAAACCTCTTTTTCTCCTCCCTTAGCCCTTCCTGTTCTCCAAGTTCCTTCCCTTCCCCTGAAGGACAGCCAGGAGCTGACAGCTTCACTTCTCTCAACTGGGTCCCAGGTGAGCTGGTACCCCTTTGCCCTCAGAGAGGACCCATCCTGAACCTTCACCAGGAGTTCAGTTTCTTTAGCCAGTGACCAGGCCCATCTTGGGTTGGTACCTTCATTCCTTTGGCCTTTTTCCTTTCTGCCTAGTCCTTCCCCATCCTCTTTGAGGCACAGTTCCTCCTTGTTTCTTTTCTTAATGAGCCCAGTTCTTCCCCTCACTCCAAATTTGGATATAGGGAATGAGAATTTAGTGGAGATCTCCTGTTTCAGAAGTTGGTGAAAATTGAAGAGGTGGCTGATGTGGCTGTATCCTTCATCCTGGAGGAATGGGGACATTTGGACCAGTCCCAGAAGTCCCTTTATAGGGATGACAGGAAGGAGAACTATGGGAGTATTACTTCCATGGGTAAGGATTATTTCATCTGCATGGATTAGGACATCTTTATTTTGTTATATTATAAAGAGTATTTCTAGCACACCCTATAATGGCATTTATGTTTTATGTGCTATGACTTTGCTTTTTTTTTTTCTTTTTGTAAAAGAATAAATCAACCTTCACTTTCTTATTCAGCTTATTCTGATCATTTCCATCTTAAGAGTATGATTAGACACTGATAGTACCTGGGGGGACTGTTTTTGCAATCCAGCAAATGCTAACTTTTTACTACTTTAAAATAAGAGCGGGCCGGCTGTGGTGGCTCATGCCTGTAATCCCAGTATTTTGGAAGGTCGAAGCGGGTGGATCACCTGAGGTCAGGAGTTTAAGACCAGTCTGGCCAACATGGTAAAACCCCATCGCTACTACAAATACAAAAATCAGCCGGGCGCAGTGGCGGGCGCCTGTGATCCCAGCTACTCAGGAGGACTTCATTACCATTCTTAAGTCACCGATACCTGTTTTATGATGTTCGCCTTGGCACCTACATTTTACGTGTCATATCGCTTCTTGAATTTTGAGGCCCTATTTCTAAGTTATAATCCTGGAAGCTAATATTTAATTGTACTGTCTGGAGCAGTTATAAAAATCTCAGCACTCCTGCAAACATTTTGGAGATTATAGCTTTTAGTCTTTTTTTAGTAAATTCTTTTAGAAGAACCACTCTATCAGGCATACTGGAAGACTTCAGATGCAAACATACACACTGCAAAATATATTTATTTTATTTTTTTATTTTTTTGAGATAGAGTCTCGCTCTGTCTCCCAGGCTGGAGTGCAATGGTGTGATCTCGACTCCCTGCAACCTCCGCCTCCTGGTTTCAAGCAATTCTTCTGCCTCAGCCTCCTGAATAGCTGGGGTTACAGGCATGAGCCACCACGCCCGGCTAATTTTTGTATTTTTAGTAGAGGCAGGGTTTCACCATATTGGCCAGGCTGGTCTCAAACTCCTGACCTCGTGATCTGCCCAGCTTGGCCTCCCAAAGTGCTGGGATTAACAGGCGTGAGCCACCATGCCCAGCCCACAATGCAAAATTTCTTTTGAAAAGCACTGTGTCAGTTTACATTGTTTAACCATTTCAGTTTGCTTACAGGCTTTTATTTAACAGGTATAGAGCTGACTCCTGCTCTTTTAAAATTTCCATATTTATTTGTATTTATTTCCTTTTTTGATTTATTTGTGCATGCCTCTGTTCATTAATCTATTGGGATCTTGGTAGTCTTTTTTTATTTTGATGTTTGAATTTTTGTGGAAAAAAGTCAAATTTATGCTTTAAAATTATTGATTAAATCAATAATTTTATTATTGATTTTTCATGGAGCCTTTTATCTCAGTGAATTACTCATATAGTATAAATGTTATATTTAATGCAAATTTAGAAAATTTTTCTTCTTTTTAAATTAATTACCAATAGCTTGCTTGTTTATTTGAGCCTGTTACTCTTGCTTTATCTTTTTCAGTTACTTTACAGGTACCTAATGGATTTCAGAGTTTGAGGTTCTTGGCATAGTTCTTTTCTGTGGTATTCTCTAAGCAGTTTTAAATGTGTAGTTTCTGATGTTTTTCTCATTCTCTGTCTCTTCATTACAACATCTGTATTTATCACTTCAGTACACTATTCTACATAATCACATGGCCATGGTTTCTCCCTCCTTCACTTCTCTTGGAAGGCCATATTAGATTATTTTCAGATCTGCGGATTTCTGTTAATTACAGCATCACCAAAAGTCAAAATTAAAGAAAGTACTCATCAGATTTAGAAGTGAGATTTTTACAACATAAGTAAATGAGTCTTGGAGGCAGCAGTTTCTGTGGAGCGGCAGGGTTGTTGGGGAACAAGAGACAGTTTCTTTGAAGATTGCGAAGGAGTGGAATTTGAAAAAGCTATCATAGATGAATGTAAGGACTTTGTCTCTGAAGGGGAAATGAGGCCTGGTCACTGAAAGAATAATGGGTTGGATGGGTGGATTGTTTTTTGTTTCTTTTTTTTTTTTTTCCCCGACAGATCTCGCTCTGTTACCTAGGCGGGAATGCAGTGGTACGATCTCGGCTCACTGCAACCTCTGCCTCCCGGGTTCAAGCTATTCTCGCGCCTCAGCCTCCCGAGTAGCTGGGATTACAGGCACCCTCCACCACACCCGCCTACTTTTTGTATTTTTAGTAGAGGTGAGGTTTCACCACGTTGGCCAAGCTAGTCTCAAACTCCCGACCTCAGGAGATCCAACCGCCTCGACCTTCCAAAGTGCTGGGATTACAGGCGTGAGCCACCACGCCTGGCCCGTATGTTTTTTTAATGGGAGAAATTTTCAGCATATTTAAGTGCTACTGGAGAAGAACTAGTAGAGTAAAATATGGAAGCAAGGAGGAGCAGATAGGCTGTGTGTGGTGTCTCATGCCTGTAATCCCAGCACTTTGGGAGGCTGAGGCAGGCAGATCACAAGGTCAGGAGTTTGAGACCAGCCTGGCCAACATGGCAAAACCCTGTCTCTACTGAAAATACAAAAATTTTCCAGGCATGGTGGCACACACCTGTACTCTCAGTTACTTAGGAGCTGAGGCAGGAAAATTGCTTGAATCTGGGAGGTGGAGGTTGCAGTGAGCTGAGATCACACGATTGCATTCCAGCCTAGGTGACAATGTGAGACCCTGTCTCAAAAAAAAGAAAAAAAAAAAAATGGAGGGGCAGTTAGGTGATGTGGGGAGATCCCTGGAAAGCAGGAAGGTATGGTGAGATCTGGGATACAGGAAGGAGGAAGGACTGACCTTGGCTCGAGAGACATGACTCCATAGAGAGACAAGGGGAGGAGGAAGTGAACACGCTGTCCTGTTGAGCGCAGGAACTCATGCCTGTAATCTCAGCACTTTGGGAGGCCAAGGAAGGAGGATCACTTGAGGCCAGGAGTTCAAGACCAGCCTGGGCAACATAGTGAGACAAACCCTTACAAAATATACAAAAATTAGCCAGGCGTGGTGGTGCACACCTGTAGAGGCTGAGGTGGGAGGACTGCTTCAACCAGGGAGTTAGAAGTAACAGTAAGCTGTGATTGTGCTGCTGTGTTCCAGCCTGGGTGACAGAGCTTGCTCTGTCTGTGCAAACCTTATTAAACATCAGTGTTTTGAGTAAAGTATCTTGCTGATACAGGTGCACAAAGGAACTAATTTTAGCCACTGAAACATCCACGTTTATCAGTGACTGCTGAACGTTAACCTAGCTCTTGGAAGTAGTAGGTTCTCTGGATATGGAAAGAATGTCTTTTTTCCTATAGATTAATTCGTACCAAGCTGAAATCCTGTGGGCACTGAGAAACCTAGAAAGATCACCTTTCTTCTCAGGCTATGAATTCACAGGAAGAGGAAGGTGAAGATGGAGTTAGCTGCATAACCTGCTATCCAATTTCATTAAGAATATTGCCCAGTTGCGACCGGGTGCGGTGGCTCACATCTGTAATCCCAGCACTTTGGGAGGCCGAGGTGGGCGGATCAGTGGGTCAGTAGTTTGAGACCATCCTGGCCAATATGGCAAAACCCTGTCTCTACTAAAATTACTAAAATTAGCCGGGCGTACTGACTTGCGCCTGTAGTGCCAGCGACTCGGGAGGCTGAGGCAAAAGAATCGCTTGAACCTGGAGCTGCACTCCAGCTGGGGCAGCAGAGCGAGACTCCATCTCAAAAAAAAAAGAAAAAAGAAAAATGAAAAAGAATATTGCCCAGTCACGTTGGCTCACGTCTGTAATCCCAGCCCTTTGGGAGGCTGAGGTGGGAGGATCACTTGAGCTCAGGAGTTTGAAACCAGCATGGGCAACATAATGAGACCCTCATCTCCACAAAAAATACAAAAATTAGCTGGGCATGGTGGTGTGTCCCTGTAGTCCTAGCTACCCGGGAGGCTGAGGTGGGAGGATCGCTTGAGCCCAAGAGGTTGAGGATGCAGTGAGCCATGATTGCCCCACTGCACTCCAGCCTGGGTGACAGAGTGAGACCCTGTCTCAAAACACACACGCGCGCACACACACGAGAACATTTAACATGATACAGGTATTTGCAAGTGCCATACTGAGAGGAGACCCTCTTCGTTCAGTGGAATGACTGATTTCCAGTCTCCTTCCTTTGAACCTTCTTTGCCAGCTCTTCCTTCCCTAACCTCCTCCACTTTTCTGCTTGAATATTTTTCATCCCATCCCGGTACTGTAAAAGTCCCTTTACAAAATCATGGATCCCTAGCACTTGTCAGTTTCACTTCATTATCCCCTCATTTTATTTCTTCAAATTCAAGGAAGAGCTCATTTTTTCATTCTCCCTCTGTTATTTCAGGTTATGAGTCCAGGGACAATATGGAGCTCATAGTGAAGCAGATTTCTGATGACGCTGAATCACACTGGGTGGCGCCAGAACACACCGAAAGGAGCCTTCCCCAGGATCCAGACTTTGCAGAAGTCAGTGACCTTAAGGGCATGGTACAAAGGTGGCAGGTCAACCCCACCGTGGGGAAATCAAGGCAGAATCCTTCCCAGAAAAGGAATCCGGACGTGATCACAGACCTCAGCCCTAAGCAAAGCACACATGGTGAGAGAGGGCACAGATGCAGCGATTGTGGCAAATTCTTCCTCCAAGCCTCAAACTTTATTCAGCATCGGCGCATCCACACTGGAGAAAAACCGTTTAAGTGCGGAGAATGTGGGAAGAGCTATAATCAGCGGGTGCACCTCACCCAGCACCAGCGGGTCCACACGGGGGAGAAACCCTACAAATGTCAGGTGTGCGGAAAGGCTTTCCGGGTGAGTTCCCACCTGGTTCAGCACCACAGTGTCCACAGCGGAGAGAGGCCTTACGGCTGCAATGAGTGCGGGAAGAACTTCGGTCGCCATTCGCATCTGATCGAACACCTAAAACGCCACTTCAGGGAGAAATCCCAGAGATGTACGTGTGAAGAGTTTATATCCAGGGGATAAATGGAGGCAAAAAGCAAAAGGTGTTTTATTAGTGCAGTACAGCAGGATAGATGCGTGGTGATACTGGGAGGGGTAGGCCGAGGCAAAGGTTATCGTTTGTTTGGTTCTTATTTATTTATTTTTTGAGACAGTCTCACTCTGTCACCCAGGCTGGAGTGCAGTGGAGCGATCTCGGCTCACTGCAACTTCCGCCTCCTCGGTTCAAGCGATTCTCCTGCCTCAGCCTCCCAAGTAGCTGGGACTACAGGCACGCACCAGCACGCCCGGGTAATTTTTGTGTTTTCCGTAGAGACAGGGTTTCCCCACGTTGGCCAGGCTGGTTTTGAACTTGTGACCTCAGGCGATCCACCCGCCTTGGCCTCCCAAAGTGCTGGGATTACAGGCGTGAGCCACCGTGCTGGCTGTGCTCTCAGCTCTTAGTGGTTCCTTCTGGTAGTTCCATATTTTAAAATACTACTACTATTATAAGTTGGCTCATCAATTATAGATGTTATCCATTGACTTTCTATGGTAGTGAGGATTTGGCTCTCTTATATGCTTTTCTCTCTTTCCCTCATTACTTTACTTATTTTAAAACAATAGCCTGGGTATAGTGGCTCATACCTGTAATCTCAGTGCTTTGTGAGGCGGCTGAGCTGGGAGGATTACTGGAGGCCAGGCGTTCAAGACCACCCTGGGCAACATAGCAAGACCTTTTCTCTACAAAAAAATTTAAAAATTACGTGGGCATGGTGGCACGTGCCTGTAGTTCCAGCTCCCCAGAAGGCTGAGGCGGGAGGATCTCTTAGCCCAGGAGTTCAAGACTACAGTGAGCTATAATTGTGCCTGTGACTAGCCACTGCACTCCAGCCTGGCCAACAGAGCGAGACTTCTTCTCAAACAACAAACAAACACAAACCCAATAAAATAACAGTAGTACAGGAAGCTTGGAGAAAATAAAAAGAAAAAAATAAATCACCCGTAATCATATCACGCTAACTAATAGAACTGTTATTATTTAGAATGTTTCCTTTGTTTTTTCATAAGTCTGTTTTATGTAGTCATACTCAGAATTAAATGTTAAGCGTACACATTTTCCAGTGCTGTTCAGCCCTCCTGTTTATTTCTGACAGGCTGCCATTGTGTGGTGGCATTGTAATTTCCTCAACTGTTCCCAGTTGCTGAACTTCAGATTTTTTCTCTTTTCTCCTGATAACTGTTTATGCCCGTGGCTTTTTCTTTTTTTCTTTTCTTTTCCTTTTTTGAGATGGAGTTTCACTCTTGTTGCCCAGGCTGTAGTGCAATGGCAGGATCTCAGCTCACTGCAACCTCTGCCTCCCAGGTTCAAGCGATTCTTATGCCTCAGCCTCCCGAGTAGCTGAGATTACAGGCATGTGCCACCATACCTGGCTAATTTTTCTGGTATTTTTAGTAAACGGGGTTTCACTATGTTGGCCAGGATGGTCTTGAACTCCTGACCTCAAGTGAGCCACCATGCCTGGCCAGTATTTTTAAACATCTGTTCAAGTGACAGTAAATTTATCTGTGAATGAGATCATCGTAAACTGTGCTGTGAACTTAAAGGCCCTTACTAATATTCTTCAGATGATTCTAAGACCAGCCAAAGTGCTTTTCTTTTTTTTTTTTTTTAAATTCTGCCTTTGATGGTTACAGCCACGCTGCATCTTCCACCATGGTATAGAAGTCAGTAAAGTGTCTTTAAAGTTCTGGGTTGAGCTGAGCTATCCTCTCAGCTAGTGTTTTCCCATTCTACTTGATGATTCCCTCATTTGGGAAATCCACCAATAGTGCTTTGGACTTGAAAAGCAATCGCTTTAAAAGTTACCTGTTGTTTTATACCTTCCCTGCAATTGTTTCTATGGCTAGTTTCCCAGTGAGTACTCACTTGCCTCCCCCAATTTTTGTTTCTTGGGGTTTTTTTTTTTTTTTTTTTTTTTTTTGAGATAGGGTCTTGCTCTGTCACACAGGGTGGGGTAAAGTATCAGGATCTCAGCTCACTGCAGCCTCCACTTCCTGGGCTGAACTAATCCTCCCACCTCAGCTTCCTGCATAGCTGGGACTACAAGTGTTCACCACCACACCCAGCTAATTTTTGTATTTTTTTTGTAGAGAAGGGGTCTGACTCTGTTGCCCAGGCTGGTCTCGAACTTCTAGGCTTAAACGATCCTCCAGCCTTGGCCTCCCCAAGTGCTCGGATTTATAGGTGTAAGCCACCATGCCTGGTCCTCCCTCATTTTTTGGATCAAAGGGGGAATACATGTTTTGCACATCCAGCCATATTATTGAGAGTCTCTGTTGCTAGTTGCACAGGATCTGCAGTGAGCTGAACAGAGATACAGTCCATGCCCTCATGGAGTTGATGGTCTGGTGGGGGTAGGAGATAGTAAAGGTGATGAGCGTTCCCAAAGGAAAAGGATGACGTGCCGGGGGAGGAAAACTGAGGCTAGAATGTTGGCTAAGGGTGAAGGGGGCAGGGATTGCTGTATCGCCCACCCTCTTGACAATGCTTCTGTTGGCTCATTTTGCCTTATTTCCTGACTCCTAGTCAGATATTCCCTGACTCCAAACCCTCTTCATCATCCTTTGCTCCCATTCTTCCAGTTTTTGTCAGTTGTCACCATCCAGTTGTGTATTTGTTTTTTGTTTTTCTTTTTTGAGATGGAGTCTTGCTGTGTCACCCAGGTTGGAGAGCAGTGACATGATCTCGACTCACTGCAGCTTTTGCCTCCCGGGTTCAGGCGATTCTCCTCCCTCAGCCTCCTGAGTAGCTGGGACTACAGGCACCTACCACCATCTCTTGCTAATTTTTGTATGTTTAGTAGAGACAAGGTTTTACCATGTTGGTCAGGCTGGTCTTGAACTCCTGACCTCAGGTGATCCACTTGCCTCAGCCTCCCAAAATGCTGGGATTACAGGCACGAGTCGGCCGGGCGCGGTGGCTCAAGCCTGTAATCCCAGCACTTTGGGAGGCCGAGGCGGGCGGATCACAAGGTCAGGAGATCGAGACCACAGTGAAACCCCGTCTCTACTAAAAATACAAAAAATTAGCCGGGCGCGGTGGCGGGCGCCTGTAGTCCCAGCTACTCAGGAGGCTGAGGCAGGAGAATGGCGGGAACCCGGGAGGCGGAGCTTGCAGTGAGCCGAGATCGCGCCACTGCACTCCAGCCTGGGCAACAGCGTGAGACTCCGTCTCAAAAAAAAAAAAAAAAAAAAAAACAAAACAAAATACAGGCACGAGTCACCACACCCAGCCTGCTACATTTTCTTTATCAACTCATTGCTCAACGGGCACTTAGATTGGTTCCATATCTTTGCAGTTGTGAATTGTGCCACAGAAGACATACGCTTACAGTCTTTTTGGTGTATTGCCTTTTCCTTTGTGTAGATATACCCAGTAGTGGAATTGCTGAATCAACTGGCAGATCTACTCCTGGTTCTTTAAGAAATCTCCATACTGTTATCCACAGAAGTTGTATTAATTTATCTCTCACCAGCAGTGTATAAGCGTTCCCTTTTCACCACATCCATACCAACATCTATTGTTTTTTGACTTTTTTTGAGACAGAGTCTCGCTCTGTTGCCCAGGCTGGAGTGCAGTGGCACAATCTTGGCTCACTGCAACCTCCGCCTCCTGGGTTCAAGCAGTTCTCTGTCTCAGCCTCTGGAGTAGCTGTGATTACAGGGCACCCACCACCATGCCCAGCTAATTTTTGTATTTTTAGTAGAAATGGGGTTTCACCATCTTGGCCAGGCTGGTCTTGAACTTCTGACCTCGTGATCCACCCACCTCAGCTTCCCAAAATGCTGGGATTACAGGCGTGAGCTACCTGTACCCGGCCTTTTTTTTTTTTTTGAGATGGAATCTTGCTCTTTTGCCCAGGCTGGCATGCAATGGCGCAGTCTTGGCTTACTACAACCTCCGCCTCCTGGGTTCAAGCGATTCTCCTGCCTCAGCCTCCTGAATAGCTGGGATTACAGGCGCCTGCCACCATGCCCAGCTAATTTTTGTATTTTTAGTAGAGATGGGGTTGCACCATGTTGGCCAGGCTGGTCTCGAACTTCTGACCTCAGGTGATCCACCTGCCTCGGCCTCCCAGAGTGCCAGGATTACAAGTGTGAGCCACTGTGCCCGGCCTTTTGACTTCTTAATAATGGCCATTCTTGCAGGAGTAAGGCAGTATCTTACTGTGGCTTTAATTTGCACCTCCCTGATTATTAGTGATGTTGAGCATTTTTGTCATGTTTGTTGGTTATTTGTATATATTATTTTGAGAAATGTCTCCATGTCATTTGCCTACTTTTTGATGGGATTTTTTTTTTCTTGTTGACTTGTTTGAGTTACTTGTAGATTTTGGATATTAGTCCTTTGTGTGATGCATAGTTTGTAAATATTTTCTGCCGTCCCGTGGCTGTATCTTGCTCTTTTCATCGGAAAATTCCAAAAGTTTGTTGTTTACATTCCTGTTGGCATCAAGTACACACACGCGTCCAGCTCTGTTACTCCTGTTACATCATAGTTTCATCTGATGATCATTTTTTATGACAGTTTATTTTTCCTTTATAAAATAACTGATGGGCTGGGCATGGTGGCTTAAACCTGTAATCTCAGTACTTTGGGAGGTTGAGGCGGGTGGATCACCCAAGGTCAGGAGTTTGAGACCAGCCTGGCCAACATGGTGAAACCCCGTCTCTACTAAACATACAAAAATTAGCTAGGTATGCCCATGCATGCCTGTAGTCTCAGCTACTTGGGAGGCTGAGGCAGGAGAATCGCTTGAACCCAGGAGGCCGAGGTTGCAGTGAGCCGAGATCACGTCACTGTACTCTAGCCTGGGCGACAGAGCAAGGACCCATCTCAAAAAAAAAAAAAAAAAAAAAAAAGAACTGATGACATTTGCACTTGCTCTTTATTTTTTTTAGGCAGTGACAAAAGAAGTAAGAACACAAAATTAAGTGTTAAGAAGAAAATTTCAGAATATTCAGAAGCAGACATGGAACTATCTGGAAAAACCCAAAGAAATGTTTCTCAAGTTCAAGATTTTGGGGAAGGCTATGAGCTTCAAAGCAAGCTGGATAGAAAGCAGGGAGTTCCCATGAAAGAGATAGTAGGACAACCCTCTTCAAAGAGGATGAACTACAGTGAAGTCCCTTATGTCCACAAAAAATCCTCCACTGGAGAGAGACCACATAAATGTAACGAGTGTGGGAAAAGCTTCATTCAGAGCGCACATCTTATTCAACATCAAAGAATACACACTGGGGAGAAACCATTCAGGTGTGAGGAATGTGGGAAAAGCTACAACCAACGCGTGCACCTAACTCAGCATCAGCGCGTCCACACAGGTGAGAAGCCCTACACCTGTCCTTTATGTGGGAAAGCCTTCAGAGTGAGGTCCCACCTTGTTCAGCATCAGAGTGTGCACAGTGGGGAGAGACCCTTCAAGTGTAACGAATGTGGGAAAGGCTTTGGGAGGCGTTCCCACCTGGCTGGACATCTGCGACTCCACTCCCGAGAGAAAGCCCACCAGTGCCGTGAATGTGGGGAAATCTTTTTTCAGTACGTTAGTCTAATTGAACATCAGGTGCTCCACATGGGTCAGAAAAATGAAAAACATGGTGTCTGTGAGGAAGCGTATAGTTGGAACTTGACAGTGATTGAAGACAAGAAGATCGAGTTACAAGAGCAGCCTTATCAGTGTGATATCTGCGGAAAAGCCTTTGGTTACAGTTCAGACCTCATTCAGCATTACAGAACTCATACGGCAGAGAAGCCCTATCAATGTGATACATGTAGAGAAAATGTTGGCCAGTGTTCCCACACCAAACAACATCAAAAAATCTACTCGAGCACAAAATCCCATCAATGTCATGAATGTGGCAGAGGCTTCACTCTGAAGTCACATCTTAATCAACATCAGAGAATCCATACTGGTGAGAAACCTTTTCAATGTAAAGAATGTGGAATGAATTTCAGCTGGAGTTGTAGCCTCTTTAAACACCTGAGAAGCCATGAGAGGACAGATCCCATAAATACCTTAAGTGTAGAGGGGTCTCTGTTGTAGAATAGCTCTGAATTTTAGAGAAGCCTTCCTGGAGGGAAACCGTACTCCTATAATGAGCAAAGTAACAACTTCAAGCATTTTTCCAGCATAAACATCAAAATCACAAATAGGTTGAAATCCTTTAGTTAGAACTCAGCCTTTAGGAACACCGGGGAACTCACAATAATAGATATCTGCTCGTGTTCCCCACTGAGAAATGCTTTAGTTAGCATCTTCATGCTTGGGAATCTAGACAAGAAGAGAATCCATGGATGGACATGGTCGAGGAATTCCGAAAGCCTTCAGATGACATTCAGTCTTCACTTGAAACTGAAAACTGACACTAGGAACAGGCTCATGAGTTCAGTAGAAGTAAGCTTGATTTGTAGCTTCTGCCTCGTTTGATGGCCTATCTATCCAGGGAAGCGCACAGTAAAAGACTTCTTCAGCATGATGTCTGTTTTGGTACCTCAGCAATTAATCTTTTCTAGAAATTATTATTCCAACCACTAGAATACCCTACTCACTATTCCCACTTTGAGCATTAACCCCTTTGAAAAGAAACGGACTTAAAGTATCTCTATTTTGGCAAAATTCGGGTTCAGGGGCTGGATGGTATGTGTTTCTGCTGCCTTATTTAATCTACCACTTCTCTGTGAAACACTCTACCTTGTTTTTGGTTTGATTCTACTGACGTCAAGGTTTAGCCAGTAGAAGGTAGAGTTAAATTTGTCAATTCAGAAGAAACTGTGCTGGTCAGTCACATCTTAAGGCGAAGGGAGAGGGACCTTAGGGGAACAGAGAAGACAGGCAAAGCTGTGGACTGTTTGATCTTGTATTACCCACAGGAATGAGAGCAGCTAAACCCATAGAAGGAATTGGACCAAGGTGAATTATGAGTCCTGGCCCCAGCAGTATGTGTGCTGACTCCTGGGTGCCCCAGAAATAGAGCTCTCCCATGGAGTGGTGATACACAGCATGAGTTTCAGTTTGCATTGCAGCTAGGATTGAAAGGAATCAGTCATGAGCAGGCAGGCAGAAGGTCCTGTTAGCCCTGCCTTCCAGGAAGGTCGGGGTGGGAGTTTTGAGTGGGAAAGAGATGACATGCACGAAGAGAGTTCCCCTGAGCCTGTTTGCCAGGGACAGTGAGTGAGTGCTCTTGGGCACTGCTCAGGCCCTGCTTCTGCTGACTTGCCTGGCTTACAATAAACGCCTAATAAATATTTGTTGACCGTATGTGTCGTACACTATGGTACCCTGTCCAGTCCCCTCTACCAAGCTGGGACCCCTCAACTCTTCTGCTCTGAGTTTGGGCCGCAAGTGCTCACAGCTCTTGTTCTCCAGAAACTGGAGAATTACCCTCAGGAGATGAGAGACATCTCACCTTACCCAGGAGGCACCTCCTCTCTACAACCCAATGCCTGGTTCATTTGATTAAAGCAGGGAAAACCCCAGGGTGCTATGACTGCTCCGGCACCCTTGGATCAGGCTAAACTAGACTTTTTCTGAGCCTTCATCCATGCTCAGCTCTCTCCCTTCTCTATCCTGTTTCATTCCCTCCCTCAAAGGCGTTTCCTGAATAAATCACACTGTCAATCACATGGTTCTGAATCCCTGTCTCAGGCTCTGCTTTAGAGAACCTGATCTAAGACATTTGGTGCCACGAGTGGTCCTAGGAAGCTGCTGTGAGAGTGGATTGTGGAGTTGGTCACTCACCAGGAGGGAGTGAAGACCGCCATCACTGTTAATAGTCCTGGCATGTGGTACCTGTCCGGTCACTAAGTCGTTCATTTGGAAACTGGGATAGGATACAGGTGGAAAAGGATCTATTGACTTGTGGAGGTTTGGGACTAACAGGAAAATAAGGATTATGGAATTGAGTGGCTCTTGCTGAAAGTTACTGACTCCTTGAAGAGAAAAAAATGACAGGGCAAATAACCACCAATTTAATGCCAAGTGTGTGTCAGAGGACCTTCTTGGTAGCTTTTTAGTATTTTTATAGACAGGGTCTTGCTCTGCTGCCCAGGCTGGAGTGCAGTGGTGCAATCGGTTCACTGCAGCCTTGACCTCCTGGGCTCAAGTGACCTAGCCACCTCAGCCTCCTGAGTAGCTGGGACTACAGGCACATGCCACCACGAGTGGCTAATTTTTAAAAAACATTTTTTTTGAGTGATGGTATCTCCCTATGCTGCCCAGAGTGGTCTCAAACTCCTGGGCTCAAGTGATCCTCCAGCCTTGGCCTCCCAAAGTGTTGGGATTACAGGCATGAGCTACTGTGCCTGGCCTTGGAATGATTCCTGAAAGCTTAGAAAAGTCAGTGGCCCACATTAAATGAAGTAGAGATGACAAAACCATGGTGGACTTAACAAAGGGATCCAAAGATTCATACATAAACTAGGATGGAACTAGAAGATAAGACCAAACAACCCACCTTCAGTTATGTTCCTTAGGAGGGTCTGGAGAGCATTCTGTTTACCAGGGTTCCAAGGAATGCCCTGATTGGGGGGCCATCAGCATCACTGAGAAGCTTGATATTGGCTATCCTCGTTTGCAGGGGCTGATTATTACATAATGTCACCCCAGACCATTCAGCCAGAGGTGCAGCAGTGGGCATGTGGCCATGGGGACCATTGTTTCTTTTTTTTCCTTTTTGAGACAGGGTCTCGCTTTGTCCCCCAGCCTGGAGTGGAGTGGCACGATTACAGCTCACTGCAGCCTCAACTTCCTGGGTGCCAGTGATCCTCCCACCTCAGCTTTCCAAGTAGCTGGGACCAGAGGCATGTGCCACCATGGCTGGTTCACTTTTGTATTTTTGGTAGAGACAGGGTTTCGCCATGTTGCCCAGACTGGACTTGAATTCAGGAGCTCAAGCAATCTACCCATCTCAGCCTCCCAAAGTGCTGGGATTACAGACATGGGCCACCTCACCAGGCTATTTATTTTCTATTTTTGGTAGAGATGGGGTCTCACTATGTTGCCCAGGCTGGTCTTGAATTCCTGGGATCAAGGAATACTCCTGTCTCTGCCTCCCAAAAATTACAGGCATGAGCCATCATGCTTGGTTCGTACACTCTTTAAACCAACAGCCATTAAAGGTGCTGTCTTTAATAGGCAGAATAAGGCTGGGCATTGTGGCTCATGCCTGTAATCCCAGCATCTTGAGAGGTCAAGGCAGGTGGATCACTTGAGCCCAAGAGTTCAAGATCAGCCTGGGCAACATAGTGAGATCCTCCCTACTCTGCCCCACCCTCTAGAGAAAATAAATTAGTTGGGTGTGGTGGTGCATGCATCTGTTCCCAGTTACTTGGGAAGCTGAGGTGGGAGGATCACTTGAGCCCAGGAATTCAAGGCTGCAGTGAGCTATGATTGCACCACTGCACTCCAGCCAGGGAAACAGAGCGAGACCCTGTCTCAAAAAATAAATAAATAAATGAAATAATGGGATGGTGTATCAGAATTCTTCGGCAGCATTGTGCCAATCTCCTTAAAACATTGGGGTGGGCTGGGTGCAGTGGCTCATGCCTGTAATCACAGCACTTTGGGAGGCTGAGGCCGGTGGATCACTTGCAGTCAGGAGTCCAAGACCAGCCTGGCCAACATGGTGAAACTCTACCCCTACTAAAAATACAAAAAATTAGCCAGGTGTGGTGGCAGGCGCCTGTAATCCCAGCTAATCAGGAGGGTTAGGTGGGAGGATCGCTTGAACCTGGCAGGTGGAGGTTGCAGTGAGTTGAGATCGCGCCACTGCACTCCAGCCTGGGTGACAGAGTAAGACTCAAAAAAAAAAAAAAAAAAAAAAAAAAAAACCTTGGGGGTGACGGTGAAAGCAAAGACTTTCAGCAGGAATTTTTGCCTCCTTAAAAATGAAGTCCTACTTTACTTCAAGTTTGGCTTGAAGCCAAACTATGCCCCTCCTTACCATGTTTCGTATAAATTCATATTGGCCATCCCTTATCAGGATACTAGCCTCTTTTTGACAGCTCTTTCAGATCTGTTTGGTATGATTAGATATATGCAAATTACAAGTTGTCATAAACTGTATTCTCTTCTCCGCTACCCCCCACCAAGAAGGAATTGTTGAAGTCCCAGCCCCTAGCCCCTAGTACCTCAGAATGTGACCTTATTGGAGATAGAACCATAGCAGATATAATTAGTTAAGACGAGGTCTCGGCGGGGCACGGTGGCTCATGCCTGTAATCCCAGCACTTTGGGAGGCCCAGGTGGGCGGATCACTTGAGTTCAGGAGTTCGAGACCAGCCTGGCCAATATGGCGAAACCGTGACTCTACTAAAAATACAAAACTTAGCTGGGCGTGGTGGGTGGCTGTAGTCCCAGCTACCCGGGAGGCTGAGGCAGGAGAATCGCTTGAACCTGGGTGGCGGACGTTGCAGTCAGCTGAGATTATGCCATTGCACTCCAGCCTGGGCAACAGAGTGAGATTCTGTCTCAAAAAAAAAAAAAAAAAAAAAAAAAAAAAAAAAGACCAGGTCTTACTGGAATGGGACGAGCCCCTAATCCAAAGCAACTGATGTCCTTATGAGAAGCTGACTGTGTGGACGCAGGCACATAAGAGAGAAGACCACATGATGGCAACAGCAGTGGCAGAGATGGGTTATGCAGCTGCAAGCCAAGGAATGCCAAAGATTGCCAGCAAACCACCAGAAGCTAAGCCAAAGTTTCCCTTGCAGGTTTCAGGGGGAGCATAGACCTGCTGACACCTTAGTTTCTGACTTCGGAACTCCAGTACTGAGAGACAATACATTTTTATTGTTTTAAACCACCCAGTTTGTGGTACTTTGTTACAGCAGACCTGGGAGATGAATGCACAAGTGTATTCTCTCCTTTGTGAATATTAGCATATTAAGGATTTTTTTTTTTTTTTTTTTTTTTTGAGATGGAGTCTCACTCTCTCGCCCAGGCTGGAGTGCAGTGGTGCAATCTTGGCGCACTGCAATCTCCGCCTTCCGAGTTCAAGCGATTGTCTTGCCTCAGCCTCCCAAGTAGCTGGGATTGAAGAGCCGGCCGCACAGCTGTGTGTGGGAGCCACCGGACTAAGCAGCCGAGACAAGGTGGACAGTATAAGAGAATAGTGTAAGTAAGCTGCTAAGAGAGCTGCTAAATAAAACGACATTTCACCTGCCTACTGCCTCCTGAGTGTTCTTTCAGCTATCTGCTCATCCACCCACTCCCTTTGAACCTCAGCATGAGTTGGAACCTGACCCTGGGCATGACAGTTGGCGTAGTTGTGAACCAGACACCGACGGAACAGTATAGCTCTAAGGCGATCAATTGGAATATGAAGCAGTTAATTTTTGCATTGAGTTATTTCCATTTGTTAAAAGTGAAAAAGGGGGAAATTATTAAAATCTGCTTTTGTTGTTATTGTTGTTGAGGCAGAGTCTCACTCTGTCACCCAGGCTGGAGTGCAATGGTGTGATGATGGTTCACTGCACCCTTGACTTCCTGGGCTCAAGTGATCCTCCCACCTCGACCTCCTGAGCATTAGGGACTACAGGTGCTCACCATCATTCCTGGCTAAGTTTTAATTTTTTTGTGTGATGAGACTGGCTCTCACATGTTGCCCTGGCTGGTCTGTTAACTCCTGGCCTCAAGCAATCCTTCCACCTCAGCCTCCTGAGCAGCTGGGTCCATAGGCACACACCACCATGCCTGGCTAATTTTTGCATTTTTGTAGAGATGGGGTTTTGCCGTGTTGCCTAGGCTTATCTTGAACTCCTGGGCAAAGGATCAAGTGATCCTCTGACTTCAGCCCACTTTGGCCTCCCAAAGTGTTGGGACTACAGGTATGAGCCACTACACCTGGCCCTGCTCTCTCTTTAGGAAGCAAAACCCATAAGAACTTTAAAGACTTCCTAAAGCAATTTGTCTTAACATTTTGGGGATAAGGTAGCCTTCTTAGAATCTGTTGAAATCCACTGGCCTTCTCCCCAGAAAAGTCCATATTTACAGAGTCTGATGCATGATGTCAGAATGTCTGTGGAGCCACTAGGGCTATCTGCAAATTCCAAAAGAAGGGACACAGAGGAAAAATTGGCTGAGGGGAATTGCATCAGGAGCACTGGGGGTAGTGACACAATCATACTTAAAGTGAGAGAACACCAAAGCATTACGGGGCATAGATGGATGTTAGAGAGTGGGGAAAAGGCAGGTTTATAGAGCCTGCACTACAAATGAGAAAGTAGGCAAAAATTAAAAAAAAAAAGACTTTGGCAGCTCAGAGTAATAACAAAAAAGAGGGGAGAAAATTACCTTTTTTCCCTTTTTTTTTTTTTCAGACAGGGTCTCACTCTGTCCCCCAGGCTGGAGTGCAGTGGCATGATCTCAGCTCACTGCAATCTCCACTTCCTGGTTTCAAGTGATTCTCCTGCCTCAGCCTCCCAAGTAGCTGGGACTATAGGCACCCATCACCATGCCCAGCTAATTTTTGTATTTTTTGGTAGAGATGGGGTTTCACCATGTTTGCCAGGCTGGTCTTGAACTCCTGACCTCAGGTGATCCACCCGCTTCATCTGCCCAAAGTGCTGGGATTACAGGCATGAGCCACTGTGCCTGGCCTCATTTTCTTTTTGCTTTGATGATATACATTCTTTACATAATAATCACTCAGTACTAGTACAGAAAACACTTGTATTTCTTAAAAACCTAGGCATGATTGGCCGGGCGCGGTGGCTCAAGCCTGTAATCCCAGCACTTTGGGAGGCCGAGGCGGGCGGATCACAAGGTCAGGAGATCGAGACCACAGTGAAACCCCGTCTCTACTAAAAATACAAAAAAAAAAATTAGCCGGGCACGGTGGCGGGCGCCTGTAGTCCCAGCTACTCAGGAGGCTGAGGCAGGAGAATGGCGGGAACCCGGGAGGCGGAGCTTGCAGTGAGCCGAGATCGCGCCACTGCACTCCAGCCTGGGCAACAGCGTGAGACTCCGTCTCAAAAAAAAAAAAAAAAAAAAAAAAACCTAGGCATGATTGTTAACCTCAATGATATTTCCCTGAGGGAGCCCACGTGCTTAGCCAGGGTCAGCAAATAAAGTCAAAGAGTGATGAGTGGAGGTCAAGAGAAAACTCTCAGAGGTCACCCTAAAATCAGCATTTGTGGCTCAGATAACCCTGTTATATTTCAAGGATTATGTCCCTTCCTATCAGGGAATCTTCCCTTGGTCTTGACATTCCTGACCCTTGCTCAGTATCTTTTCCACTGGCTGACACGTGAAGATAGGACACAGGAAGTGAAAACACACACTCTTTCCTCTGTGCCTGGGCTATCTATTCAACACCATGTAATTAATCCTGGGGCGAAGGAAAACACCAGATGTCTTCGCTCATGTAGTATTTTATT
Source organism: Macaca fascicularis (assembly GCF_037993035.2). Taxonomy (NCBI): domain Eukaryota; kingdom Metazoa; phylum Chordata; class Mammalia; order Primates; family Cercopithecidae; genus Macaca; species Macaca fascicularis. The sequence goes on from NC_088377.1 coordinate 48,129,998, forward strand.
CACAAGACACACCCCTTTGAAGTAGTGGTTTCTCTCCTTTGCTGGGTATTGTTGCTTATGACCAAGGAAATCTAGTATTTTTTTTTTTTTTTTTTCTGAGACGGGGTCTTTCTCTGTTCCCCAGGCTGGAGTGCAGTGGCAAAATCCCAGCTCACTGCAGCCTTGAACTCCTGGGCTCAAGTGATCCTCTTGCCTCAGCCTCCTGGATAGCTGAGACTATGGGTGCACCACTGAGCCTTCCTACTTTTTAAAATTTTTTGTAGAGTTGAGGTCTTGCTATGTTGCTCAGGCTGGTCTTGAACTCCTGGCCTCAAGTGATCCATTTTGACCTCCCAAAGTCCTGGAATTACATGTGAGAGCCACCGCCCCCAGCAGAAATCTAGTCTTTTAGAGCTTTTCTCTGTCACATCATTCCTGAGATGTGGATTTTCTGGCACCTTAAAAGATGAGGGCTCCACCAAATCTCTTCTCCCATGCATGACAGTCATAAGGTTTATCTCTCAGGTAGATTCTATAATGTAAAATTAAGCTAATGCTGTGGCCCAAACTTTCCCACCTGCAGGATTTACAGGGCTTCTCTTCTGTCTACCACAAATGTCATGCTGAGGCTGGAAGCCTTTTCACACCCATTGCACTGCAGGATCTCTCCCCAGGCAGATCCTTGGTGCACAGTGAAGCATGAGCTTGACCTGAAGCTTTTCCCACACTCGCCATAAGGGTGGAATTGCTCTTCAGTGGAGCTACCTGGTAGTGATGAGAGCTGAGCTCAGCCTGAAGCTTCTGCCACTCTCCCTACATGTTACAGTTTGGTCTCAGTGTGGATTCTTCCATGCACCATCCCCGTGGTGCATGTAAAGTGTTCTCACAGTCAAGGCAATGATATCACCTCTCCCTGGTGCGATTCATGGTGAGGCCTGAGTTAGAACTAAAGCTCTTCTTGCACTTGTCACATGTTTGGGGCCTCTCCTGGGTATGCACTCTCAGCTCTGATCTGGCTGAGCTTTTCCTGCATTCTTTTTTTTTTTTTTTTTGAGACGGAGTCTTGCTCTGTTGCTCAGGCTGGAGTGCAGTGGCGTGGCGTGATCTTGGCTCACTGCAAGTTCCGTGTGGCGTGATCTTGGCTCACTGCAAGCTCCGTCTCCTGGATTCATGCCATTCTTCTGCCTCAGTCTCTCGAGTAGCTAGGACTATATAGACACCCGCCAGCATGCCCGAATAATTTTTTTGTATTTTTAGTAGAGATGGGGTCTCACCGTGTTAGCCTTTGATCTCCTGACCTCATGATCTGCCTGCCTCGGCCTCCCAAAGTGCTGGGATTACAGGTGTGAGCCACCGTGCCTGGCCTACATTCTTTACACTGGTAGGGCTTCTCTCTGGCATGTGTCTTGTGATGGCACACCATGTTAGAACTCTGCCCAAGTTTTTTCCACTCTCCCCTATATGGGTTATGAAGACTATTTTTTTCTGGGCTTATTTTCCAGACATCTCTGTGCACATCTTCACATTGGACCTCTCTCTCCTGATCTCCTCTTCCTGGCCTTGCCCACCTTGCAAAATCATGGCCAGCTTATTGTTTGGTTTCTCCTCATAATGTCCTGGCAGGTATTTTTTTCACCGTTTTCTGCCTTGAAGGCCTTTTCCTTCTTCACGTTAGAATCCAAAGGCAAAAGTACAAAGTGAAGGTGTTAGCCTTGAAATAGGGTGTGGAACTGGGAAAAAAATAACAGGAACAATTGCATTAGATTCGGTTTAAGTGCAAGTTTCTTTGAATGAAGTAATTCACAGAGCTCAAAGGCAAAGCTAGAAGGAAGGTAGCTTTGGGTGACTGTCAAAACAACCCCTGAGCAAGATCTTTTTCATAGGCTCATATGGACTTATGGACTGCTTCTTTTTTTTTGAGATGGAGTCTCTGTTGCCCAGGCTGGAGTGTAGAGGCGTGATCTCAGCTCACTGCAACCTCCGCCTCCCAGGTTCAAGTAATTCTCCCACTTCAGCCTCCCAAGTAGCTGGGATTACAGGTGCCCGCCACTGCCTTCAGCTAATTTTTTTTTTTTTTTTTAAAGACAGAGTCTTACTCTGTCACCCAGGCTAGAGTGCAGTGGCTTGATCTTGGCTCACTACAACCTCTGCCTCCTGGGTTCAAGTGATTCTCCTGCCTCAGCCTCCCGAGTAGCTGGGACTACAGGTGCCTGCCATCATGACCAGCTAATTTTTTTATTTTTAGTAGAGATGGGGTTTCACCATGTTGGCCAGGCTGGTCTTGAACTCCTGACCTTAACTGATCCTCCCACTTCAGCCTCCCAAAGTGCTGGAATTACAGGCATGAGCCACTGTGCCCGGCCTGGACTGCTTGTGAACGACCATTTTACAGCCTGCCATGTATTTACTTCCTCTACAAAGATCTTTGTGATTCTTTCACAGTCTTCTCTACAGTCCCTCATTTAATTGAAATTACTCATTTATAATCCTCTTTTGTTTAACATTTATTACTTGTGTAGCACTTACTAAACATCAATCAGTCTCCTAAGTGCATGACATATATTAATTCAGTTATTTCACACAATAACTGCATTAGGTAGGTACTATTATATATGTTTATTTATCAGGAGGTATTTTTTTTATCCATGTACGAAAGAATGGTTAGGAAAAGACTGGGGACTGGGCACAGTGGCTCAGGCTTGTAATCCTAGCACTTTAGGAGGTCGAGGTGGGAGGATTGCTTGAGCCCAGGAGTTCAAGACCAGCCTGGGCAACACAGCGAGACCTCATTGCTACAAAAAAAAAAAAAAAACAAAAACAAACAAACAAACAAAAAACCCAACATTAGAGGCTGGGCGCAGTGGCTCACGCCTGTAATCCCAGCACTTTGGGAGGCTGAGACGGGTGGATCACCTGAAGTCAGGAGTTCGAGACCAGCCTAGCCAACAATGGTGAAACCGCATCTCCACCAAAAATACAAAAATTAGCTAGACATGGTGGCGGGCGCCTGTAATCCCAGCTACTCAGGAGGCTGAAGCAGGAGAATTGCTTGAGCCCGGGAGATGGAGGTTGCAGTGAGCTGGGATCGTGCCACTGCACTCCAGCCTGGGCGACAGAGTGAGACTCCATTTCAGAAAAAAAAAAAAAAAAAAAAAATACCAACATTAGCGGGGTGTGGTGGCACATGCCTATAGTCCCAGGAGGCTGTGGTGAGAGGATCACTTGAGCCCTGGAGGTTGAGACTGCAGTGAGTTGTCATCATGCCCACCTGGGCACCAGAGAAAGGGTCTGTCTGCCACCCTCCCACCCCAGGCCCCACCAAAAAACAAGGAAAAGAAAAAAAAAACTATAGCCTCACCGAAATCTTGGGCCACTTCAGTTAGGTAGTGACAGTCCCACGACTAACTTGGGTCTCCTGTCTACGGGACTTTCTGCTAACACTCACCTTCTAACTCCAGTTCCACCTGTCCCACGTCAAAAACCCTAATTTCAGCGTCTCCGGGTTGGGGTCCAGGCGCCTCACCGTCCCTTTTGTTTGTGCCGCGCGCTCGCCTGGGTGAGGCCGTTGGGTAGGGCAGGTGCATGGCGCAACCTGGGGTGGGGGATGGACGTGTTCACTGCAGGCGCCAACCGCATGCACACAATGCTCGCCTGCAGGCCTCGCCACCCAGGGTGGGTATGGAGCACCACAGTCTTTTGCATAACTACAGTTCTGGCTCTGGATTTTCCGCCATTGCGACTGTGGCCGAGGCAGAGGCACCAGCTCACAACGGCGCTCAGCCAAGGGCAGTCTGGGTCATTCCTGCCACTTGAAGGACCGGGGTGGCCGGGCTAAGGACCTGGAGGAGAAGTGCCCTGTGCCCTGGTGTGCCCACTCCCAAAGCCTTTCTTCCCCATCCCAGGAAGCAGCCCTGAGTAGTGGTTTGTGCCCCGGTGTTGGTTCTGAGGCCCAAGTTCTGTCCGCGGCCTAGGAAGGAGCCACCTAATACCAAGGGTCTGTGAGCGGGAGTGCCCACTGGACAGGGGTCCCCAGCTCTGGGCAGAGGGAAGGCTTGGACCTCAGGCGGGCTCAACACACCCTTAGCTGGTCAGCGTGGGGACCAAGTGTGGTGTGGCTGCAGACGGCCAAGGAAAAGGAGAAAGGGGTCGAAGAGCAGCTACCTCCTACCTCCTGTTTGCTCTGTCTGGCACAGGGGCGCCAATCCCTGGAAGTGGAGAGAAGCACTTTAACTTCAAGTCTGAAGTTGAGAAAACTTCAGGCTTCACCTTGTACCCCAGTGAATGGCTAAACTAGCAAATCAACAGTCACTGTCTGATGTGTCCCACGGACATACCATTTGTCCCTCACCATGTTTTCGGTATCTTTGAGGCAACATTAAAAATTGGATTTCAGGCCAGTCTCAGTGGCTCACATCTGTAATTCCAGCACTTCGGAAGGCTGAGGCAGGAGGACCACCTGAGGCCAGAAGTCAAGGACAGCCTGGGCAACACAGTGAGATCCGTCTCTACAAAAAATAAAAATGATGAGGCAGGAAGATCGCTTGAGCCTGGAAAGGCTACAGTAAGCCCTGATTGCAAAGTGCATTCCAGCTGGGTGATGGAATGAGACCCTGTCTCAAAACAAAACAAAGCAAAACAAAACACCATCATCATCTATCTTCTTTCCTGTGTTCGGGTTTTTTTTTTTTTGAGATGGAGTCTCGCTCTGTTGCCAGGCTGGAGTACAGTGGTGCGATCTCCACTCACTGCGACCTCTGCCTCCTGGGTTCAAGCTATTCTCCTGCCTCAGTCTCCCAAGTAGCTGAGATTATAGGCATGCGCCACCACACCTGGCTATTTTTTTTGCATTTTTAGTAGAGATGGGGTTTCACCATGTTAGCCAGGATGATCTCAATCTCTTGACCTCACGATCTGCCTGCCTCGGCCTCCCAATGCCCTGGGATTGCGGGTGTGAGTCACTGTGCCTGGCCTTTGTTTTTGTTTTTGAGATGAAGTCTCATTCTGTTGCCCAGGCTGGAGCGCAGTGGCAAAATCTTGGCTCACTGCAACTTCTGCCTCTCAGGTTCAAGTGATTCTCCTGCCTCAGCCTCCTGAGTAGCTGAGATTACAGGCACCCACCACCACACCCAGTTAATTTTTGTAACTCCTGACCTCAAGTAATCCACCGCTTTGGTCTCTCAAAGTGCTGGGATTACAGGTGGCAGCCACCGCACCTGGTCTCTTGCGTCCTTTTTGAGAACAGGGGAAGTCAAGAGATATCCCAACAGATGGCCTAAACGTCTCATTAGCTAAATTGTAACACTTACCCATCTAAAAAAACCCAGCATGGTGTTAAGCCAAGACGGGCATTAAGACTCACTTCCGGTGGTGCGCGGTGGCTCATGCCTGTAATCTCAGCACTTTGGGAGGCCGAGGTGGATCACCTGAGGTCAGGAGTTAGAGACCAGCCTGACCAAAATGGTGAAACCCTGTCTCTACTAAAAATACAAAAAAGTAGCACTCCATCCTGGGCAACAAGAGCAAAATTCTGTCCCCCCAAAAAAAAAAAAGACTCACTTCCTGGAATTAGGACAAAAAAGGACAAGCACATAGACAGGGAGTAACTGAATGTCAACAAGGTTCTGATGGAAAAGAGGAAGCAAGCCGATGGCGGTGGACAGGGGAACAGATTTGGGTATAAAAATAAAGTGTTAAAAGCACTATTTACACCAGCCCGGTGGCTCACGCCTGTAACCCCGGCACTTTGGGAGGCCGAGGCGGGCTGATCACCTGAGGTCAGGAGTTTGAGACTAGACTGGCTAACACGGTGAAACCCTGTTTCTACCAAAAATACAAAAAAAGTTAACTGGGCATGGTAGCGCTTGCCTGTCATCCCAACTATTCCGGAGGCTGAGGCAGGAGAATCGCTTGAACCCAGGAGGTGGAGGTTGCAGTGAGCCGAGATTGCACCACTGCACTCCAGCTTGGGCAATAAGAGTGAAACCCTGTCTCAAAAAAAAAAAAAAAAAAAAAAAAAAAAAGCAAAGCAGTACTTAAAAAAACTTTTTTTCAAGACAGAGTCTCGCTCTGTTGCTCAGGCTAGAGGGCAGTGGCACGATCACAGCTCACTGTGGCCTCGACCTGCTGGGCTCATGATCCTCCCACCTCAGCCTCCCAAGAAGCTGGTACTAAAGGTGCGCACCACCAAGCCTGGCTAAATTTTTGTATTTTTTGTAGAGATGGGATTTGAATGTGTTGCCCAGGCGGGTCTCAAAACTCCTGGGCACAAGCAATCCACCCACGTTGGCCTCCCAAAGTGCTGGGATTACAGGTGTGAGCCACTGTGCTGGCCTCTTAGTTTTCAAAATTCTTGACAGTAATTCACAGAAGGACATATATTTTATATAATCATCTTCTACACATACACACATTCATGTAACTGAGTTTCATGAAACATACTATGTAGAAAAATAAAAACCTAATTGCAAATATAATTTTATTAACATTTAAATACAATATACTGCAAAATCCCTTTAAAAGTACAGATATAATTTTTTTTTGTTTTTGAGATGGAGTCTCACTCTGTTGCCCAGGCTGGAACGCAGTGGGATTATCTCAGCTCACTGCAATCTCTGGTTTAAGAGATTCTCCTGCCTTAGGCACCCAGGTAACAGGGACTGCAGCCATGTACCACCACGCCTGGCTAAGTTTTGTATTTTTAGTAGAGATGGGGTTTCACCACGTTGGCCAGGCTAGTCTCGAACTCCCGATCTCAAGTGATCTGCCCACCTCCGTCTCCCCAGTGCTGGGATTACAGGCGTAAGCCACCACACCCGACTAAACACAGAATTTTGTAAAGATTTTATTTAATGTGATGGGTGTGCTTGTCTGTTCATAAGTTCCTTCCAGTCAGGAACACATGAAGATAATGCTACCCGCATGTCCGGTGCACTGTTGAGCCTATTTCTCTTCTTTGTTTTTAATCGTGTCAAGATTGAAAATCCTAGTTCACACAAGTAAGTAGTTGTGAATGGTAGTAACAGCGATATACTCTTCCTACTTAGTAGTGGAAATTCATCTTTAATCTTAATCCAAAATGCTGATAAACTTAATGTCTTATAATAATTCTTTAGTGTGAATGATGAACTGAGCTGCAATAATTCATTCTCTTCTTCAGGCTCCAAGTTTAACTTAATTATTGATGATGGGTTTTGAAAAGCAAATGGATCTTTCATCCAAATATTTTCCTTTAATGATTCAAATTTCTCTTCTGGAAAGTAATAATTAAAAGTTTGAGACAAAGAAGTGAGATGCAACAATATCTCTAATTTTATTTCTTTTAAGCAGTCTTCGTTAATAATGTTCTCTTCGATGTGTTGCAATAATGTTGGAAACATATAGTAGCTAGGGCGGTTACTTTTAAGTCTTGCTTGCCAAAATAATAATGTCTTTTGGAATCCTAGAATATGTTCAAGATACTGAAATATATCATTGTTTTTCCCCTGTATTTTCAGGTTTAATTCATTAAGAATGCCAAAAATATCACTTAAATATGCCAATTTGGTTACCCAAATGTCGTTTTCAAAAATATTTGCCAAATGAGATTGCTTTTCAATGAGAAAAATGTAAATCTCATTCCTGAGTTCATATACTCTGCTCAATACCTTTCCTTGAGAAAGCCAACGAACTTCTGTATGAAACAGTAAGTGGGTATGGTTAACTCCAATCTCTGAACAAAGTATTTCAAGAAGTCGGCTATTCAGTGAGCTTCCTTTAATAAAATTAACAATTTTCACTGCCTTTTTCAATACATCCATTAGACTTGGTGAAATTTCTTTGGATACCAAAGCTTCTCGATGAATAAAACAGTGATTCCAAAGAGCATTGTTGTGGGTTGCTTCTAACAATTTTTCAGTAAGTCTGCTGTGTTTTCCGGTCATATTGGCTGCTCCATCACTTGAAATTCCTTTACAATGTTTCCAGTTTAATTTATACTGACCAACAATGCAGTTTTCTAATTCAGTAAATAAATCTAATCCAGTTATATGTGAATTTAAATTTAAACAACATAAGAGATCCTCTACGAAATCATCTTGCCACACATATCTGACATAGACCAAGAGTGTGGGACAACTTGCAATATCAGTGCTCTCATCAAGTTGGATTGCAAAGTCTATACCAGACTGCAGCCGTGTAATAAGCATTGCTTCCAAATGTTTTGCAATCGTACAGATTCGACGAGATATTGTATTATCACTAAGAGGTATAGTTCTTAGTTTATCAGCTGATTTGTCATCAAAAATTGTCCGTACCATGTCCATACATGCTGGAAGGATAATTTTTTCAGCCGCCGTGTGAGCCATTTTCTCCTTTGCCACTCTATATGCAACTAAATATGATGATAATAAGGCTCTCTCATTCATGGTTGTAGAGCGACTGAGAACTTGTGGCGATGACTCTACTTTGTTTCTTTGCTTTTGAAAATGGTCTTCTTCATCTTCCTCCTCCACCTTCACTACCACGATGCCTTCCATCTCCTGGGTACCCCGTGGAGACAAATCTGTAGTATCCCTTGATTCAGGAGTCATTATTCAGGTTCCAGGAACTGGCTCACTTGATCCAAATAGCGTCTGTTTTGCAGGGCTGTCCTTTGTGACCTAGGTTTTATGAGATCAGGTTTTGCTATCCTGCAAGGTAGAAAAACGTAACAGCAGTATTAAAAAGCAACATGGTATGGCTGGGCTGCTAACAACTCATACAAAACAATTCACTAAATGTAGTGGTAAATGATGAGTAACTGTCATTCATGTTGTCTGTGTGTGTCAGGGAGATTTGGCATACTATATACACCACTCATTTAATACCCAGGGAAACCTAATGAAGTTCACATAATTACTATTCTTATATTATAGATGAAAAATAAAACTTCAGAAAGATTAAATGTGTCTAACAACCCACAGTAAGTACAGAACTAGCACTCAAATCCAACTCTGAAGCCAGTGTCCTAAATGTGCTGCTACACTGCCAACTCTAAAAAGTGATCTGGTCATTCTTTTTTTTTTTTTTTTTTTTTTGAGACGGAGTGTCGCTCTTGTTGCCCAGGCTGGAGTGCAATGACGTGATCTCGGCTCACGGCAACCTCTGCCTCCCAGGTTCAAGTGATTCTCCTCCTGCCTCTGCCTCCCAAATAGCTGGAATTACAGGCATGTGCCACCACACCTGTCTAATTTTGTATTTTTAGTAGAGATGGGGTTTCTCCATGTTGGTCAGGACTGGTCTTGAACTCCTGACCTCAGATGATCCACCTGCCTCAGCCTCCCAAAGTGCTGGGATTACAGGGGCATGAGTCACTGTGCCTGGCTGATCTGGTCACTCTTAAAAATGATCATCAAAGTAGGGTATACAATATGATCCACTGGGGCATAGGGAAAAAAATTAGAACTTGTATTTATTTCTTAAAAATAAGAAATTAAGCTGTATAGTTAGTATTATGAATACTGAAACATGTTCATGTTACATAGATCCATGAATTATTCTGGAGAGAGAATGAGATTTCTACAACACACGGGATTGAGAAAACACCCTCATTTGTTTGTTTGCTTTTAGTACACTGCAATATTTCACCATTCATGTGAGCTTAGTGGATTTAAAGATACTGCCTGACTTTACTAAACGAGCCCCATTTTTTCTTCTCCTTTTTGAGACGGAGTCTTGGTCTGTCGCCCAGGCTCGAGCGCAGTGGCACAATCTTGGCTCACTGCAACCTCTGCCTTCTGGGTGCAAGTGATTCTCCTGCCTTGGCCTCCTGAGTAGCTGGGATTACAGGTGCCCGCCACCACGCCCAGCTAATTTTTTTTTTTTTTAGTAGAGACAGGATTTCACCATGTTGGCCAGGCTGGTCTCGAACTCCTGACCTCGTGATCCATCCGCCTTGGCCTCCCAAAGTGCTGGGATTACAAGCGAGAGCCACCGCACCTGGACAACGAACCCCATCTTTTCTTTGGTACCACTCAGCCTCTCAAAAATGCAAGTAACTTTCTGTATGTTGGTGGCACAACTGGAAATGAACATGGGGCAGTAGGTTTTGCCTAGCCGAATGTTAAATTCAGTCTACCAGTGAATTCCAAAATTGGAAGAGACCTTGAGATAATCTATTTTACTTAGGACACTTTTGAGACTTGGTGGGTCTATGTGTTCCACCCAAGAACATCAATGGCAGAACTGGTACCATTCGCCAATGGTCTGCTGCATCGTCCACAAATTCCCTTCTCTCCTTTACCCCTCAGTGTAAAATAAAGCACTGATACTTCCCACAACTGAAAACCTCCCATGCCCGAAACTGCTCATTTAAAACCCTTCCTGGCAGGGTGCGGTGGCTCACGCCTGTAATCTCAGCACTTTGGGAGGCCAAGGCGGGCGGATCACCTGTGGTCCGGAGTTTGAGACCAGCCTGGCCAACATGGTGAAACCCCGTCTCTACTAAAAGTACAAAAATCAACCGGGCATGGTGGCGAGCGCCTATAATCTCAGCTACTCAGGAAGCTGAGGCAGGAAAAGCTTGAACCCTGGGCTGGAGGCTGCAGTCAGCCGAGATTGCGCCACTGAACTCCAGGCTGGGCGACAGAGCAAGACTCCGTCTCAAAAAACAAAAAACAAACAAAACAAAACAAAACAAAAAAACAAGACCACACAGACACAAAACAAACACAAAATAAACAAACAAAAAACCCCTTCCTGTAGTCTTGAAACTGAAAGGGTGAAGTGTAAATAATCTTTCCCTATTACATCCAAATCACTTCTTTATTTCTTTGTAGGCTTCAAACGTTCTTTTTTGTTTGTTTGTTTTTGAGACAGAGTCTCACTCTGTCACCAGGCTGGAGTGCAGTGACACGATCTCGGCTCACTGCAACCTCCACCTCCTGGGTTCAAGCGATTCTCCTGCCTCAGCCTCCCAAGTAGCTGGGATTACAGGCGTGTGTCGCCACGCCTAATTTTCTGTATTTCTAGTAGAGACAGGGTTTCACTAAGGAGGCAAGACTGATTTTGGAACTCCTGGCCTCAAGTGATTCGCCCGCCTAGGCTTCCCAAAGTGCTGGGATTACAGGCGTGAGCCACTGCGCCCGACCTTCACTCTAATCACCACCATAATGGTGGTGGGTCTGAGGGTGAACATATCATCCGCGGACACTGGCTTAACAAGCCCATCTGAATAAAAAAAATTATAACGCCAATGGCACTCGGTATCATGTAAGATCGCCCGAATTTTACAACTTGGGGTACATAGGAAACCAAAAACTCCCCACCACAAGAAAAACCAGTGGGGACAACTGGGGAGCAGAGATATCTGACTGGGGTCATTTTGTCCGCGCGTCTTTGGGGTAAAAAACCAGGACTAGGGGTCCAGAAGGGACACGCAGACCGCCTCTCCCCAGTCCCAGGAATGTCTCATTCCAATCCGGAAACCAAAACTTCGTTCCCTTCCCACCTGTATCCAGGGACGCCTCTGCTGAGGGACAGCGCTTGCCACCGCCGAGGCTGACGCAAGGGACAGGGGCACGGACCCGCTTCCACTCCGTCCGGGGCGGTCGTGGCGAGCGGATTGCAGGACACAGCCGTGCACGCCCAACTCTGTCCCCGCCCGGAGACGTCTGGGGTGCTGGGATAGAACCGGTTGTGACTTTGGGGACCAGGAGCGCTGGACTCAGATCTAGGCCCCCTGGACGTCAGAACCCAGGGAAAGCGTCACAAAAGCCGGAAGTGCGTCACACCCGCCTTCCGGAGCTGCGCTCCCCTTCGCGGTCCTCTCTAGGATCGCGGGAGGACTTAGCATTCCTGTGTAGGGCTCTAATCCCGGGTTTGGGGGTCGTGGTCCTCAGCTTGTCCGCTCTGAGGAGGTGCGCGGGGTGGGGAAAAAGGGACGAATTTCCTTTTATACCGCCCTGCTCAGATACTTATATATTCCTTCTATTTTTCTTAATGACAATAATTTTAATAGTTACAATAAAAATAGTGATTGTCTGTGGCAGAGGAGCTGAATGAAACGAGGGTGGAGACAGGATCAAGAATAAATGGCTTCACAAAACCAAGAGGTTGTCTCTTGAGATGCTGATTATGTATGTATTGCCAGCTGAATAGGTAGTATTTTCAAATATTTGATCTATAGGCAACAGACGTTCTTTCCAACACTAAATAGTTATAAAATTCTGAGTTTGCCTTATGTTTCCAGGGAGTTTTCAGATTAGCGACGGTGAAGAAATTTGAGGCGTTTTTGCTGTCAAAGTGTTATTGTAATAATTAAGGCTTCAATGATTGGATCAAGCATAACTTCACCTTTTATAAAACAGTAACTGAAACCTTGAATGCTGTGACATGACTCTAAAAGTTCTGGGCAAGTCTGTGGTACAGCCCAACAAGAGAAAAGCCCACAAAAGGAACTGCTACCTGCTACAGAGCCTCTGATTACGTGGTATCCCGAATTACCTTCTAGGCCCTGACTAATGCTCCATTCCTTTTGGGGTTTGATCTTGCTGTGGTTGCCATTTTCTACTTCCCCATGAGTCTTCTCAGTAATCCACTTGACTGTGTCTTTGCTCCATATATATATATTTTTTTCCTCCTACGGCACCGTCAAGTCCAATCTTTGCTCCTTTATCACTGGCTGGCCCTCTAACCTATAGTCCTCCTTGATGACATCATAGTCTCAGAACTTACTCCTCCAGATACATCCTCATATTTCCTTCCAGTGTTCCAAGTCATCTCTAAGAGCCATTACATTGCTACGCACTGTATTTTTCTTGTCTAAAACAGTCTCTCCTCCCCACCCCTGTCCCCATTCCTACACTGAAGTGCCTAAAGGATCCAGGAAGGCAGATTACTGAATGCAGCTGACTGGGTATATGATTTTGTATTTATGTTGTGTGTGTGGCAGGAATTGTGGGCATCTCTATAACGACTCCTTTCTTTGCCTACGGACCTGCTGGCACAAGAAACTCAAAGTGGCCTGGTGGTGTTCGGTTTTCAGTTCAGTGGAACAATTTAATGTCTCCTAAGGGAAATGTTCTTCCTGGAAATGAGAATCATAACCCAGCTGGCTCCAGATTTCAGAGCTAGGAGGCACAAATTCTACAGGTGAGTGGCTGGGTGTGATAGTAATAGAGGCTACTCCTGTATGCACGTAGTTCTACTGGAGACACAATACTATATATCCATTTTGGCCCAATGCATATCAGTGCATATACCATATCCTGAAGAACTGCTCCCAACTTTGCAAGGCATTACATCTTAGTCGGCAATTTAGCCCAGTCTTCAACAGGCCATTCCAAAGTCCTATCTGGCTAGCTGCTTCTGGATGATGAGTATGCACCATTAATTTTGTAGCTTCGAGTTCACTGTCACACCTCCTTGGTTATCAATGGGTTCCTTAGTTTCAGGTATGTCAATGGATAAAGCACCCTGTAAGCTCTCAGATGGTGGTACTGCTGGAGGCAAAGTAGTTGGGGAAGACAAGCTCATTTAGAGTATATATCATTTCTGGTAAGAACAAATTGATGCCCATTCCAAGGTAAAGGGGATCTGATGCACTCAACCTGGTGGTAGCTGGTATCCCCAAGACTGAGTGTTGGTCTCCAGTGCTGGCAGGCTGGACGCTCCACCATGGTGGGAGTTACATCAGCCTTGGTAAGAGGTAGCCCATATTGGCCGGGCACGGTGGCCCACGCCTGTAATCCCAGCACTTTGGGAGCCCAAGGTGGGTAGATCACAAGGTCAGGAGTTCAAGACCAGCCTGAGCAACATGGTGAAACCCCGTCTCAACTAAAAATACAAAAATTAGCTGGGCATGGTGGCATGCGCCTGTAGTCTCAGCTACTCGGGAGGCTGAGGCAGGAGAACTGCTTGAACCCAGCAGGCTGCAGTGAGCCGAGATCACACCACTGCACTCCAGCCTGGGCAACAGGGCGAGACTCCATCTCAAAAAAAAAAAGAAAAATGAAAAAATAAGAGGTAGTCCATATTGTTGGGACCACACACAGCCTCTATCCCTGCTACCATGGTCTCTGTTCATAAGCCTATTGCTTAAACAATAAGATGGCCCCTAACCAACAAGCCAAGTCATTCATCACTGCCCAGGAGTCAATGCATATCCGTACCTTAGGCTACCTTCTCCAAAATATGGCATGGGTGACTAAATGTACCATTGCTCACTGAGGTAATTTCTCTTCACCAGTATGCTTCAGGGCAACTCAAGTGGGGCTGGAATGAAGGAACAGTCTGTTTCTGGAATATGCCAACATGGTGAACTGACCCAATCTCCAATCTTTGAAGAGGCCAAGGCTCTTCTGTCTCCATCAGTTAGTTGTAGGGAACTTCTATAAGGCCATAGGTGTTAAGTTTATGGGAGAGGTGGCAGTAGAGCAGAGGTAAGTGACATGGGAGCTTGGAAACGTTTTTTTGCCTTAGAAGGCATGACCTTGCTCCAGAATCTTAGGTATTTGTGCTGTGATTTTTTTTTTTTTTTTTTTTTTTTTGAGACGGATTCTCGCTCTGTTGCCCAGACTGGAGTGCAGTGGCACGATCTCGGCTCACTGCAAGCGCCGCCTCCCAGGTTCACGCCATTCTCCTGCCTCAGCCTCCCGAGTAGCTGGGACTACAGGCGCCCACCACCACGCCTGGCTGATTTTTTGTATTTTTAGTGGAGACGGGGTTTCACTGTGTTAGCCAGGATGGTCTCAATCTCCTGACCTCGTGATCCGCCCGCCTCGGCCTCCCGAAGTGCTGGGATCACAGGAGTGAGCCACTGTGCCCGGCCTGCTGTGACTCTATTGTGGGTTGAATTGTACCTCCACCTCATCCCCAATTAATATGTTGAAGTTCTAGCCTCTGATACCTCAGAATGTGATCTTATTTGGCAATAGGAGCGTTGCAGACGTAATTACTTAAGATGAGGTCATAGCGGATTAGGGTGGGTCCCTCATCTAATGACTGGTATCCTCATAAAAAAGGGAAGTTTGGACGTAGCAAGCAGGGAGAATGCCAAATGAAGATGAGGGTAAAGACTGGGTAAAGACAAGGAATGCAAAAGACATGCAGCAAACCCCCAGAAACTAGGAGAGAGGCATGGATAGATTGCTTCTCACAGCCTCAATAGGAACCACACCTTAATTTCTGACTTCTAGCCTCCAGACTGTGAACCAACAGATTTCTGTTGTTTAAGCCACCCAGTTTGTGGTACTTTGTTATGGGAGCCCTAGCACACAAATGTACTCTCCTATTGGGGTTTGCCAGCGACTGCATACAGCACCTGTATCCATCAAGGATATTTCTGGAACCAATGAATTTGCAAGTAAGCTTGCACTGTTGCTTGAATTTACTATAGAGCTCTCTCTTGCCTCAATAAAAAGTGGAAACTGCCAGGCATAGTGGCTCATGCCTGTAATCCCAGCACTTTGGGAGGCTGAGGTGGGTGGATTGCTTGAGGTCAGGAGTTCAAGATCAGCCTGGCCAACATGGTGAAACTCCTCTTCTACTAAAATACAAAAATGCTGGGCGTGATGTCAGGCACCTGTAATCCCAGCTACTAGGGAAGCTGAGGCAGGAGAATTGCTTGAATCCAGAAAGTGGAGGTTGCAGTGAGCCGAGATCACAGCACTGTACTCCAGCCTGGGCTACAGAGCAAGCCTCTGTGTCAAGAAAAATAAATAAATAAATAAATAAATAAAAAGTAGAAGCCTTTTAGGTCACCTAATACATGTGTTGGAACAGTTTTCTCAGGTGCAGAATACGCTACCTCCCAAATCCAAAGGGTCCCACCAGGACCTGTACCAATTTCTTTGGGATTAGAGGGTGCAAAGTGGAACAAATTTTACCTTTGGGTGATGTCCCCAAACCACTGGACCCCACCAAAACTTCATCCATTTGGTAAGTGCCCATATCTTCAGGTTTCTGTACTGCCTTAGTAAGAAGTTTTACTAGGATATCTATGACCCTTGTCACTTGCTGCCCACTGGGTACTATTAGCATTTGTCATCAATATGTGGACCATCATGATGGTTGAGTCAAGTTCCTGCAGACTACACTGTGACAGAGAACAGGTCTCAGGATCCCACCCTCTCCCTGTATGAGCCACGACTTTGACTCAGGGGACCTGCCGAGTATGCACAATTGGTCTCCTTTGCATCACTGTCACTGTTATAAACAGATCCTCGGCCTAATTTTCAGCTTAGCTAGATGCAGAATTACCTTAGTAATTTATAAAACAGCTATTGTATGTATCTAGGCCTATTTCTGGACTTTTTTCTTCTTTAAGAAATGCGCCCTGATATTTTTGGACTTTCTGTTCTGCTCTATTGATCTATTTGTCTATCTTTATGCTGATACCATATCGTCTTGATTATTGTAGCTTTAGGAAAAAATCTTAAAAGTATACAAGCATTCCAATTTTATTCTTTTTCAAAATTGTTTTGGCAATTCTAAATCCTTAGCACTTCTCTATAAACTTTAGAATCAGTTTTTTTTTTTTTTTTTTTTTTTGAGATGGAGTCTGGCTCTGTCGCCCAGGCTGGAGTGCAGTGGCCGGATCTCGGCTCACTGCAAGCTCCGCCTCCCGGGTTTACGCCATTCTCCTGCCTCAGCCTCCCGAGTAGCTGGGACTACAGGCGCCCGCCACCTCGCCCAGCTAGTTTTTTTGTATTTTTTAGTAGAGACGGGGTTTCACCATGTTCGCCAGGATGGTCTCGATCTCCTGACCTCGTGATCCGCCCGTCTCGGCCTCCCAAAGTGCTGGGATTACAGGCTTGAGCCACCGCGCCCGGCCAGAATCAGTTTGTTAATTTGCACTAAAAAAACAAAATAGGCTAGGTGCGGTGGCTCACACCTGTAATCCCAGCACTTTGGGAGGCCAAGGTGGGCAGATCACCTGAGGTCAGGAGTTTGAGACCAGCCTGGTGAAACCCCATCTGTACTAAAAATACAAAAATTAGCCGGGTGTGGTGGCACCCGCCTGTAATCTCAGCTACTCTGGAGGCTGAGGCAGGGAAATCGCTTGAACCCGGGAGCCAGGCCACTGCACTCCAGCCTGGGCGACAAAGCAAGACTCTGTCTCAACAACAACAAAACAAAAAAGAAAAAAGATAACAACTTTCTGAGTTGTTGCCACCGGTGTCATCTGGCAAACTGTTAAAAGAAAATTTTGCTCAAAAGCAAAATAGTAGCTTCTGTTTCTTAGGACTCTTTGTTATGTTTCCATGAGTATTGGTGGGAAGTGGCCTCTTTAAGTGGGTGCCTTTTGTGGTCCTCTCACTGGAGCCAACAGCCCCAGTCAGCTAAAACTTGGACGCAGTGTGCCTCACTGTCATAACTCACTCACCTCTGCTGCTGAAATGGTTTCCCATCACTTTGCTAATAGGTACAACCTGTGAAGGGTTCTGAGGTGGGGAAATGGCAACTCAGGAAATAACTCCAAACCTTTAGCTCTCCTAGCACATTAAAATAGCCGTTATGAAGAGGAGGAAGTACTGTGTCATCTATTGTCCTCGGGACCTGTCAATAGGAACAATAGCTAGACATCACCGGGGGTGTATTTCTATTCAACACAAGGAAAAGTTTCTAATTGAGCCCTCCAGCATGAAATGGACTAAGCCGTGTATTTTCCTTCTCTGATCCTGACTCCACTGTGACGAGTACTGCAGATTAGAGAGACTGTGTCATAGTATGAATTTAGGTTAGGTCGATACTTAGGGGGAAACAGGGCAAAGGAATATCAGAATCTCCAAGAAGCTGATACAATTTGAAAAAATATATAAAATGCCACACTTCAGGTTTTCTTGTATTTAATTTGAAATGTCAAGTAACATTAAAGAATAGCATTTGATTTGCTTAAACAAAGTAGTAATAGCTGAAGTTCCTTCCAAATCACTTTTTGGATTCTCTAAGACGCTTGCCTATGCCTCGCAGATTAGCTCCATCCACAAAACATATTCTTTAAGGATCCAGGATCATCAAGGGGTCACAATGTCCTAAGAGTTTCTGTCCCGGCGCTCTACCTGTCCTGCCCCTGCACCATGCTTTTGCCTATCCCTGTTTCTGCACAGATTTTAGTCTTCCCACCAGGGGCGCAACTATCATTCTCCTCAGTCTCTCTCGGTTCCATTCCAATCTGCTCATCTCCCCTCCCGTCCCCGCTTTCCCCAAGGACCTACTGAGATTTCGATCCCACGACTTAGTGGGTCCCATCTCACCCAGGCCCCGCAATCCTCGCCTTCTACGAGTCAGCGTAGTACCACACTCTGAGCAGGCACCCCTGTGCTACTCACGGAAGCGGGACCATTAGGTCGGCCATTCCTCCTCACCCCACGACACGCACCCACAGGGTCGGGCCGCCTTCGAGTCTCAAGGGTGGGCTAGCGTCAGGGAGAGGCCCCGGGAGCGCTTTCCCAACATTGGTCGCAGTCATTGCTGGTATAACGGCTAGAGAAGCCCAGTGAGTTAGGATGGAGGGCGGTAGGACCGGAAAAAGACGTGGAAAAGCTGCGAAAACGAGCCTTTGAAGCCTGCACGCGCGGGCCCAGCTCCTCATCCGAGTTCCTCATCCGGGGCCCTCACTCACATCCGGGGCCCTCACTCACATCCGGGGCCCTCACTCACATCCGGGACCCTCATCCTGGGCTTTTACCCACATCCGGGACCCTCATGCCGCGGCGGGGTGAGGGGGCCCTCATTCTGGGCCCTGCAGTCCGTCGCCGGAAGTGCTACCGAGAAGCGCCGGCCTCCGGGGTGTCTAGAGCGGCCCGGGAGAAGCTGTGGTGGCCCGGAGCGCGGGTGTGTAGGTGACAGGACAGCTGCCAGGCCCGCCCCTCCCCTCGGTGAGTACCCGGAAGCCGTTCTGGGGTCGCAGTGAGGTAGCCGCTTGTTTCGCCTTCACGGGCGTAGAAGGAGGCGGCGTCTGTTCGCGGCCGACAGTGGTTTGCTTCCCCGAGAGTGCGCGGAGGCCCGGGTGCGAGGAGGGCCTGTTTTTCTTCAGCCCTGGTTTCTTCACCTCGCGGACCTAGGGCCCCGCTATCAGGAGCCGACGACCGTGCCCTGGTGCGAGCTGGTCGGTATGGCCCCCCTGGTTCTTTTGGGACTTTGCCTTGGCCTAAAAGGGAAGTGGGAGGAGGGCAGCGCCGGGCAAGGCCTTCTGAGGACCGAGCTGGGAGCCCGGCGAGGGCCCAGGGCGAGGGTGGTGGGAGGGGGACGGCACCCTCATGCGTCCTTGGGCCTGAAGGACGCCGCTCAAACCTGTTCGAACCGCGGCTTTTCCCTGCGTTGCTCTCAGGATTGCGGGAAAAGGCCAGCCTAGCTGGTCTGGGTTAGCGAAGGGCCTGCCCCAGAAGTGGAGTTTTATTTGCCAAGCCCGTTTAGTAAATCGGAGTGGGCTGACGGTGTTACCAAGACATTCCTAAGGGGGCTGCTGTTTATTTATTTATTTAAATGAGTTTATTTACGTAAACGCGGGCCTGTCACGGTGGTTCACGCCTGTAATCCCCGCAGTTTGGGAGGCCGAGGTGGGAGGATTGCTTGAGGCCAGGAGTTCAAGTCCAACCTGGGCAACATAGGGAAACTCCCATCTCTACTAAAACAAAATTAAAATGAGTAATCATAACTAGCGTTTTTCTCTGGGCACCAACTTGAGCCTCCAAAGAAAATTGTAACTTTTAAATATTTGAGACGGGCTGTCATACAGGCTGGAGTGTAGTGGCGCAGTCATAGCTCACTGCAGCCTCTACCTCCCAAGCTCAAGCGATTCTCCTTCCTTGGCCTTTGCAGTAGCTGGAACTACAGGCCTGGCCCACCACGCTTGGCTATTTATTTTTATTTTTTGTAGAGATGGGGTTTCACCGTGTTGTCCAGGACGGTCTGGAACTCCTGAGCTTAAGGGATCCACCCGTCTGGGCCTCCCAAAGTGTTGGGATTACAGGCTCGAGCCACCCCACGTGGCCAATTTTAAATATTTTAAACTTTCTACAGAAAGTTTTACACTATTGAATTGTACTGTGTTGATTTTTTTTAATGCTGCGAATTCCAAATTAGAGACTCCTCCATACTTGGATCATATGATTTGGTTTTTAAGTATTTAAAGCTGAAGCATATCCATATTTCTTTTTCTTTCTTTCTCTTTTTTTTCTTTGAGACGGAGTCTCACTCTGTTACCCAGGTTGGAGTGCAGTGGTGAGATCTTGGCTCACTGCAACGTATGCCTTCTGGATTCAAGCAATTCTCCTGCCTCAGCCTCCCAAATAGCTGGGATTACAGACCAGTACCAGCATGCTGGCTCATTTTTGTGTTTTTAGTAGAGATGAAGTTGCACCATGTTGATCAGGCTGGTCTCAAACTCTTGACCTCAAGTGATTGTCCCGCCTCAGCCTCCCAAAGTGCTGGGATTACAGGCCACTGCACCTGGCCCCATTTTTCTGTAACTTTTTTTTTTTTTTGAGATGGAGTCTCGCTCTGTCACCCAGGCTGGAGTCTCGCTCTGTCACCCAGGCTGGAGTGCAGTGGCCGGATCTCAGCTCACTGTAAGCTCCGCCTCCCGGGTTTATGCCATACTCCTGCCTCAGCCTTCTGAGTAGCTGGGACTACAGGTGCCCGCCACCACGCCCGGCTAGTTTTTTGTATTTTTTAGTAGAGACGGGGTTTCACTGTGTTAGCCAGGGTGGTCTCGATCTCCTGACCTCGTGATCCGCCCGTCTCGGCCTCCCAAAGTGCTGGGATTACAGGCGTGAGCCACCGCGCCAGGCCTCTGTAACTTATTTAGGGTGGTTAATCATTATCAACTAATTTTTATTGAATATCCTCAGTGTGTAAGATATTTTGCAAAGTCCTGATGATATAAAATGATGAAATGTTTTAACTTATTACAGTAATTTATCTTAATCTCACCTTGCAGTGATGGTCATTGTCCTCCAGAGCAGTGATGGAGGAAATACCAGCCCAGGAAGCAGCAGGGTCACCAAGGGTCCAGTTTCAGTCTTTGGAGACCCAGTCTGAGTGTCTGTCCCCAGAGCCTCAGTTTGTGCAGGACACCGACATGGAACAGGGACTCGCTGGGGGTAAGGCAGAGATAGCACTTCTATCCGGGAGAGTGGGAGTGTGGAGGGGCTCCCGAGGGGGCTCCTGGGACTGGTGTGAGAGAGGTCAAGAACTGGAATAAGAATGTGGTCCCTAGAGGGAGGAATGAAAGCAGGGGCAGGTGTGACTCAGTTCAGTCCTAGTCTGAGCCTTTTTATTAAGGACAGCTCATCTTTCTTAAATAAGCAGAGTGATGGCTACTTACTCGCTGTGGTTGTTTTTCCTTCAGGCAACCTTCACTTCATCCCAGTTCTCACATCCGGAATAATTTCTAAAATATGCTGCTTTTGCCACATCTCACAGTCCTTTCCTGGCTCTCACTTCCTCTTAGATTCAGGACCTTTCCTTCCCTGGTTCCCTTCACTTAGTTTTGCTTTGCTTTGTCACCTGCCATCCATTCTGTTGTAACTGCAGTTTTTTGTGACTAGACTAAATTTGGTCGAGGAAGCAACCATTTAATTCCTTGGTTGGACACAATGCCTGTATGAATGTATATATACTGTATTTTGACTATGCAGTCACACTTTTCTGTATCGTATAGGTAGGTTGGTCTTTTTCTTCCTTTGTTTTGTAAGAGCTGTGTCTTAGATTGCCTGTGGTTAACCCTAGTGCCTGAAATAACTTGTGTGTCACCCACACAGATCAAGTGGCACAATGTGTAGAGTGCTGTGGGGGATTGTGGGACTGTAGAAAAGATTTCGAGGAAACAGATGACCATTTCTTGTTCTTGGGGGCCTTACACACTGGTTGAGACAGTGCCCATTCACAAGAGAAAGGCTTATCAAGTGTCTAGAACAGTGCCTGGAAAGGGTCAGAAGTCTGCTAAATAACCCTAGCCCAGGACAAGTCCCCATAAGTCTTTATGCTTTGCTTTGCCCATCTGCAAAACAAGTATAGTCTTACTCCTCTGTAAGAGGACTGTCATGTGATGAAAATAAAGTGAAATACAAGCTTTCCTAAGAAAATCCTGTATCACAGGTCTAAACTTGCATAAGACATGCAAGTACTGAGACAAAGCAGAGTAGACACAACCCAATACCTAAAAAATGTTCATTGGTTTTACTAGAGTATTGAGGAGGGTCCTGCTGACACCCCTTGGGCTGGAGAGGCCTCCTCTGAAAGGGAGTCCTGGGTTAGGGCTGCTCTCACCCTTCACTCCTTTCTCCTCCCTCAGCTCCACCTGTTCCCCAGGTGCCTGCTCTTCCCTGTGAGGGAAGCCCAGGAGACCAGGCAGCTGCGCTCTTGACAGCCAGGTACCAGGTGAGCTGAGGAACCCTCTGCATTTCCTCAGGGACTATTGCTACTGATGGAGTGTGGCCTCTCACTCATCCCATCTGTAGACCTTGCCTGGAATTTTTTTCAATAGCAGAATCCAGTTTGGGAATTGATCCTCTTCAGAGACCTGGACTTCACATAAACCAACTTCCCATCTCCCCAGTACCATGAGCAAACTCTGTTTTTTCTTTGTTCATGGTTGTGTGACGGGTGCTTATTAGATGTTTAAGGGTTATGGGCTTTATTCCATAGGTTCTAATCTGTTCTCCCTCCTCCTCAACGTAAGTACATACCGGATACCCTCTCTGTGATCTTCATTCTCTGGCCATGATGCTACAGTGTTCTCATTCCCTCGCTATGATCTTCATTCTCTGGCCGTGGTACTACAGTGTTCTCATTCCTCAGAGCAGCCAGGATGTGTTATTTCAGGAGTTTGTGACATTCGAGGATGTGGCTGTGCACCTTACTCGAGAGGAATGGGGATACCTGGACCCTGTTCAGAGGGACCTCTACAGAGAAGTGATGTTAGAGAATTATGGGAACGTGGTCTCACTGGGTAAGGACTTCCTTATTATTTGGTTTATCTATTTGAATTTCTTTACTTTCTTGTTTCTTCATAAGTATAAGGTCTCTGAGAAGGTCTGTAGAGTGTGGCTTAGATTCCAGGTCTTAGAACCTCTGAATCCTTATCTTTCATGTCATCTTCTCTGGGAGGGATAATTAAGGTTTGTTTGGGGGTGCCAAGAGGAGATATTCTCCTCATCCCCAGTTCATATTTCTGGCCATTGTGGGGCATCTGTTCCCTTTTAGCAAAGGGAAACTTTCTTGTGCTTTGCTTGGTTTCTCACTCTTCTCTCTTCCATTTTTGTAGGAGAGACCCCAGGGTGGCCTCCCAACCTCCAACCGGACACTTTCCTCTTTGGTATCTCAGTGTCCCTGTATTGGAGAATTGGAGAATTTCCCATTTTTCCAGGAAAAAGAAATGCCGTTTAAAAAGACAGGCTAAATTCCTTCTTGCTGAGTAGTCCCTCACCCCTTAAGATCCCCAGATGTATCTCCAAGCAGGCAGAACTTGAGATGTCATTTGAAGGCATGACTCACTGTGAGTACATTTCAGTGAGTCACCCAGAATGGTAATCCAACGTAACCGCACCCAGGGCAGCAGAAATCTCAGACGTTTACCCCACGCTGAGGTGGGGTCAATGGTTAACTCATATCTCTCCATTGTCATTTTGAAAGGTATAGTAGGAAGCTGGGACTAGGCAAGCTGTAGTGCTGCCGGGAAGCATCAGTAGGGTTTGTCGGCAGCTCCCTTGGTGTGAGCATTGTTCCTTTCTCTTTAGTTTATTTTTTATATTATATTTTTAATTTAATTTTATTTTTAGACAGAGTTTCACTCTTGTTGCCCAGGCTGGAGTGCAATGGTGCAATCTCAGCTCACTGCAACCTCTGCCTCCCGGGTTCAAGCAATTCTCCTGCCTCAGCCTCCCAAGTAGCTGGGATTACAGGCGTGGGCCACCACGCCCGGCTAATTTTGTATTTTTAGAGGAGACGGAGTTTCACTGTGCTTGTCAGGCTGATCTCGAACTCTTGACCTCAAGTGATCCACCCTCCTCAGCCTCCCAAAGTGCTGGAATTACAGGCATGAGCCACTGCAGCTGGCCTCCTTTTTCTTTAGTTTCTTGCTTGCTTCTGCACTCTTCTTTTTGTGTGTGTAAATACTGAATCACGCGTTTTATTTTCTTTTTTTTCCCGTTGGCTTTGTCTATGCTGCTGGTATCCAGGGCATTGCTTTGTCTCCCGCTGATTATGCTCAGAATTCAAGGTCTTCTTATCTGTGGGGAGGCAGCCTGCCCACTGGGACGGTTTTTAGTGTGTTTTCCATTCCCGGCTCTTTAATCTTTGTAGGCATACTTCTCCGCCTTCCCACCACCCGGATTCATAGTGTGAATTCCTGCCCGGCCCTGAGTCATACCCAGGCAAGTGCTTTCTCTGGAGAAACACTTGCCATCCTTACAGCAGGAATCTCCAAGAGATGGCCCAAGTATCGGCTTCCCATCGATATTGCTCGTCCCTGCTCGGAAACTCCTTTTCCACGATTGTGAGATATTAAACTTGACTGATGGAATAGAAGCTCCCCAGGATGCCACCACTGTGTGAAATCGCAGCTCCTCAAATTACCTCTGTTTAATTTCTAATGTTAGGGTCCAAGGAAGCCCTCTGTTGCAACCAGATGCATTTTGAACTCAGTTCATTCAGAAACCATGGTTTGTGGTCATCATCTACTTGTGTTGTGAGAAACCAGAAATTCCAACTTCAGCTCTTCAGTTACGGTCTTTTCGTATTATTTTAGAATGTGAAACTTACGCTGTGTGCCCCTCCTTTTATGTGGCAAACACAACCTGCCCCGTATGGTGCCTAACTCTCCTGTGAACCCTGGGCTTTCCTCATGTTTAACATTCTGGTTTCTTCCTTCCTTGAAGTCCCTGTGGCCCTCTTCAAGGTCCTACCTTCTTCCCCTTTATTCTTTGTGGTTCTGTACAGATTGATGTGTTTATATTGCCTTTCCTGATTAAGTGTTCCTTATTCTGTCCTTGATGGAGGGGAGAAGGGAGGGCAAAGAAGTTAAATTTATTTCAGCACATCAAAATGAATATCTACTTAATAACTTTGTAAACTGTAAAGTGACATACATATAATTGTAAAGTACTGTTAATTTTGTCTAATAATTACAGAGTTTCCAACAGTTAACCTGTCTACTTTTTGAAGTAAAGAAACTTTGTAGCAGTTTAATGCAGTCTAATAGCATAGTATGCTATAGATTGAACTTTATCCCATTTCCTCTCTTATCTCTGCATGCACACTCCACATGCATGCACACTTACACGTACAAGAGACATACACATGATGTAAGAGACCCTTCTACTCATCTTGCTTTTGTGATCAAGTTAGCAGCATCTCCTTAGCAGTTATTTTTACAATCATTGGGAAGTCATTTTCATATTTGTGGATTCAGCAAACTTCATCTGAAATTTAACTCATTTATGCCTAGAGTTCCATTATTGGAACACTAAGCTTGCGGGAATGATTTATATCTTGCTGCTCAAGGTCATCGCCAAGGTCTGATGTTTAACAAAAAAAATGTGCAACCTCTGGTACAACTGGGTTAAGTTTATACATTTATTAATTTAACTTTTTGGGGTTGTAAGACTTTTTTTTTTTTTTTTGAGACGGAGTCTCGCTCTGTTGCCCATGCTGGAGTGCAGTGGCACCATCTCGGCTCACTGCAAGCTCCACCTCCTGGGTTCATGCCATTCTCCTGCCTCAGCCTCCCAAGTAGCTGGGACTACAGGCACTCGCCACCACGCCCGACTAATTTTTTTGTACTTTTAATAGAGACGGGGTTTCACCATGTTAGCCAGGATGGTCTCAATCTCCTGACCTCGTGATCTGCCCATGTCAGCCTCCCACAGTGCTGGGATTACAGTCGTGAGCCACCGCACCCAGCCAAGACTTTATGATTCAGTCCTGCTTTCCAGTTTACATCGTTTTCTCATGGCAGGAGCTCCAGATTGTATTTTGTTTTGTTTTGTTTTTGAGATGGAGTCTCACTGTGTCGCCCAGGCTGGAATGCAGTGGTGTGATCTCGGCTCACTGCAAGCTCCGCCTCCCGGGTTCACACCATTCTCCTGCCTCAGCCTCCCGAGTGGCTGGGACTACAGGCGCCCACCACCATGCCCAGCTAATTTTTTGTTGTATTTTTAGTAAAGACGGAGTTCATCATCTTAGCCAGGATGGTCTCGATCTCCTGACCTGGTGATCTGCCTGCCTCGGCCTCCCAAAGTGCTGGAATTACAGGTGTTAGGCACTGCGCCCGGCCTCCAGATTGTATTTGTCACAGACATCAGGACGTTGGTCCTTTGCTTAAGTGCTTCCACTATGTAGCAGTAAATATACAGAGTACAAATAGCTGAGTAAAGAAGTCGGTAATAAGTAGTTTTCATTACCACATAATTTAAAAAGGAACATACTCCATTGATGATGAATGAACAATTTGCTTGTGGGTCACTATCCATAGGGAAGTTACCTGTTACTTAGTGTGGGAGATTAAGACTGGGAAAGGGGACCGGGTTGCTTTTCACATGGTCAGTGTGGCAGGTGCCCTATTAGAGCTGGCCTCAGAAACATGCTTGTTAAAATTCTAGTTGATACTAACTGGGTCGATAGATTGGGAATGTTTGGCACATACTCTCTGCTTTTTTAACTTGATGTCATGAAGGATTACAGTGATTTTGCACAGAATGTTTTCCATTGTCACAGCTATTTAATATTTATTGAACAGCCAGTATGTTATTGGGTGCTATAGATATGTGTGTGTGTATACACACACATACACACACACACACAGACATAGGACATTTATATGTGTGTGTGTATATATATATAAATGGGATATATATATATATATATAAATGAGATATATATATCTCATTTAATCCTTACTATAACCCTGTGAGCAGATGATACTGCTCCATTTTATATCTGAGGAAACTGAGGCTCAGAGAAGTTAAGTGATCTTTGCAGGATCAGTGAGAGGATTGGGACCAGATCTGCCTCTGAAGCCCCTGCACTTTCTCACTACTTTGTGCCTTTAGGACTATAAGTTCAACTACACGTGAAGTTTTTAATATTTTTGGTGAGTTGTGTGTACTCTGATGACAAGAAAAATTCAAAATGCCATAACAAATTGGACAGACAGGCCAGTTTATAGTTTGGGACCAGAAGGACATGCACTCAAAAAGTAAAACTCTCTAGGGACACATTCCAGTCCAGCAGGTATCTACAAAAGAATGATATTGCTATGGAGAGAGATTATTTGTGTATTAAGGACCAGGAAGAAAAGCGTGAAACTTTCAGATGGCTAAAAGCATAGCTGTAGTAAAAGCAGCAAACCATATAATATGGCAGATTTTAAATATTATTATTACTATTTTTGAGACAGGGTCTCCTCTTGTCTCCCAGGCTGGAATACAGTGGCAAAATAACAGCTCACTGCAGCCTGGACTTCCCCCCAGACTCAGGTGATCCTCCTACCTCAGCCTTCTATGTAGTGGGGCATATAGGCCTGTACCACAGTGTAATTTTTTTCTATTTTTAGTAAAGAAGGTATTTAGCTGTTACCCAGGCTGTTGAACTTCTGGACTCAAGTGATCTGCCTGCCTCAGCTCCCCAAAGTCCTGGGATTACACATGTGAGCCAACACCACGCTCGGCTTTAACTGTTATTTTTGAAGACCAGATTAAAATAAATTTTATTAGAAAACTCTCAAGATTTAAATAAAATCTTTTTTTTTTTTTTTTTTTTTTTTAGACAAGAGGCTTGCTCTGTCACTCAGGCTGGAGTGTGGTGGCACAATGTCAGCTCACTGCAACCTCCACCTCCCAGGCCCAAAGCTATTCTTGTACCTCAGCCTCCAGAGTAGCTGGGACTACAGGCATGCACCACCATACCCAGCTAATTTTTGTATTTTTAGTAGAGATGGGATTTTGCCATGTTGGTCAGGCTGGTCTTGAACTCTTGGCCTCATGTGATCCACATCCAGCCTTAAAATCAAAAGGTTTTAATACGTTAATTTTAAATGGGAAAAATGTAAAACAAGTGCATATTTTGAAAGCATAGAGTTGGCCGGGCGTGGTGGCATGAGCCACCTGTAATCCCAGCACTTTGGGAGGCCTAGGCGGGCAGATCATCTGAGGTTGAGAGTTCGAGATCAGCCTGACCAACATGGAGAAACCCCGTCTCTACTAAAAATAAAATTAGCTGGGCATAGTGGCACATGCCAGTAATCTCAGCTACTCTGGAGGCTGAGGCAGAAGAATCACTTGAACCCAAGAGGTGGAGGTTGCAGTGAGCTGAGATCGTGCCTCCAGAGTACTCCAGCCTGGGCGACAGAGTGAGACTCTGTCTCAAAAAAAAACAAAACAAAACAAAACAAAACAAAAAGGCATTCACATCAGTGTCAAGAGAACCTGCTACTAATGCTTTCTTTGATAGGCAGTATGGTAGGTTGGAAAGAATATAAACTGTGGGATCAAACTTGGGTTCCAGTATGTTGAGCAAATTATTTAATCTGACACTCATTTTCTTCATTTATAAAACATGAAAAACAATGTCTACCTTCTGGGTTGTACAGCATTGAATTTGATTATGCATATAAGTACCTGGCTTGTACTGGGTGTGGTGGCTCACGCTTGTAATCCCAGCACTTTGGGAGGGTGAGATGGGCGGATCACAAGGTCAGGAGTTCGAGACCAGCCTGACCAACATGGTGAAACCCTGTCTCTACTAAAAATACAAAAATTAGCCAGGCGTGGTGGTATGTGCCTGTGATTCCAGCTACCCAGGAGGCTGAGGCTGGAGAATCACTTGAACCCGGGAGGTGGAGGTTGCAGCGAGCCAAGATTGTGGCATTGTACTCCAGCCTGGGTAACTCCATACCCCCCCCACCAAAAAAAAAAAAAAAAAATTAAGTACCTGGCTTGTGCTAGTAACTTTAATATTTTGGAAAGAACAGCAAGTGATACGAGCTATAGACCAGATTTTTAAATACAAATAAAAATTTTAGGAATGTGTTCCAATTATTTATTTATAGTGGAGTTTCCTCAAATTGATTTTTGTTTGGATTATTGCTTAGGGGTTTGCATTTTTTGTTTTGTTTTGTTTTTTTGAAATGGAGTCTCACTCTGTTGCCCAGGCTAGAGTGCAGTGGCGCGATCTCAGCTCACTGCAACCTCTGCCTCCTGGGTTCAAGCGATTCTCCTGCCTCAGCTTCCCGAGTAGCTGGGACTACAGGCACCCGCCACCATGCCTGGCTAACTTTTGGTATTTTTAGTAGAGACGGGGTTTCACTGTGTTAGCCAGTATGGTCTTGATCTCCTGACCTTGTGATCTGCCCGCCTTGGCCTCCCAAAGTGCTAGGATTACAGGCGTGAGTCACTGCGCCTGGCCGGGGTTTGCATTTTTATTGTAAAGGGATTTGCATTTCCTTGAAAATAAATCATCTTTTAGATCACTTTTAATTTTTAATTTTAATTTTTTGTAGCAACAGAGTCTGTGTTCCCCAGTCAGGTCTCAAATTTCTGAGCTCATGAGATCCTCCTGCCTTGGCTTGTCAAAGTGCTGGGATTATATGTGTGAGCCACCATGCCTGGTACATAGATCCCATTGATTGGTTTATTGGTTGATTGACTGACTGACTGACAGGATCTCACTCTCACCCAGGCTGGAGTACAATGGTGTGATCTCAGCTCACTGCAGCCTGGACCTTCTGAGCTCAAGGGATCATTATGCCTCAGCCTCCCAAGTAGCTGGGACTACAGGCATGTGCCACCATGCCTGGCTAATTTTTGTATTTTTTGTAGAGATGGGATCTCACTATGTTGCCCAGGCTGGTCTCTGACTCTTGGGCTGAAGCGATCTGTCCGTCTTGGCCTCCCAAAGTGCTGGAATTACAGATGTGAGCTTCTGTGCCCAGCCATAGATCCCTTTTAAGTAACACTTCTACAACTCCCAATTATTTAGGCTCCTGGCTCACCGTGTATTATTCTAATCACTTTTTCTTTGTTGTTTGTATTATTACCTTTTACTTCACTGTCAATATTTTATAAATCATATTAGAAAACTCAAGATTTAAATAAAATCAAAAGGTTTTAATACATTAATTTTAAACAGGAAAAATGTAAAGCAAGTACATATTTTTGAAAGCAAAGTTTTGAGTTAAATTTAGGAAACAGGCATTTAGGCTAGTGGCAAGAAAACTTACATGTTCTTTCTGTGTGTAATTTGGAGGAAGGGATGAATTTTGTCCACAATCATTATTTATTTTTTTTCAGGGCTTGTTAGGAGGCAAAATCATATATATATATATATATATATATATAATTTTTTTTTTTTTAACTAGCAGATTGTTTAAAGGCTAGGTTTTGAAATAAGACTCTACAGATTTGAAAACTAAGCATTGCCAGTTATTGTAACCTTGGGCAAGCTACTTAACCTCTGTGAATCTTAGTATTCCCATCTGTAAAATGGCTATAATAATAGTTTCTACCTTTTAAATTTATGTATTAAATGAGTGAAAACCTAGAGAGCTCTTGGCATGGTACTTCACACCTACCAAATACTTGGTAAAACTTAATAATATTTTGATGATACTGATGATACCCTGTTCCCTCTTCTTTTTTTTTTTTTTTTTTTTTTTGAGACGGAGTCTCGCTCTGTCGCCCAGGCTGGAGTGCAGTGGCCTGATCTCAGCTCACTGCAAGCTCCGCCTCCCGGGTTCACGCCATTCTCCTGCCTCAGCCTCCCGAGTAGCTGGGACCACAGGCGCCCGCCAGCTCGCCTGGCTAGTTTTTTGTATTTTTTAGTAGAGATGGGGTTTCACTGTGTTAGCCAGGATGGTCTCGATCTCCTGACCTTGTGATCCACCCGTCTCGGCCTCCCAAAGTGCTGGGATTACAGGCTTGAGCCACCGCGCCCGGCCCACCCTGTTCCCTCTTCTAAACTGTGATATTGTATCTGTGCCTGCTCAGCGTTTTCTCTCTCTTTTTTTTTTTTTTTTAAAGTTATTTCAGTAGTGTTGGGGGTACAAGTGGTTTTTTGTTACATGGATGAATTATATCACATAGTGGTGAATTTTGAGATTTTAGTGCACCTGTCACTGGAATAGTGTACATTGTGCCTAATATGTAGTTTTTTATCCCTTGTCTCTTCTCCCACCCTTTCCCTTCTTACTCTCTGAAGTCCATTTTATTACTCTGTATGTGTTTGCATACTCATCTGCTGGGCATTTTCTCTTACACCTTCCTACATTACATTAAACAGATGTCTAAAATCAAACCCCTCATCCTATATCAAGACCACCTTTTTGGTTGTGCGTATGTGTTTTAAGTGTAGATATGGAATAAACAGCCAGAATTTCTTTCAGTTACTAAATATCGACAGACACCTTAAATATCTCAGTTAAAAGTTGCAAATTATGTTATTGGAATTCTGAGAATAATATTGATTGCTGCTTCATGTTACACTAACTTTACTTTTTAAACTTCCGAAACGATTTCATTTGACATAGCAGACCTTAATTAAATAAATATCCACAAGGAGAACTGACTCTAAATGTCCAGCAGGATTTCAGAAACACAGTAAATACTTTTCTTCTATCTATTCTGATCTCCTTGCTCATAGGCTCTCACGTGGAATTTTCGGGGCAGCTGTCAGCTCTTCATATTTTCCAGCCCCAGTGCCCTTTTTATAAAATTGGGTGGCTTTTAATACACTGATGCTTGGGCGCACAGAGTTGGCACTCAATAAGTAGCTGTTAAGTAAATTAATGAAAAGAAGTACAAGATAAAAGATACCTGGTCCCTTCTATCAAAGAGTTTATAAATCAAGTATGAGTGATAATGCCTGAAACCACTTAAAAAAAATCTATGTAAACACCATTATATGTGACATGTCAGGATAAGAGGAACAACTAACAAATTTGGTACACATTCAGTAAATGAAGAGAAAGGTTTTTGGAGATGAGGGGCTTGAGCCAGACCTTGTATGTGTGCTATTAGAAGCTTTCTGGGATGGACAAATATAAAAACTGCCCTTTGATACTAATAGTATTAAAATTCTGTCTCTTTGGAAGCTGACTGTGTGTTGCTTTAGCCTTAAAAGAGATTTATATCCAATCATTGCATTATGCAAGCCATAGAAGGACTGTTTTATGTGAAGATGCACTGATTGCACTTTACTCTCTATATTTTATTGTAGTTAGTTGTTTAGAGCTGTTTCTGTGTAGAGTGTGAGGTCCTCAAGGGAAGGGACCTTCTTGGCCTCTTTCTCCCCTGCATGCTTTGCATAGAGGAGGCACTTCATAAATGTTTATCGAATAAATACTACACTCCTAATGGGTAAGAATGTGTCATATTACTCTTTTTTTTCTTATGTGCACTGAAACAAATTGTTTCTTGAGATTGGTCCTTAGAATATTTATTTCGTTTTCACTGATTCTGTTGCTACAGGTTAGCTAACCGTGCAGCAGGTGCTTGAGTTTCACCTTTCTCCAGTCCAGCAGAATTATATTTTGATGACCTCCGTTTTGATACTTGTAGACCAGATCTAATCTGAAGATTAATCTTTAGGTAACAGATGGAGAGTGATAATGATAACTTCTGTGAAGACAAACCCATGCACACATTCTGTTGTCTGAATAATATTTAAATGAATCCTTCTGCTCCCAAGTCATCACCTTGCCCCTTAACACACATCTCTCTAGAGCACAAATCTGAGCTCCTTGTAGAAGATCTTTGCCCTCTTCACTCTCCAGGCCTTCCTAATTAATGCCTTCTCAGAATTGACCTCTCTCTCTTAATCATTAGTTAAAAGAAAAAGTGACTGGTGTAGGACCTGGGGATACATTGCCACATTCCATTTCCTTCTCTATGAGCAGGATTTCCAATTTCCAAGCCTGATGGGATCTCCCAGCTGGAACAGGATCTACAGGTCTTTGATCTGGAAACTAAGACTAGAGAAGTCTTAAGAGGTGACTGCTCAGGTGAGTAAGGCAGAATCAATCAATTAGTAGAGAAGTAAAGTTCAGTTGTTCAGCCAAGTTGTAGCTGCTTTGGCACTCAGAATGAAAAGCTCTGTGTGTGTGCTAGCATGGAGAGTTCCTTCCTTTTCCCTTCAGTTAGGCTGACCTTTCCCATTTGTTTAGTACCTGTGCATATGTCGTACTAGACCCCTAATGAAGTTGCTTATCTAAAATTCTTTCAACTGTTTCCCTGTTATCTCCTTACTCTGCTGAACATGTCCGCTGTTTTACCTCACTGCTCCTGTTTATGCCCTTACTTCTGCTGTTGAGATTTTGTGCCTGTTTTTCAGAGGAAATAAACTTTTCTTGTCCTTGTAGATACTACATTGTTTAGTTTTCTCATCTGAGTTTTCTTTTCCTAAGCACAGGGTACAGATTACGTTTGCATTTTCTATTTATATATTGTATCAGATGGAGAGACCAGAGAAGAAAACAAGCTGTCGATTCCTAAGCAGAAAATTTCGGAAGAAGTACATTCGTACAAAGTGAGAGTAGGAAGACTCAAACACGGTATTACCCAAGTTCCTGAGACTAGAGAAGTGTATAAGTCTGAGGACAGATTAGAAAGGCTTCAGGAAATTCTAAGGAAATTTCTGTACCTGGAGAGAGAGTTTAGGCAAATAACAATCAGCAAGGAAACCTTCACCAGTGAGAAGAACAATGAATGTAATGAACCCGAGAAAAGCTTCAGTCTGGACTCTACTATTGATGCGGATCAGAGAGTTCTTAGAATACAGAAGACCGATGACAGTGATAAGTACGACATGAGCTTCAGCCAGAATTCAGCCTCTGGTAAACATGAACACATAAATCTAACACAGGATTTTCAGAGTAGTGAATGTAAGGAAAGCTTAATGGATCTCTCCCACCTTAATAAATGGGAGAGCATCCCTAACACTGAGAAATCCTATAAATGTGATGTATGTGGGAAAATTTTCCATCAGAGTTCAGCCCTTACTAGACATCAGAGAATCCATACTAGAGAGAAGCCCTACAAATGTAAAGAATGTGAGAAGTCTTTCAGTCAGAGCTCAAGTCTTAGTCGACATAAAAGAATACACACTAGAGAAAAACCTTACAAATGTGAAGCATCTGATAAATCCTGTGAAGCGTCTGATAAATCCTGTAGTCCAAGCTCAGGCATTATTCAGCACAAGAAAATTCACACCAGAGCCAAATCTTACAAATGTAGCAGTTGTGAAAGAGTCTTCAGTCGTAGTGTCCACCTTACTCAACATCAGAAAATTCACAAAGAGATGCCCTGTAAGTGTACTATATGTGGCAGTGACTTCTGCCATACTTCATACCTACTTGAACATCAGAGGGTCCATCATGAAGAGAAAGCCTATGAGTATGATGAATATGGGTTGACCTATATTAAACAACAAGGAATTCATTTCAGAGAAAAGCCCTATACGTGTAATGAATGTGGAAAAGACTTCAGATTGAATTCACATCTCATTCAGCATCAAAGAATTCACACAGGAGAGAAAGCGCATGAATGTAATGAATGTGGAAAAGCTTTCAGTCAAACCTCATGCCTTATTCAGCATCACAAAATGCATAGGAAAGAGAAATCATATGAATGTAATGAGTATGAGGGTAGTTACAGTCATAGCTCAGATCTTATCCTGCAACAAGAAGTCCTCACCAGACAGAAAGCCTTTGATTGTGATGTATGGGAAAAGAACTCCAGTCAGAGAGCACACCTGGTTCAACATCAGAGCATTCATACCAAAGAGAACTCATGAATGTAATGAAGATGGGAAGACATTTAGTCAAATTCAGGCTTCATTCAGCATCTGAGCGTTCACACCAGAGAGAAATCATGTATGTACTGCATGTGGTAAAACCTTCAGTCATAGCTCAACCATTGCTCAGCATCAGATAATTCACACCAGAGGGAAACCCTCTGAATGTGACGAATGAAGAAAAGGTATTAGTGTTAAACTTCTAATTGACTCCGGAAATCGATACCAGTGAGAAATCTTATAAATGTATTGAATGTGGTAAATTTTTCATGCTGTTAATATTTTCATATCTTAGTCACATTCGGATAATTCACACGGGAATAAAATTCCATTGCTGCAGTGAATGTGAAAAAGCCATCAGTCAAAGAAACTACCTTGTTTAGTATCAAATTCATGCCATGCAAAAAGATTATAAATGTAATAAACATGTATGTGTGTGAGGAGATTCAGTCATAACCCAACACTCATTCAACATCAAAGAATTTATACCTAAGATAACTTATTTGAGTGTAGTAAATGGCAAATCTTTCAATAGGAGTTTAGTCTTTGTCATATCAGAATATCCGTAGTAGACAAGAATTTGATGTAATGCAAATGGAAAAACTTGACACCACATTTCAGGCTTTACCCAACATCAAAATAATGGAGAGAAAATTGTTGATTATTTGTTTATGAAATTGTTAATATGTAGTCCCAATCTTTTTCATTACACAAAAATTTAGGGTTGACTTGGTAAATGCAGTGCCATTTTCTCATGGAGTTCCTTTATTTAATATGTATTCTAAGTAGGTACATTTATTTTTACTTTTTTATTATAATTTTGATATTAAAAAGAACAGAGATGGGGTCTTGCTTTGTTGCCCAGGCTGGTCTCAAATTCCTGGCCTCGAGCAATCCTCCCACCTGTCCTCCCAAAGTGCTGGGGTTACAGGCGTGAGTCACTGTGCCGGGCCTATTTTATTCATAGAACTCATTTAAGCTGTTTTTATTTTAATATGCCCTATAAACATTTTTATTTTTTTTTTGAAATTGGTTCTTAGTGTTCACAACTTCCGTAAGATACTGCTAATGCACCAGTGTTAAAACACATTGACATAAGTAGCTCATTTAGCTTTTTCTGCTGTTCTTGGCCTAAGTTCTCTCCAAAACCAACTCTTAGGCCTGCTCTTTACTAGGGATCCTATGTCATATTGCTTTACAGCCACAACACTTGGATTCCTGTTGATTAACTTCTCCATTCTCTTAATCACCTTTAGAAGATTTAGAAGTTTCCTAATTTTAAGCGTTTCACCAGCAAGTATTCCATACCTACTTGATGTTGCTGGTCTGGTGTCTTATTTCCTAAAGCGAAGCATCTTTTTTAGAAAAATAATTGGATTGAAAATACATCCAGTCCAATGTAAGTATGAAGGATTCTCTCTCCTGAGATTGTAGCAGGCAGCCAGACATTTTCAAATGATGCCCAAGGTTTTAGCTGTCTTATGTGCATCCACAGTCTGCGAAGAAGAGAGATGATAAGGACATCAGGGAGCCACCAAGACTCCTGGTAGCCTCACTACATTCATCCAGTGCCTATTCTGCATGCCTAAGCTTAGAGTTCTTTTATATACCTCTCAGGCCAGCAAAATGCTCAGGTCTGCTTTTGGTAGGGTAAACATAAAGAAGATACACAGGCTGGGCGCGGTGGCTCACACCTGTAATCCCAGCACTTTGGGAGGCTGAGGCAGGTGGATCACGAGGTCAGGCGATCCAGACCATCCTGGCCAACTTGGTGAAACCCCGTCTGTTCTAAAAATACAAAAATTAGCCGGGCGTGGTGGCGTGTGCCTGTAATCCCAGCTACTCAGGAGGCTGAGGCAGGAGAACCGCCTGAACCTGGGAGGTGGAGGTTACAGTGAGCTGAGGTCGCGCCACTGCACTCCAGCCTGGGCGACAGAGCGGGACTCTGTCTCAAATAAATAAATAAATAAAATAAATAAAAACACACACAAATCAGCATCATATGGGAATGTAGCCTTCCAACAGAGATGATGCTGTTCTTATGTTAATCTCAGAGACAGTATTTCAAGAGAGTGGCAGGTCTGTTCCTGGTAAAATTTTAACCATTAGGATTGCAGATAAATATTGAATTCTGCTTCCCCCCTCATCAATCCAGGACAGTATTTGAAGTGTGAGGGCTTTGTGTATAGTTGTTTATCCATTGCCACATTTTTGTATTTTGATAGTCTACAGGCTATATAAAAGAACATGGCTTTTTGATTGATAAAAGTGATTACAGATGTTGGCTCAAGTTCAGGGCCACCATCATACACCGAACAAGAGTTCATGATTCTTTAGGTAATGTCAAAACATTTTGTATTTTTCTGTCTTAAGCTTTATAACATTTTGTGAGTGAGACAGATGTTTAAAATTCTTGTTGTCAGTCCAGCAATTGAGGCTTTCATAGTTCAGTGTTAATAATATTCAGTAGGGACCCTCAACAAATATATAAAAATATATTGCTCACTCTGTAATCTTCCTATGGCTAACCTCTAGGATAGTTCTGCCACTATATTTTACTTCTTTGCCATCAGCAAGAATAGGATCTCATCAAGGCAAGGTAGGAATCTAAATGAAATTGATATATAAATGAATTGATCTAAATGTAAAAGCAAATGAAAAATGCATGTGTTTTTTCCTATCAAACATGTATACCCTTATGTATAGAGACCAGTAGTCACCTGTGGTGACTGAAACAGGATTATGTAATCCCTAAAAAGCAGAATATGTAAAAATCACATGTATGCATTTGGTTTAGGAATGTGCTTTTGTACTTCCACTTGAATAAAGGTGTGTTTGGTATTCTGAGAATTTGTTTCAAACAAAATCTGAAGGTCTCAGCCAGAAGCATTTGGGAATGTTGGAATCACCTCTGGCTGCAACTCCTTTCCTTCCTGAAACTTGCTTCACAGCAAGAGTGGATCATTTTCCTTTGCATTGATGCAAAGCTTGCTTTTCCACAGACCTCTGGAACAAAAGCTGAATGTTTGGAAC
Organism: Macaca fascicularis; assembly: GCF_037993035.2. NCBI lineage: Eukaryota > Metazoa > Chordata > Mammalia > Primates > Cercopithecidae > Macaca > Macaca fascicularis. Next base: position 48,167,756 of record NC_088377.1, read on the forward strand.
TTAAAGCAGATTTGATTGGGAAGTTGTTGGTATATAAAATAAGACTAAATAGTTTGAGGTTTCAGTAGAACTAGGAATTTTTTTTTTTTTTTTTTTTTTTTTGAGACAGAGTCTCATTCTGTTGCCCAGGCTGGAGTGCAGTGGCGCAATCTTGGCTCACTGCAACCTCCGCCTCGGGTTCAAGTGATTGTCTTGTGTCAGCCTCCCAAGTAGCTGGGATTACAGGCACCTGCCACCTTGCCTGGCTGATTTTTGTATTTTTAGTAGAGACAGGGTTTTACTATGTTGGCCAGCCTGGTCTCAAACTCTTGACCTCAGGTGATCTGCCTGCCTCGGTCCCCCAAAGTGCTGGGATTACAGGTGTGAGCCGCCGTGCCCAGCCATATTTTTTAAATAAGTAAAACTCCTGGGCGTGGTGGCTCATGCTTGTAATCCCAGCACTTTGGGAGGCCAAGGTGGGCGGATCTCCTGAGGTCGGGAGTTTGAGACCAGCCTGACCAACATGAAGAAACCCCGTCTCTACTAAAAATACAAAAAATTAGCCAGGCGTGGTGGCACATGCCTGTAATCCCAGCTACTCGGGAGGCTGAGGCAGGAGAATCCCTTGAACCTGGGAGGTGGAGGTTGGGATGAGCCAAGACCACGCCATTGCACTCCAGCCTAGGCAACGAGCAAAACTCTGTCTCTAAAATAAAATAAAATAAAACTTTAAAAAATGCGGAATCAAAATAGTCCTTCAGGGCAATCCTTTAAGCAGCTATTTAAGGGGCCTGATACATGAGTTTGTGTTCTGAGTCATTTTGGTCTTGAAAGGGGAGAGAAGAGAAAAGAATGGTAGAGAGCACCTTTATCTTCTGTCTTTCCACCTACCTACACACACGTATGTTTGTACATATCTAAACTTTATTCTCAATTCTGCAAAGCAGCTAGCTTCATTTTACAGATGAATGTTTTAGTAAACATACCCCAGCCCTGGTGCAGTGGCTCACGCCTGTAATCCCAACCCTTTGGGAGGCTGAGGCAGGCAGATCACTTAAGGTCAGGAGTTTGAGACCAGCCTGGCCAACATGGCAAAACCCGGTCTATATTTAAAATAGAAAAATTAGCCAAGCGTGGTGGTGTGCGCCTAAAATTCCAGCTACCTGGGAGGCTGAGGCACAACAATAGCTTGAGCCTGGGAGGCAGAGGTTGCAATGAGCCAAGATTGTGCCACTGCACTCCAGCCTGGGTGACAGAGAGACTTTGTCTTAAGAAAACACACAAAACAACAATATACCCCAAAGCGATGTTGGTATTACACAGATCTCAAAACCCAGAGAAGTTTGATAGCTCTTCATTCCCTAGTACATTGCTGATGACTCATTGTCATTAGTTTGCAACTGATCTCAAGTGCTCCCAGAGCTCTCTGGGATACTAGGAGAGAATATCCTGAGGTTTTTTTAGGGAGCTAGTCAAACCTGTGCTCTGAAACAGGTTTGGACAGTTTTGACAATGACAGGTCACAGGTCAGAGCTCCCAAATTCATATCTCCTGTCAAGATACCGCTGCTGCCATCACTAGATTTGCATTTCCGTTACACGGTGACCAAATTTACTCTTATATTTTTCTGATAACCAGAACTTGCTGGTGGACATGTATCCTTGCTATGAGTCACTGTCACCTCTGGTTATAGCAGTGGAGCAAAGTGGTAATGGGAAAATTCCTAGGTTTTTGGCCTGAGTAAAAGGGTGGATAGAAGTAGATGACAGGTGGGGAACAGGAGCAGGAAGAGTTTTAGCAAAAGAGCTAGCATGTCAAGGCCTACATGTGAGAGTATGGCACTTTCAAGGTAATAAGTGAAGTCTGGAGAAATGCCTCACCCTAGGATGTAGTATGTGGGCAACTGAGGAGGTTGAAGAACCAAGTTCAAAGGAGGCCCCTAGAGATTAATCTAGAGAACCAAGCACTGTGGGATTCCCACATCTAAAAATGTTGCCTTCATTCATCCATTCATTCAGTAAACATTTAGCAGTGTAGGACTGGCATTGTTTGAGGAGGGATGCCCTGGATTTGGAGATCTTAACATGTAACTAGAGAATACATTGGCATCCTGGGCTGTGGTGAGAACTACCACCCAAAAGGTAACTCCTTGCTGGAGTCAGCAAACTAACATCTGTCCTTTTTCTAACATTTGTATCATATGGAACCACTTTTTTTTTTTTTTTTTTTTTTTTTTTGAGACAGAATCTTGCTCTCTCGCCCAGGGTGGAGTGCAGTGATGCGATCTTGGCTCAGTGCAACCGCTGCCTCCCAGGTTTAAGTGATTTCCTGCCTCATCCTCTTGTATGTGTATTTCATTCGTGTTTATAAATTTACAACCTGGGCATAATAAAAGCATTTGTTTTTGTCTTTTCCCCATTTGCTCATGTTATAATGACACAGTCTTCCTCCATTGTCCTTTGTGGGTGCAGTTAGATGCCCCCGCTCTGGTATGAGCAGGCCAGGGTTCAGATGCTGCCTTTGTTACATACCAACTGCAGCTCCAGAATGTAAGATGGTAAAAAAAAAAAACACCACCTGCACAGGACCGTTGTGAGGATTAATGAGTGTCAGTTTAAATGCTTCATAACTGGTAGTTGCTGTTTCTGAGTTTATCAGGAAACCCCTTATCATGAACAATTTGTCTCCTTAATCTTTTTTCTTCCTTTTCTGCTTCAATATATCTCATGCCTCTGGCAAACCAATACTCCTGGCGGGCTAGGTGATTGGCTCTTGGCGCCTTCTCTAAGGCTTTTTCTTGTCCCTTCCCCCTGCCTATTTATAGGTGGTGCAAAAGTAATCGCGGTTTTTGCCATTTGTAAAAAATTGCAAAACCACAGTTACTTTTGCACCAACCTAATACATACTCCAGGCCAAACTGGGAGGCGTTGGGGTGCACACAGGGAGACAAGAATAGGCTGGCCTGAGGGTGAAGAGCGCAGGCCCCGCAGGGTCAACCCGGCCAGCGGTCACGAAAGGAGGTGAAGTTGAGGGGAGGCGACATAGGGCAGGAAGAGGGGAGGACAAACGGGGTGCACATGGGGACCGTGGCGATGACACGGAAGGGACAGCCAGTTAGAGTGTAGGCCTACTTAGGCGATGAAGGGCAGGTGAAGAAATCCCGTTCCATCTTCCTGCAGTCCTCCCTTGGGGAACCCCCATCCTATCCTGCTCTGGACCAGGGCGGTTCTTGGAGGGCCCGCTATCGAGATGAGGCCTCCGAGCCGCCCAGAATAGACTCCGAAGTGCGCGCAGCTGACCCCGCGGTTTCCTTGCGCCCTCTAGGGTGAGTGGGCGAGCTGCGCGCCCCCGTGCGAACAGAAGCGGGGTCAGCACCGTAGCGGCTGGAAACGCGGTTGACAGCGGGGCCCAGCTTGCAGGGCTCCTGGTCGCAGGGGCGGGGCCCGCCGCCGGTTTCTAAGGGCCTGGCTGCGTTCCTGCAGTCATGATCAGGGGTCTTCGCTTTCTCCCATCCCCTCCTGGAGAAAGAACGCAGCTTCTAACGCCTTCTCGGTTGGGCACCCTTCTGGGGAAAGCTCCGCCTACCATTGCCCTTGTACCTGCCCTCTCTCTCCTTTTACTGAAGTGACTGCCTGTCTCTTGCATCATGTTGTGAATGTGTGGAGATCTTGGCGCTGCAGCAGCGTCGGAGATTGGATCCAGCCCACGGAGAGGTCCCCGGACTCCATTTGTCCGTCCCCAGGGCAGGGGCCTCGGAAGAGCAAGGGGGAGGAGCTGATCTAGCCGGCTGATCTTTGTGGCTTAGACAAAACTTTAGAGTTTATTTGTCCTTCTGACCATGCTCTCAGATCAGATGGACAAGATTAGCCTTACATTTAGAAGCGTTGTGGTGCAAGACTAGTGACTTTTTTCCCCCTCCCTCCCTTTCCTTCCTTCCTTTCCTCCCTCCCTCCCTCCCTCCTTCCCTCCCTTTCTTCGTTCCCTTTATCCACCTCTTTCTCTTTTTTCTTTTTGAGACAGAGTCTCACTCTGTTACTCAGGCTGGAGTGCAATGGCATGATCATCACTCACTGCAGCCTCGACCTTGTGGGCTCAGGTGATCCTCTCACCTCAGCCTCCCAAGTAGCTGGAACGACAGGCCCACACAACCACGCCCGGCTAATTAAAAAAAAATTTTTTTTTGTAGAGACAGGGTCTCACTATGTTGCCCAGGCTGGTCTCGAACTCCTGATATTAAGCTATTCTCGCTCCTTGGCCTACCAAGATGCTAGGATTACAGGTGTGAGCCACTGTGCCCGGCCATGACTTTTTTTTTTCCTTCTTTTTTAACCTGAAGCTGTAGCCCATGTCAGTAAAGCCTGCAGCTAATGTTTCCTCTCTAACTGTGTAATATCTCCCTTAGATATTATGAACAATACTACAGGATGTACACCCACTGTGATATTAGGAGTAATATCTCCCTAAGATACTACGAATAATGTCAAAGGGTGTACCCCCACTGTGATATGAAGGTAGTATTTCCCTTAGATATTACGAATAGTGTCACAGGGTGTACATTCACTGTGATATTAGGAGTAATATCTCCCTTAGATATTAGGAATAATATCACAAGGTGTACAGCCACTGTGATGGTAGCATTAAGATCTTTCTTAGATATTATGAACCCACTGTGACATTAGGAGTAATAGCTCCCTGAAATGAATAATATCATAGGGTATACATCCACTGTGAAATTAGAAGTAATATCTCCCTTAGATATTATGAATATTATCACAGGGTGTATAACCACTATGATATTAGAAGTGATATCTCTCTTAGATATTACAGATAATATCAAAGGGTGTACATACAGGGTATAAACCCACTGCGATATTAGGAGCAATATCTCCCTTAGGTATCATAAATAATATCACAGGATGTATAGCCACTGTGATATTAAAAGTAATGTTTTCCTTAAATATTATGAATAATATCAAACAATGCACATCTACTTTGATATTAGGAGTAATGCATTCCTTATATTACAAATAATAGTAAAGGTTGTACATCTACTGTGATATTAGGAGTAATGTCTCCCTTAGATATTATGAATAATATAACCCCACCATGATATCATTAGTAATATTCAGGGAGGAAGAGGATGATAATACTGCCAGTATCTCAGGGGGTGTACACCCCACTGTGATATTGTTCATAATATCAAGGGAGGGAGAGGTTGATATTAATTCCAATATCGCTGCGGTTGTAGATATCCCTGTGATACTGTTCATAATACACAGAGGGGGACAGTATGATATTACTCCCAACATCGCAGGGGGTGTACACCTTCCTGTGATATTGTTTGTAATATCCGGGGGGAGAGGATGATATTACTCGCAATATTGCAAGGGGTGTACACCCCCCTGTGATATTGCTTGTAGCATCCAGGAAAAGAGAGGATGATATTACTCCCAATATCGCAGGGTGTGTACAGCCTCTGTGATATTGTCCATAATATCCAGGGTGGAGAGGATGATATTACTTCCCATATCGCAGGGTGTGTACACCCCCCTGTAATATTGTCTGTAACATCCAGGAGTGGAGAGGATGATATTATTCTCCATATTGCAGAATGTGTACACCCCGCTGCGATACTGTTCCTATCATCCAGCGGGAGAGAGGATCATATTACTCCCCATATCGCAGAAGGTGTACACCCCCCTGTAATATTGTTCATAACATCTGGCGGGGAGGGGATGATATTACTTCCCATATCGCAGGAGGTGTTCACCCCCCTGTGAAATTGTCCATAACAGCAAGAGGGAGAGGGAATGATATAACTCCCCATATCGCAGAGGGTGTACACCCCCGTGTAATATTGTACTTAACATCCAGGGGCAGGGAGGATGATATTACTCCCCATATAGCAGGGAGCGGACACTTCCTGTGATATTCATATTCAGGGGGGAAGAGGATGATATTGTTCTCCATGTCACAGAGGGTGTACACCTTCCTGTGATATTGTCGGTAATATCCAGGAAGAGAGAGGAAGATGTTAGTCCTCATATCGCAGGGGGTGTACACCCCCCCCTGCGATATTATCCATAATATCAAGAAAGGGCGAGGATAAAATTACTTCCCATATCGCAGCGGGGAGGAAGATGTTACTCTTCATATCCCAGTGGGTGTACACCCCCCTATGATATTGTTTGTAATATCCAGAAGAGGAGAGGATGATGTTACTCCCCGTATCGCCGGGTGTGTACACCCACATGCGATATTGTTCGTAATATTTGGGGGGAGAGAAAACGATATTACTCCACATATTGCAGGGGGTGTGTACCCCGCTGAGATATTGTTCGTTATATCCAGAGGGGAGATGATATTACTCCCAATATCGTAAACACTCTTTGTGTACATTTTCTGTGATATTGTTCATAATATCCAGGGTGGCAGAGGATGATATTACTCCCAATATCGCAGGTTGGGTACACCCTCCTTTGATATTGTTCGTAATATTCAGCTGAGGAGAGGATGATATTACTCCCAATATCGCAGGTTGGGTACACCCTCCTTTGATATTGTTCGTAATATTCAGCTGAGGAGAGGATGATATTACTCCGAATATCATGGGGGGTGTACAACGCCCCGTGATATTGTTCATAATTTTCAGGGGGGAAGAGGATGATATTACCCTGAACATCGCAGGAGGTGTACACCCCCCTGTGATACTGTTCATAATATCCAAGGGGGGGAGAGGATGATATTACTCCCTATATCGCAGGAGGTGTGCACCATTCTGTGATATTGTTCTTAATATCCGGAGGGGGAGAGGATGATATTACTCCCTATATCGCAGGTGGTGTACATCCCCCTGTGATATTATTAATACTATCCAGAGGGGGAGAGGATGATATTACTCCCTATGTTGAAAGAGGTGTATACACCTCTGTGATTTTGTTCGTAATATCCTGGTGGGGAGATGATGATATTACTCCCAATATCGCAGAAGGTGTACATCCCCCTGTGATATTGTTCCTAATATCCAGGGAGGGTGAGGATGATATTAATCCCAATATCACAGGGGGATGTTCACTCCCCTGTGATATAGTTTGTAATATTTAGAAAGGTAGAGGATGATATTAGTCCCAATATCGCAGGGGGTGTACACGTCCTGTGATATTGTTTGTAATATCCAGTGAGGGGAGAGGATATTACTCTCAGCATCGCAGCGGGTGTACATTACCCTGTGATATTGTTTTTAATATTCAGGGGAAGAGAAGATGATATTACTCCCAATGTCACAGGGGGTGCACCCCCCCGCGGTATTGTTTGTAATATTCAGGGAAGAAGATGATATGATTTTCAATATCGTAAACACCCTGTGTGTGCAAAGTCTGTGATACTGTTTGTAATATCCAAGGGAAGAGAAGATGATATTACTTCCCATATCGCAGAAGGTGTACATTTCTCTGCGATATTGTTCGTGACATTAAGGTGGGGAAAGGATGATATTACATCTCATATCGCAGGGTGTGTACACCCACTGTGATATTAGGAGTAATATCTTTCTTAGATATTATGAGTAATATAATACACAGTAGGTGTAAACCCATGGTGATATTATGAGTGATATCTCCCTTAGATATTACGAATAATATTACAGGGTTTACACCCACTGTGATACTAGGGGTAATGTCTCCCTTAAATATTACAAATAATTGAATAGTATCACAGAGTGTACACCCACTGTGATATTAGTAGGAATATTTCCCTAGGATATTACAAATAATATCACAAGGTGTACACCCACCATGATATTAAAAGTAGTATCTCTGTTAGATATTATAAATAATATCAAAAGGTGTACACCCACTGTGATATTATAACATCTCCTTTAGATTTTATGATTAATATCACAGGGTGTACACCCACTGTGATATGAGGTGTACTATCTCCCTTACCTATTACGAATAATATCACAGGGTGTATATCCACTGTGATATTAAAGGTACTATCTCCCTTAGATATTATGAATAATATAACAGGGTGTACACCCACTGTGATATTAGAAGTCATATCTTCCTTACATTTTATGAATAATATTACAGGGGGTGCATACACAGGGTGTACACCCACTGTGATATTACGAGTAAGGTCTCCCTTAGATATTACGGATAATATCACTGGGTTTACACACAGGGTGTACAACCACTGTGATATTAAAGGTAATATATTCCTTAGATATTACAAATAATATCACTGTAATATTATGAGTAATATCTCCCTTATATATTACAAATAATATCACAGGGTGTATACACAGGGTGTACATCCACTGTGATATTAGGAGTAATATCTCCCTTAGATATCATGAATAATATCACTGGGTTTACACACAGGGTGTATATCCATTGAGATATTAGGTGTACTACCTTCTTTAGATACAACAAATAATATCACAGGATGTACACCCACTTTGATATATGGAGTAATATCTTTTTTAGATATTACGAACAATATCACAGTGGGTGTACACACAGTGTACTGCACCACTGTGATATTAGAAGGAATATCTTTTAGATATTACGACTAATATCACATTTTGTACACACAGGGTCTACACCCCCAGTAGTATTAGGAGTAATATCTTTTAGATATTGTAAATAATATCACAGGCTGTACATCCACGGTTTTATTAGAAGGAATATCTTTTGGATATTGTCAATAGTATCACAGGGTGTACCCCCATGGTGATATTAGGAGTAATATCTTTTAGATATTGTAAATGAATATCACAGCGTGTACACCCAAGGTGATATTAGGAGTAATATCTTTTAGATACCGTGAATAATATCATCACATGGTGTACACCCACTGTGATATTAGGAGTGATGTCTTTTAGATATTATGAATAATATCATCACAGGTGATACTCCCACTGTAAACACTCTGAAAGGCTACTTCATCAATATCACAGTATGTAAACCCCCTGTAAACACTGATATGATAAATATCAGAAGCAATATTTCATCAATATCACAGCGTGTAAACACTGTTACATGATAAATATCAGAAGCAACATTTAATCAATATGACAGTATGTAAACCTATGTAAACACTTTGGTATGACATATATCAGAGACAATATTTCATCAATATCACAGTGTGTAAACACGCTGTGTAAACACTGTGATATGACAAATATCAGAAACGATACTTCATCAATGTCATAGTGTGTAAACACTCTGTAAACACAATGATATGGCAAATATCGGAAGTGATATTTCATCAGTATCATAGTGTGTAAACCCCCTGTAATCACTGTGATATGATAAACATCAGAAGGGGTATTTCATCACTATCACAGCATGTAAACACTGATATGATAAATATCAGAATCAATATTTCATCAATATCACAGAGTGTAAAGTTCCTGTAAATAGTGATATGATAAATATCAGAAGCGATATTTCATTAATATCACAGTGTGTAAACACTCTGTAAACACTGTGATTTGATAAATATCAGAAGCTTTATTTCATTAATATCACAGTGAGTAAAAGATCGGTGTAAACACTGTGATTTGATAACTATCAGAAGCGATATTTCATTAATATCACATTGTGTAAACACTGTAAACACTTTGATACGATAAATATCAGAAGTGTTATTTCATTAATATCAGAGTGTAAACAGTGTGTAAACACGGTGGTATGATAAATATCAGAACCAATTTTTCATTATCACAGTATGTAAACACTATGTGTAAACACTGCAATATGATAAATTTCAGAAGCGGTATTTCATTAATATCACGGTGTGTAAACTCTGTAATATGATAAATATCAGAAGCGATATACCATTAATATCACAATATGTAAACACTCTGTGTAAACACCGTGATATGAAAAATATCAGAATGGATATTTCGTTTATATCACACTGTGTAAACACTGTGATATATCAGCAGTGATATTTCATGAATATCAGTGTGTAAATGCTCTGTATCAGAAGCAATATATCATTAATATCAAAGTGTGTAAACACTGTGTAAACACTATGATATGATAAATATCAGCAGTGATATTTCATTAATAACTGTGTAAACACTCTGTGTAAACACTGTGATGTGAAAAATATCAGAACTGATATTTCATTAATATCACAGTGTGTAAACTGAGAAATATCATAACAGATATTTCATTAATATCACAATGTGTAAACACTGGATATTATAAATATTACAGTGATATTTTATTCATATAACAGTGTGGAAACACTGGCTATTATAAATATCACAGGGATATTTCATTTATATCTCTGTGCATAAAGAGTGGATATTATAAATATCATTGATATTTCATTTATAGCCCTAAATGTGGAAACACTGGATATTATATATATATCACAGCTGTATCTCATTTATATCTCTGTGTGGAAACACTGGATATTATAAATATCACAGCAAGATTTCAACTTTATCCCTGTGTGGAAACAGTGGATATTATAAATATCACGGTGATATTTCATTTATATCCCTTTGTGGAAACACTGGATATTTTAGTATTTCATTCATATCCCTATGTGGAAACACTGGATATTTTAATATTTCATTCATATCCCTGTTTGGAAACACTGGATATTTTAAGATTTCATTCATAGCACGGTGTGGAAACACTGCATAGTATAATATTTCATTCATATCCCTGTGTGGAAACACTGAATATTATAATATTTCATTCATAGCATAATGTTAGAAACACTGGATATTATAATATTTGATTCATAGCACAGTGTGGAAACACTGAATATTATTTCATTCATAGCACAGTTTGGAAACACTGGATATTATAATATTTCATTCATAGCACTGTGTGAAAACACTGAATAGTATAATATTTCATAGCACTGTGTGAAAACACTGAATAGTATAATATTTCATAGCACAGTGTGGAAACACTGGATAGTATATTTCATACATAGCACAGTGTGGAAACACTGTATATTATAAATGTAACAGCGATATTTCATTAATATCACAGTGTGAAACAATGGATATCGGTAGTGATATTGATGATGTTATGAACATAATACAGTGTGTTAAAATTGCCTTTTCACCCTGGATGTCAGTGGTAATATCATGGATATTATGAATAATATCACAGGGTGCGAACACAGTGTGTTCACACCCTGGATATCAGTAGTAACATCATAGACATGAATATCACAGGGTGTTAACACAGTGTATTATCCTGGATATCAGTAGTGGATCAGTATCAGGATATCATCCTGGATATCACAGGGTGATATTATTCATAATATCATGGATATTAATTGTATTAACACCCTGGATATCAATAGTAATACACTGGATATTGTGAATAATATCAGAGGGAGTTAACCCAGTTTAACACCCTGGATGTCAGTAGTAATACATTGGATATTATGAATAATATCACAGTGTGTTAACAACAGTGGATATCAGTAGTAATATCGTGGATATTAGGAAGAATATCACAGTTTGTTAACACAGTATGTCAACACTGGATATTAGTGATGTTATGAAAAATATCACAATGTATTAACACTGGACATTAGTAGTAATATCATGAATATTCTGAATAACATCACAGTATGTTAACATAGTGTGTTAACACTGAATATCAGCATTAATATCATGGATATTATGAATAATATCACAGTGTGTTAACATAGTGTGTTAACACTGGATATTAGTATTAATCTCTAATGTGTGTTAACAGTAGTAATATCATGGATATGAATAATATCACAGTGTGTGACATTGATAATATTATTAATGTCATAAATAGTATCACAGTGTGATAACACTGGATATTATTAATATCATAGATATTAGTAATATCTAATATCTATAATCGATATTAATATAACACTGGATATCACTAATATGATAGATAATATAGATATTAGTAATATCACAGTGTTTTAACAGTGTGCTAACACTGGATATTATTGTCACAAATATTAGTAATATCACAGTGTGCTAACACTGAATACTATGAATATCATAGATGTTAGTAACACAGTGTGTTAACACAGTGTGCTAACACTGGGTATCATTAACATAACAGATATTAGTAATATCACAGTGTGCCACTATTAATATGTGTTAATACTATTGACATTCTATTATTAATATAACAGTGTTAACACTATATTATTAATGTGTTAATACTATATTATTAATATGAGTGTTAATACTACTAACACTGTATTCTTAATATGATGATGTTAACACTACATTACTAATATAAGTCTTAACACTATTATATTAATATAGTGTTAATATTAACACTATTATATTAATAATATAGCATTAACACTATTAATAATATAGTGATATTTTTCATAACATCACTAATATCCAGTGTTGACATACTGTGTTAACACACTGTGATATTCTTCCTAATATCTACGATATTACTACTGATATCCACTGTTGTTAACACACTGTGATATTATTCATAATATCCAATGTATTACTACTGACATCCAGGGTGTTAATAATAGTGTGTTAACTACATTATTAACTAATAATAGTTAACGCCATTAATAATATAGTGTTAACGCTATATTATTAATATAATAGTGTTAATACTATTAACACTATATTATTAATATAATATATTACGCAGTGTTAACGCTATATTAATATAGTTAATAGTGTTAACGCTATATTATTGATATATTAATATAATAGTGTTAATACTATATTATTATACATTATTATTATTATTATTATTTGAGACGGAGTCTTGCTCTGTTGTCCAGGCTGGAGTGGTGCAGTGGTGCGATCTCGGCTCACTGCAAGCTCCGCTTCCCAGTTTCACGCCATTCTCCTGCCTCAGTCTCCCGAGTAGCTGGGACTACAGGCGCCCGCCACCACGCCCGGCTAATTTTTTGTATTTTTTAGTAGAGACGGGGTTTCACCGTGTTAGCCAGGATGGTCTCGATCTTCTGATCTCATGATCCGCCTGCCTTGGCCTCCCAAATTACAGGCGTGAGCCACCGCGCCCAGACTAACACTATATTATGAAACACTATATTATTGTTATAGTGTAGATACTATTACTACATTATTAATAGTGTTAGCACTATTATATTAATAGTACAGTTAACACTATTATTAATATAATAGTGTTAACACTATTAATAATGTAGTTAATCACATATTAATATAGCAGTGTTGATACTAATAATGTAATCATGTATTATTAATATAGCAGTGTTAATACTAACCCTATATTATTAATACAAGTGTTAATGCTATTAACGCTATATTATTAATAAAATGTTAACATTATTAACACTATATTACTAATATAATAGTGTTAATAGTATATTAATATATAGTGTGAATACTATTAACATTATATTATTAATACTATTATTATTCCCATTTTACAGATGAGAAGCCCAGGACTCAGGAATGAGACACAGGAAGTTTACTCAAAGTCCCCACACTGGGAATGGCAGAGCTAGGATTTGAATTCAGATCCCTCCCGCTCTCTATTCCTCCGCCCCCACCCACCCGTGAGCGAGGCCGGTACTGTGGGCAGACGCCAGGGCCAGATTTCCCCACCCTCTGGCCAGATTTCCCCACCCTCCACTCGCCAGATGTGCGGCGGCGGGGGCGGCAGGTAGGGAGGGATGAACCCGCGTCTCCTCCGCAGAGCTGGAGCTGGAGCTAGGCCCAGAGGCCCAGGCTCAGTGGGTTCTGTCCCGGGTCGGGGCAACCCCCCGCCGGGGACTCTGGGGCCAACGGAAGCTCCAGGAGCGCGGTGGAGCCTGGAGGGGCGGGCGAGGGTCCCACCGAGACCCGCCTAGAGGGCAGCCCAGTCCTGGGACGCGAGACCCCCTACCGCAGGTGGAGGGAAGGGTAGAGGGGAGACCAGTAGGGGGCCAAGCAAGGTGGCCCCACAGGTTGGGAGAGGATGTGGGGAAGTCCCCCTACCCACCCAAGGCCGAACATCACCTAACTGGCTGTGGGAAGCCCGGGGCAGGGGCTGGGGGCGGATGGCTTGGTTAGGGCCCGGCTTGGGGTCTTGAAAATATACCTATGGCTTTGGGGCCGTGGAAGGGCGGAGTCCTGGCATTCAGGGGAAAGGGCCGAGGAGGGTTGTCAACGGGAAGGAACTTTGACCCCACCCTGGGTCAACGTGCAGTCCAAGTTGCCACAAATGACCAGAGGAAACAGTGGGAAGGGAAGGTCTCTTTCCCATTCCAAACCAGGACGCCCTTTAGGTAGCCCACTTCCTTCATCCCCAGCGCAGCTGCCGGCTTTCCCGGGAGGTGCCAGGGCCTGGAAGGTGCGGGGCTGCAGCTCAGGCGCTGAAGAGGGGCGGGGGTCCAGGAACCTCCTGCCAAGCCAATGGTCCTCAGATGCTGGTCCAGGCACCACCACGGGGTACACAGGTCTTCTTACCTCCTGGTGTTGTGGACCCTTTAAAAAATAATAATTTGGCCAGACGTGGGGGCTCACGCCTGTCATTTCAGCACTTTGGGAGGTCAAGGTGGGAGGATCACTTGAACCTAGGGGTTGCCTGGGCAACATAGCAGGACCCCATCTCTTAAAAAAAAAAAAAAAAAAAAAAACAAAAAACAAAAAACAGGTGTAATGGCATACACCTGTAGTCCCAGCTACTTGGGAGGCTGAGGCAGGAGGATCACTTGTGCCCAGGAGGCATGAATGCACCACTGCACTCCAGCCTGGGTGACACAAGACTCTGTCTCAAAAATAAATAAATACAAATAAATAAATAAATAAAAATAAATAAATAAAAACCAAACCGGTGACAGTAGATAAGTTGCTTTGCTTTGAATGCTCTTGGCAAAATAAAAAGTTGGCAGTCCTATATTCCCCCATTTTCTCTCCCTTTTTCACACATGCACATGCCTATAAAGAAAGCATTCTCTGGATCCACAGAATTCCAGATTTTGGAATCACTGAATTGAACTGCCGGCCACTGGTGGCTGGTGAGGCTGGCCTGGCAGTGATGCAGTATTCTGGTCCCTGTGCCAGCACTGATGGGCTGTGGAATCCTCCACCAGTTATTCCCTCTCTCCAGCTCTCCATCTCTGCTTCTGTACAAAAGGATCTTATACAAATCCCCTCTTATATTCAAATATCTATGATCTTTCAGCTTGGCCTATATCCGTGCGGATCTTAAGTTGTGTATCCGAAGGTATACCCTTGTCCAGTGCTGGGACTAAGGGCTGCTTCAGGGAGGGCCCTGGCCTAGTGCCCAGGGAAAGGAGGACAAGGTCCTCATCACTGGAGAGTGGAGGGGGCAGTGGGAAAGGGACAGATAAGGGGTAGTGCCCTGCAGTATGCCTGGCCCCAAAGTAACCCCAGGCTGTGAAGATGAAAGCACTGCATCACACGATGTGTTTCTGTGTCTCTCTCCCTAACAGTTCCAAGAGCCTCTGAGTTCCTGTCTTTTTTTCATTTCGGAATCTCCACCATTGGCCTACACTGCGAACAGGGAGACCTGTAAGTGCACGGTGAATTTTTGCTGAGGGAGTGGCTGGGAGGGCTGTGTGGAGTGGACAGGACCAAGCTGCACTTTTCAGGGGAGTGGGATTTGGAAAATTTAGGAGAGCAGAACGGTCACCCTCCAGGAAGGAACCCATGTGTATTAGTCTGTTCTCATGCTGCTAATAAAGACATACCTGAGACTGGGTAACTTATAAAAGAAAGAGATTTAATTGACTCGCACCACATGGCTGCGGAGGCCTCACAATCATGGCTGAAGGCGAATGAAGAGCAAAGTCACATCTTTCGTGGTGGCTGGCAGGAGAGAGCTTAAGCAGGGAAACTTCCACTTATAAAACCATCAGATCTTGTGAGACTTATTCACTACCACGAGAACAGTATGGAGGAAACTGCCCCCGTGATTCAGTTGTCTCCACCTGGCCCTGCTCTTGACACATGGGGATTATTACAATGCAAGGTGAGATTTGGGTGGGGACACAGCTAAACCAAATCACCTGGTACAGAGGCCAGAGGAGCCTGGGGGTGACGGTGATGTTCCGGGTGTGGAGGGAGATGTGGAGGGACAGGAAGGATGGAAGGTTGGGGAACTTTATGAAGGGAAAACTGAGAAGATGAGGAAGGCTGGTGAGATGGAAGTGGGGTTGGGGAGAGGGAAGAACCAGCATGAGCTCAAGGCTAGGGTTTGGGTGAAGGAGAGAAAAAAAGGTAGAAATAAAGGAGACACAGAGATCACTTCTAGACAAATTGAGGTGGAGATGGGGTAGACAGGAAGAGGTGCCCCCTATCAAATAAGAATGCCCAGTGTTCTCCCATCTATACAGAGGACAGGGTCTAGATGCAGCCAGGACTCCTTCCCATTGAGTTCTAATACTAGAAGGATGCCTCAACGCTCTCTGGTCCAACAGACTTCATCAACAGAGAGAAGGAAACGGAGGCCCTGAGGTTGGGGTGGCTTGTATGACCTGGAGAGTGGATGGGAGATGGAAAAGGGAGATTTAAAGAGAGAGGAAGGCTGAGTGTGGTGGTTCATGCCTGTAATCCTAACTTTTTGGGAGGCCAAGGCAGGAAGATCACTTAAGCTCAGGAGTTTAAGACACCCTAGGCAACATAGTGAGACCCCCGTCTCTACAAAAAATTTAAAAATTAGCTGGGCGTGGTGGCATGCACCTGTAGTCCCAGCTACTCATGAGGTTGAGGTAGGAGGATCGCTTGTGCCCAGGAGGTTTAGCCTGGGTGACAGAGTGAGACCCTGTATCTAAAACCAAAAAATAATAAGGAAAGAAAGGGAAGAATTCAATTTTTCAAGTGGGAAGAAGAGAAACTAGAGAACGTCAGAAAGGAAGAGAAAGTACAAACATTTTCAAGTCACTCTGACAGCATCGAAGATGAACATGTGTTTACCCGTTTATAACCAGGGTATTTGGGTGTGGGGGATACAGGAGGGGACCCACACCTCTGCCCTCTGCCATTAGGCTTGTTCAGCCATAGCCATCGGTAACTCTCAAAAATGCCCCCTTCCCTGGCTGCAGCAAGGGTCTGCATGGGCAAACATGCCCCCTTTCCTGGCTGCAGTGAGGGTCTGCATGGGGATTGGGTAGAGGCCCCAGTTTCTGCACTGAGCAAGGTTTCCACAGGGTGTGGGAGGAGGGAAGCATGCTCACTCCGAGGGCCTTGTGCTGTCTACTCCCTAGGCATAGCTTGAAAACCGTGATGCTGCCAAGCCCAGCCTTGCACAGGCGAGAGTCCCCAGGCCTGGCTTTGGGTAGGACTTGGAAAGAAAGGCTGTCATCTTGGGGTGCACCTCCCTTGTCACATCTTCCTTTCACCTCCTGATGCCCCCTTTCTGCACTGCCAGGTAGCCAGGGTCATCACAGTGCCACCTGGAGGCCTCTGGCCAGGCTCACCCTCCCTGCAGCTCCAACCACATTCCCTGCTCCCTCCCTCCCTCCCTCTCCCTCCCTCCCTCCCTCCCTCCCTTCCTTCCTTCCTTCCTTCCTTCCTTCCTTCCTTCCTTCCTTCCTTCCTTCCTTCCTTCCTTCCTTCCTTCCTTCCTTCCTTCCTTCCTTCCCATTGCTGGATAACTCTCATTCCTCAGAGCTGCCAGGCTCAGCACAGACAGAGGGGAAAGCAGATTCAGTCCTGAAGTTGGGTGTGGCCTCCCACCCCCTTCTCCCACAGGGATATCTGAATTTTAGAAGCCTGTCCTCCATTCCAGCCCTCCCAACTTTAACCAAGTACCTGAGTGCTCAGCACTGTGTTGGACACTTTGGTATGCATTGTTTCATTTGGTCCTCTCAGTGGGCAGGTGTTGTATTCTTATCATTGGGCAGGTGTTATAATATATCTTTCCTTATCGTTAGGCAGGTGTTATATCCTTCCTTTTCCACATGGGGAAAGCAAGGTCCTGAGACTCTGAGCAAGTTCCCCAAGATCACACAGCTAGGAAGTGATGAAGCTGAGACAAGACTAGCCAGCACTTACCCACCACGGTGTAACTACTCATTCAAAAGATGACATCTTTTGAAAATGTTTATTCTTTGAGCGATAAGGTCTTGCTTTGTTGCCCAGGCTGGAGTACAACGGCATGATCATAGCTCACTGCAGTCTCTAACTCCTGGGCTCAAGAGATCCTCCTGCCTCGTCCTCCCAAGTAGCTGGGAACTACAGACAGGCACATGCCCCCCTGCCTGGCTAATTTTTAACAATTTCTTGTGGAGACTGGTCTGACTGTGTTGCCTAGGCTGGTCTCAAAACTCCTGAATTCATGCGATCCTCCCGTGACAGCCTTCCAAAGTGCTGAGATTAAAGGCATGAGCCACCAGTGACTGGCCACACAAGAGACATCTCAGTGACAGATGGTGATGAAAGAGAAGATGGGTTTGGGGGAGGAACTCCAAGTGATAGGGAGCCTTCACTGAGGGCCCGGGCTGCGGGAGGCTCGTATGAAACACCAGAACTCTTTGTAAAACTTCCTGTATGTACATGACCTGCTCATTTCTCAGCATAGGCTCCTCCTGCCCAGATGGACCCCTCCGCATCTAAACCCACAGTTCCTGTGGTCAGAAGGCCAGTCACTGAATAAGGGCACCTAAGGCTCTGGTCTGAATATCTCCCCTTGGTTCTCAGTCTGAAATCCCAAAAGGAAGACAGCTGACTGCAAAATAGGCTGGAGTTGTCCTTCTGATGGCCAGTAGAGGTGGCTGTTGATAGAACTGAAAGCTTAGGGCTGGGCGCGGTGGCTCACATCTGCAATCCCCGCACTTTGGGAGGCTGAGGCGGATGGATCACCTGAGGTCAGGAGTTCGAGACTAGCCTGGCCAACGTGGTGGAACCCCATCTCTACTAAAAATACAAAAATTAGCTGAGTGTGGTGGCGGGCGTCTATAATCTCAGCTACTCAGGAGGCTGAGGCAGGAGAATTGCTGGAACCCAGGAGGTGGAGGTTGCAGTGAGCCGAGATTGTGTCATTGCACTCCAGCCTGGGCTGACAACAGCGAGACTCCACCTAAAGAAAAAAAAAAAAAAGGCCGGGCGCGGTGGCTCAAGCCTGTAATCCCAGCACTTTGGGAGGCCGAGACAGGCCGATCACGAGGTCAGGAGATTGAGACCATCCTGGCTAATACGGTGAAACCCCGTCTCTACTAAAAAATACGAAAAAGTAGCTGGGCAAGGTGGCGGATGCCTGTAGTCCCAGCTACTCGGGAGTCTGAGGCAGGAGAATGGCATGAACCTGGGAGGCGGAGCTTGCAGTGAGCTGAGATCTGGCCGCTGCACTCCAGCCTGGGCGACAGAGCCAGACTCTGTCTCAAAAAAAAAAAAAAAAAAAAAAAAAAAATAAAATAAATAAATAAATAAAAAGAAAGCTTAGAACTTCAGTTTTTAAAAATTTTTTTAATTAAGTTAATTTTTTTTTTTTTTTTTTTTTTTTTTTTTTTTTTTTTTTGAGACAGGGTCTTGCTCTGTCACACAGGCTGGAGGGCAGTGGTGTGATCATGGTTCACTGCAGTCTTGACCTTCTGGTCTTAGGCAATCCTCTCACCTCAGTCTCCTGAGTAGCTGGGACTACAGGCATGCACCACCATGCCTGGCTAATTTTTGGTAGAGACAGGGTTTCGCCATGTTGCCCAGGCTGTTCTTAAACTCCTGGACTCAAGCCATCCACCTGTCTCCACCTCCCAAAGTGGTGGGATTGCAGGTGTGATCCACCGCACACAGCTGCAAGTTGAGAACTTTGAAGCTGAAGAGGCCTTGTGAATGGCCCAGGTCAACCTCCTCACTTTACCAGAGGAAGAAATTGGAGCTCAGAGAGGGAACCTGACATGCCCAAGATCACCTAGTGACTTAGCGACAGAAACGTTTTATGCAATTTTTTTTTTTTTTTTGTCTGCTGCAGAGGTGTGTAGGCTGTAAAGTTAAGCAAAGAAATCATCATTTACTGAGCTTCACATATGGGCCATACACAGCACTGACACTTCCCCAGCCGTCATCTCCTTCCCTCTGTGCTGCAGGAGAATTTGGGTCGGTGTCCCACCTCCGTGATCACTTTTCTCTTACACAGGTGATGCTGATGTTAGAGGACAAGGACATGAAGGGATTCTCCTGGGCCATAGTCCCAGCCTTAACCTCCCTAGGCTACCTGCTTATCCTGGTGGTCTCCATCTTTCCCTTCTGGGTGCGACTGACGAACGAGGAGTCCCACGAAGTCTTTTTCAGTGGCCTATTTGAGAACTGCTTCCATATCAAATGCTGGAAGCCTCGACCCTTATCCAGTAAGGAGGGATGGAGGTGGGGAGGGGAGAGAGGGGGACGGGGCCAGTGTCGGGACAGAGGTGAGGGGTGAAAGAACAGAATGGGAGCAGAGAGGACAAAATCTAATTAGCTCAGGGCTGGATGCAGTGGCTCGTGCCTGTAATCCCAGCACTTTGGGAGGCCGAAGCGAGAGGACTGCTTGAGACCAGCCTGGGCAACATAGCCAAACCCTGTTGCTACAAAAATGAAAAAATTAGCTGAGCATGGTGGCATGTGCCTGTAGTCCCAGCTACTCAAAAAGCTGAGGTTGGAGGGCTCCCACTTGAGCCCAGGAGTTCAAGACTGCAGTGAGCTGTGATCGCGCCACAGAATTCCAGCCTGGGAGTGAGAGTGAGGCCCTGTCTCCAAAAAACCAAACAAAACAAAAAAAACCCAACCAATCAACAAACAAAAAAACACATACAAAAAATTAACCAGGCTTGGTTAACCCAAGGGTAGACTCTGGGATATCTGGGACTTCAACAGCAACTTTGACTCCTTGTCCCACTGCCAGCTGCCCACCTCTGCCAGCTCAGGAGGCATTTTCATTTCATTTTCACATGGGTCTGCATCATGCCAGCAGTCAGAGAACAAATCACCCTGTTACCAGACTCTGGCTCTGCTAATTTTGGTCTGTTTCACTACTCTGGTTGTTGTTGTCGTTCTTTTTTTTTTTTTTGAGACAGAGTCTTGCTCTGTCGCCCAGGCTGGAGTGCAGTGGCCCGATCTCCGCTCACTGCAAGCTCCGCCTCCTGGGTTCATGCCATTCTCCTCCCTCAGCCTCCCGAGTAGCTGGGACTACAGGCACCCGCCATCATGCCCGGCTAATTTTTTTTGTATTGTTAGTAGAGACGGGGTTTCACCGTGTTAGCCAGCATGGTCTTGATCTCCTGACCTCATGATCCGCCCGCCTCGGCCTCCCAAAGTGCTGGGATTACAGGCATGAGCCACCGCGCCCAGCCTGTTGTTGCTTTTAGAGATGGGGCCTCACTCTATTGCCCAGGCTGAAGTGCAGTGGCATGATCATGGCTCACTGCAGCCTCCAACCCCTGATCCTCCCGCCTCAGCCTCATGAGTAGTTGGGACTACATGTGCTCACCATAGCTCCCAGCTAATTTTTAAATTTTATGTTTTGTGAAAAACAGGATCTCGCTCTGTCACCCAGGCTGGCACGATCATAGCTTACTGGAGCCTCCAACTCTTGAGTTCAAGCGATCCTCCTACCTTAGCCTCCTGAGTAGTTAGGACTACAGGTGCGCACCACAGCTCCCAGCTAATTTTTTAATTTTAGGTTTTGTAAAAACAAGATCTTGCTCTGTCACGCAGGCTGGTGTGATCATAGCTCACTGCAGCCTCCACCTCCTCAGCTCAAGTGATCATCCTGCCTCAGCCTCCCGAGTAGCTGGGACTACAGGTGTGCCCCACCATGCCAAACTTTTTAAAATTTCTTGTAGAGATGGGGTCTTATTATGTGGCCCAGGCTGGTCTCCAACTCCTGGCCTCAGGCAATCCTCCCACGTCAGCCTCCCAAAGTGTTGAGATTATAGGTGTGAACCATCGCACCCAGTCTCACTCCTATTAACTAGGAAAATTAAATAGGGGTGTGGGGATTCCTTCGGAGTTCAGAACATTTTGACCTCACAAAGTTCTGATTTTCCACAGGTGAATTATTTCAGGGTAACCAATACAGGTGTGATTCTTCACATTTGCACATGCAACAAATTTTATCACAAGAGTTTGATTTTGTGTTGCTTTTTAAAACCACCATTTTCCCCTAGTGGATGATACATGATTTGGTACAACCAAATTCACAAAATAACATTTGTTGGCTGGGCGCCGTGGCTCAAGCCTGTAATCACAGCACTTTGGGAGGCCGAGACGGGCGGATCACGAGGTCAGGAGATCGAGACCATCCTGGCTAACATGGTGAAACCCCGTCTCTACTAAAAAAATACAAAAAAACTAGCCGGGCGAGGTGGCAGGCGCCTGTAGTCCCAGCTACTCGGGCGGCTGAGGCAGGAGAATGGCATAAACCTGGGAGGTGGAGCTTGCAGTGAGCCGAGATCCGGCCACTGCACGCCAGCCTGGGCGACAGAGCGAGACTCCGTCTCAAAAAAACAAAACAAAACAAAACAAAACAAAAAAACATTTGTTAAGCCCAGGCACGGTGGCTCACGCCTGTCATCCCAGCACTTTGAGAGGCCAAGATGGGAGGATCGCTGGAGCCCAGGAGGTTGAGGCTGCAGTGACCTATGATGGTGCCACTGCACTCTAGCTTGGGCGACAGACCAAGACCCTGTTTCAACAAAACAAAAATAAAAAATTAGCCAGGTGTGGTGGTGCATGTCTATGGTCCCGGCTACTCTGGAGGCTGAAGCAGGAGGATTGTTTGGTCAGCCTGCAGAGTAGCTGGGACCATAGACATGCACTTCAAACTGTGAGGTCGAAGTTACAGTGAGTTAAGATCGCACCACCACACTCCAGCCGGGATGATAGAGTGAGACCCTGTTGCAAAAAAAGAAAAAAAATTATTAAGAACTGGTGATTTCAGTGTCTGACATTGTCAATTTAATTTTTTTCATATATTTCTATGTCATTGGGAATCAAATTGTGGGACCAGAGCATTCTTGGGGCCAAAGTGGCATGGTCACAACCTTGGTCCCAAGGCCATGCTTTGGGATCCAAGGGTGGTGGAGGCTCCAGGGGCCAGCCCTGCCCAGGCTCTGCGGGACTCTGTGCTTTTCGGGTCAGGGTTCCCAGCTTCAGCCCCACTTTTCCCTCCCCTGCAGTTTACATCCTCCTCGGCCGGGTTTTCCTGCTGTCTGCAGTTTTCCTGGCTTTCCTCACCACCTTCATCATGGTGCCCTTTGCATCCAAGTTCTTCCCGAGGACCTGGAAGCAAAACTTTGTGTTAGCCTTCGTCAGCTTCTTCACAGGTGTGGAATAGCTAGGTGATCCCTGACCTTTGCTAGAGCCTGGGGAGGAGTCCAGAGAAAGAGGGTTGCTCAGTCTCTGTGATGTCAAAAGAGGCATAATTTTTCTTTTTAGGGACAGGGTCTCACTCTGTTGCCCAGGCTGGAGTGCAGTGGTGTGATCACAGCTCACTGCAGCCTCAACCTCCTGGGCTAAAGTGATCCTCCCACCTCAGCCTCCCAAGCAGATGGGACTCCAGGCATGTGCCACCATGCCTGGCTAACTTAAACATTTTTTTTTTTTTGTAGAGATGTGGATCTCGCTATGTTGCCCAGACTGGCCTTGAACCCCTGGTGTCAAGTGGTACTCCTGCCTCAGCCTCCCAATTGCTGAGATTACAGGCATGAGCCACTGCACCCGGCCCCTTTTGACATTTATAAAGGGTGACCCAGGCTCCACCCTGAGAGGCTCCCAGGCAAATGGTGGACGTCGAGCACATGCAGTGGGAAAATGGGGTTGCATTTAATCCAAAGTGTTGCACCCAGAGGGCGCAACCTGAAGTGAGCTAAGGGCAGATGCAGAGGGTGCTAGGAAAGGGAGTTCTGATGATGGTTCCCTGCAAGTTGAAGCACATAGGTTTGAAGATGAGTCAGAAAGGAGGGAGGGACAGGCATCTGGGTGGGAGTTTTTTTTTCAGAGAGGGGGCAAGGATGAAGGAGCCTCCAGGCAGGAGCCACAGGGGGTGAAGTTTGGAGGGAAGGTGGGCAGCATGGGAGGAGAGTGAGAGTGCCTCCCTGTGACCCTGCAGGGGCCTGTGCCTTCCTGGCTTTGGTGCTGCATGCCCTGGAGATCCAGGCTCTGCGGATGAAGCTCAGCCCCCTGCAGTTCTCCGTGCTATGGCCTTACTACGTGCTGGGCTTTGGCATCTTTCTGTTCATAGTGGCTGGTGAGTGTCCAGGGAACAGTGCCCTGCTTCTTGTCCTCGGTCTGGATTTAGGAACCTGTCTTGTGGAGGCCTTCCCTTTGGATTCTCTAGAGTTGCACTGCTCCAAACTGCAGCCACCTGCTAGACGTGGCTATTTAACTTTCATTAATTAAAATAGTTATTAGCCGGGTGTGGTGGCTCACGCCTGTAATCCCAGCACTTCGGGAGGCCGAGATGGGTGGATCACTTGAGGCCAGGAGTTTGAGACCAGCCTGGCCAACATGGTGAAACCCTGTCTCTACTAGAAATATAAAAATTAGCTGGGCGTGGTGGCACATGCCTGCAATCCCAGCTACTTGGGAGGATGAGGCAGGAGAATTGCTTGAACCCAGGAGGCAGAGGTTGCAGTGAGCCGAGATCACACCGCTGCACTCTAGCCTGGGTGACAAAGCAAGACTCCATCTCTAAAATAAAATAAAAAGTGACGAATTCAGTTCCTCAGCCATACTAGCCACATCACCAGTGTTCAATAACCACATATGTCCAGTGGCTATTGGACACTGTCATATTGGACAGTGCAGACAGAGAAATTTCCTTCTCTGCAGAACATTTTACTGGACAGCACTGCTCTGGAGCTTCAACCCCATACTTGGCCTTCTCGTTCTTATCCTTCTTGACTTAGAACTAAACTCTTTCAAATTTTTATAGTCTCCCTTACACCATGCTGGTTGCTTCGGCTATCTATTCCTGTCTCTACCTTTTTTTTTTTAAGAGACAGGGTTTTGCTTTGTTGCCCAAGTTGGAGTGCAGTGGTACAACTGCAGCCTCCAACTCCTGGGCTCAAGCGATCCTCTTGCCTCAGCCTTTTGAATCACTGAAACTATAGGCATGCGCTACCATGGCCAGCTAGTTTAAAAATATATGTATATGTACACACACACACACACATATATGTATATATACACACACATATATATGTATGTGTGTATATATACATATATACACATATATATGTATAAATACACACACATATATATATGTATATATGGCCAGGTGCGCTGGCTCACGCCTGTAATCCCAGCACTTTGGGAGGCTGAGGCAGGTGGACCACCTGAGGTTAGGAGTTCAAGACCAGCCTGGCCAACATGGGGAAACCCCATTTCTACTAAAAATACAAAAATTAGCTGGACATGGTGGCGCGTGCCTGTAATCCCAGCTACTTAGTAGGCTGAAGCAGGTGAATTGCTTGAACCCAGGAGGTGGAGGTTGTGGTGAGCGGAGATCTCACCACTGCACTCCAGCCTGGGTAACAGCGGGACTCCATCTCAAAAAACAAAACAGAACAAAAAGCAACAACAACAACAACAACAACAAACCCCACATATTTATTTTTGTTTTTTTTATTTCTTATTTTCCCCATCACCAAATAGAGTTACAATATTTTATATTTTAACCTTTTAATTCCATTTTTTCATGATTTCCATGAACTCTTTGAAATTCCCTCACATTTTATTTAAAATTTTTGTGGCTTTTAGTGGGAGAGTAGTCTGCTATAATGCTGAAAATATAAGTTGTCTTTTATCTTAGTCTTCATCTTAACACAGCATTGATCATTCACTCAGGATATCTCCATTTATTCTTTTTTTTTTTTTTTTCCTGAGACGGAATCTTGCTCTGTCACCCAGGCTGGAGTGCAGTGGTGTGATCTCGGCTCACTGCAACCTCCGTCTCCTGGGTTCAAGCAATTCTGCCTCAGCCTCCCAAGTAGCTGGGACTACAGGCGCACATCACCATGCCCGGCTAATTTATATATATATATATATATTTTTTTTTTTTTGAGATGGAGTCTGGCTCTGTCGCCCCGGCTGGAGTGCAGTGGCCGGATCTCAGCTCACTGCAAGCTCCGCCTCCCGGGCTTACGCCATTCTCCTGGCTCAGCCTCCCGAGTAGCTGGGAGTACAGGCGCCCACCACGTCGCCTGGCTAGTTTTTTGTATTTTTTTTTTTAAGTAGAGACGGGGTTTCAACGTGTTAGCCAGGATGGTCTCGATCCCAAAGTGCTGGGATTACAGGCTTGAGCCACCGCGCCCGGCTAATTTTTTGTATTTTTAGTAGAGACAGGGTTTCACTGTGTTATCCAGGATGGTCTCGATCTCCTGACCTCATGATCCGCCCACCTCGGCCTCCCAAAGTGCTGGGATTACAGGCTGAGCCACCACGCCCAGCCCATTTGTTCTTTTTTTATTTTATTTTATTTTATTTTATTTTATTTTTTATTTTTTATTTTTTTTGAGACGGAGTCTGGCTCTGTCGCCCAGCCCAGGCTGGAGTGCAGTGGCGCGATCTCGGCTCACTGCAAGCTCCGCCTCCCGGGTTCACGCCATTCTCCTGCCTCAGCCTCCCGAGTAGCTGGGACTACAGGCGCCCACAACCGCGCCCGGCTAATTTTTTGTATTTTTAGTAGAGACGGGGTTTCACCGTGGTCTCGATCTCCTGACCTTGTGATCCGCCCGCCTCGGCCTCCCAAAGTGCTGGGATTACAGGCGTGAGCCACCGCGCCCGGCCTTGTTCTTTTTTTAAAGGGACAAGGTCTTGCTCTGTCGCCCAGGCTGGAGGGCAGTGGTGTGATCATACCTCACTGCACCCTTGACCTCCCGGGCTCAAGTGATCCTCCTGCCTCAGCCTCCCAAGTAGCTGGGGCTTCAGGCTCATGCTATCATGCCTCGCTAATTTTATTTTTTTCTGTAGACACAAGGTCTTGCTATGTTGCCCATGATGAGTCTCGAACTCCTGGGCTCAAAAGACCCTCCTGCCTTGGCTTCCCAAAGCACTGGAATTATAGGCGTGAACTACCACGTCCATCCCTCATTTGTTCTTATTCATGTCAGTTGTCTATCTTTTACTTCACTGAAGGTCTTGAGTTGGGCCTGGGTTTTGTGTTGGAACTTCCTTTCTCTAAACCCTAGTTTGTTTTTTTTTTTTTTTCCACCCATTAAGGGACTACATGATTGCTGAGATGTCCTTCTAGGTGCTGACCATGGGTCTGTGATTTTATACATGTATTTGTATTTCTTGTCCTTTGATGCATCCTGTCTGTAATCTCTCTCTGTAATACCCTAGACTGGGTGGCAGGGGTGCAGAATGAGGGAGGGTGGGTCTGGAGCTAGAGGGACCTGACCTCTAGGACGTGGAGCTCTGGACTCTCTCTGACCTAACCCAAACCTTGGCTGTTCCCTAGGTACCATCTGCCTCACTCAAGAAATGGCCTGCCCTTGCTGGCACTTGTTGTCCACTTCCCAGAGGATGAAGGAGGACCACGGGAGCCTGTACCTGGACAATCTGGAGAGTTTGGGAGGAGAACTGAGCTCAGTACAAAAGGAGACACAGGTGACGGGAGAAACAGTCATCTAGTCCAAGACACGGCTTCTCTACCCTTCTTCAAGCCATGTGAGTGCACACATGTAGCTGTTTGTAGCCCTCCCCACCTTCTCTGCCAGCATCTGTGCCTTTGAGGAGCTTCTTGCATGTCAGATCAACTCTCCACCTCCCCATACTCACAGCAATTCTATCTTGCTTGTATGTGAAATTTGCTAAAAGTCCTTTCAACTCTTCTGAGCTTCCTGAGTGACATTTTTGCAGGGATTTTCAATAAAAAGAAGGGCTACTTTGTTCATCCATACCTCAAAAACAAAGCCTGCAGGGCAGGAGGGGAGGGAGGAATATTACAAGATAACCAAGTGAAATGGGATTTTGCAAAACAGAAACCGTACAGAATACAGAATATACTCAGGAGAATGACAACTATTTGGGCTGGTGGTACAGGGGTAAAAGAATTTACTAAGACGGTAGTAGATAAAGAAAGGCAGATTTATTAAAGGAAGTATAAAAGTACGTTGCCAGGCTGGGCATGGTGGCTCATGCCTATAATCCCAGCACTTTGGGAGCTGAGGCGGGCAGATCACCTGAGGTCAGGAGTTTAAGACCAGCCTGATCAACATGGAGAAACCCTGTCTCTATTAAAAATACAAAATCAGCTGGGCGTGGTGGTGCATGCCTGTAATCCCAGGTACTTGGGAGGCTGAGGCAGGAGAATCGCTTGAACCCAGGAGATGGAGGCTGCGGTGAGCCAAGATTGCGCCATTGCACTCCAGCCTGGGCAACAAGAGCGAAACTCCGTCTCAAAAAAAAAAAAAAAAAAAGTACATTGCCAGGGAGCAACAGGCAGAACCAGCAGAAAAGGAGCTGACTGTAAGGAAACAAAGACTGGCTGGAGATTTGATGGCATACTGTTTATGCTGTATGCTGAAGAGGCTTTGTGCAGTACTGATAATGCCAACGTTGCAGTGAGCTAACTTGCAGGTGTCTGGTGATAGTTTGGGCACAGGAAGATTGTGAGTTATTTGCACAGGAGGGTTCGTGTCCTGGACCATGAAGAAAGGCAGACTTGTAGCTTATCTGCTTCTTCTTTTTGCTTTCCCCTCCTCCCGCCAACCTGACTCCTTTTCCACAATTAGGACTGCACATTAGCCAATCAAAATATCTGGCATTCCATCATTTTCCTATAGCCAGAGGCCTCCCGAGTGCTCCTCCAGTGTGCTCCATTCACAGCCCTATGGTGCTTACATCATGGGGAGCACTCAGCCTCCCAGCAAGAATGGGTGTAGCTGGGAAGAACACATGCTTGGGGCAGTGGGGCAGCTAGAACAGCAATCCAAGCCCTCCACTGGCTTCATCTCTGTATTATTCTGTTTTCATGCTGCTGCTGAAGACCTATCCGAGACTGGGTAATTTATCAAGAAAAAGAGGTTTAATTGATTCACAGTACCACATGGCTCAGAGTGCAGGGGTGCTCACAATCATGGTGGAAGGCAAAAGGCATGTCTTACATGGTGGCAGGCAAGAGATAATGAGAACCAAGCAAAAAGGGAAACCTCGTATAAAACCATCAGATCTCGTAAGACTGATTCACTACCACAAGAACAATAGGGGGGAACCACGCCCATGATCCAATTATATCCCACTGGGTCCCTCCCACAACACGTGGGAATTATGAGAGCTACAAATTCAAGATGAGATCTGGATGGGGACAAAGCCAAACCATATGAATCTCCATCCTTCATCTCAAAGATACCACCTATCAATGGCTTCCCACTTCTCTCTCCAAAAAACAGATGTGCAGAAAAAGCTCTTAGCACTTAAGCAGTGCAACTTCTAAAGCAAGTGCAGGGAGCTGTGGATGTCTTTTGGGAGAGAAGATGCCATGGACATGGCTAGAGTCACGTGGACTCCATAGTGATTAAATAGCATTCATTGAAGGTGAACTCATGTGGTGCACCTTGGAGTACAAAGAGATTTCAGAATTTGTCCCTGTTCCTAGAGGCAAACACCCAAGCAGAGGAACTAAGACATACACACTTGAACAACCAACAGTCACTAGGTGCTTTAGTTAATTTTTTTGGAATTTCTTTTTTTCTTTTCTTTTCTTTTTCTTTCTTTTCTTTTTTTTTTTTGGAGACAGAGTCTCACTCTGTCACCAGGCTGGAGTGCAGTGGCACGATCTCGACTCACTGCAACTTCCACCTCCCTGGTTCAAGCGAGTCTCCTGCCTCAGCTTCCCGAGTAGCTGGGATTACAGGTGCATGCCACCATGCCCAGCTAATTTTTGTATTTTTAGTAGAGACAGGGTTTCACCACGTTGGCCAGGATGGTCTCGATCTCTTGACCTCGTGATCCGCCCGCCTCAGCCTCCCAAAGTGCTGGGATTACAGGCGTGAGCCACTACGCCCGGCCTGGAATTTCTTATTACATTTCTCCCCAAAAGGTATCTTGGGAGTTTCTTATGGGAATATGATAACAGCCTAGCTCCAAATTGTCTCACTTTTCCATCTTAAAAAAGAAACCATAGGAACTGAAATTGTCAGTGAAACTAGGAATAGAGAACATCTACAAACTCCAACTTATATATCTGTGGCCCAAACCACCCCAATCCAGCAGAACCAGTTTGGGAAGCCACAGATGGGGGACTGGCTTGGTGGGCACAGTAGGGCAGATTAGAGAACATATAGGGGTTCCAGTGGTAGCAAATTTCAAATCATTAGCAAATATCAACCCTCAGATGCCTGAGAAGGACCCACCCTGAGGGGGAATGGCTATGAATGCAATAGAGAACAAACATGGTGGGATGTATGTTGGGGAGGGGTGAAGACATGGAAAGTGCATTGGGGCCTGTAGAGGGAAAGATTTAAGAATCAGCCTGTTTTAGTTATTTCAGCTTAGAATTAGAATAGGCCAGTAGTCCATGACTCACCTCCCCCAACTTCTCACCCAAATTCCTATAAAAAACCAGAAAAGAATGGAAATTCAGCCGGGCGCAGTGGCTCATGCCTGTAATCCCAGCACTTTGGGAGGCTGAGGCGGGCGGATCATGAGGTCAAGAGATCGAGACCATCCTGGCCAACATGGTGAAACGCCATCTCTACTAAAAATACAAAAATTAGCTGGGCATGGTGGTGTGCACCTGTAGTCTCAGCT
Source organism: Macaca fascicularis (assembly GCF_037993035.2). Lineage (NCBI taxonomy): Eukaryota > Metazoa > Chordata > Mammalia > Primates > Cercopithecidae > Macaca > Macaca fascicularis. Next base: position 48,198,411 of record NC_088377.1, read on the forward strand.
ACTTGGGAGGCTGAGGCAGGAGAATCGCTTGAACCCAGGAGGCAGAGGTTGCAGTGAGCCGAGATCACGCCACTGCACTCTAGCCTGGTGACAGAGCGAGACTGTCTCAAACAAACAATGGATATTCATGCCACCAGTGAAAGCTAGGATTGATGATGGATTTATTGCCAGAACTTGGAAAGAATTTTTACTAAAGGCCTATAAAACTGGTCAAATAAAAAAATTAAATGAAAATCAAATCCACAAAGATTAGAAACCAGTCTTAGCCAATTTTGGTGAGTTGAGCACTCTCATATAAATTTGATGGGAATGTAAATTGGCATGAACTTTCTGGAAAGCATTTTATAGTAGCATGCATTAATAGGTTTAAAAATATTCATACCTGGTGGCCCAGGAGTTGAATTTTAGGAATTTATTCTAAGGAAATAACCAGGGGTGAGGTCAAGTATTTATATACAAGAATGCTTGTTCCAGGTTACTTACAATAGCAAAAATAAAAGAGTATATTCTAGATTATTTCCCCCATGTTGAAATACTTTTTAAAAGTATAGTATATTCAGAGGATGGAATATTATACAGGCATTAAAAATGTAATTTTAAGTGTCCTATTTGGAAGAAATAAAAACATATAAACAAAGAAGCCTGGAGAAAGCCTGCATCTGATAACATGGCAGACTAAATAGTTGGGCTGATTCTTCAGCCAAAAACAACAGAAATGATAAAATACATAAAATCTAAAGGTATCAGAGAGATAACAAAATAGTAATGCATTATAAGATAACATCAAAGTAAAGAATAATACCTAGAGAAATCGTCTTGCAGAGATTTGATTTTTTAAAACTATGCGTAAAGTTTACTCAAGGAAGGGCATCTGATAGGAGAGCTTTCCCCCCATAAACCAAGGACTGCAAAAGGCTGGATTATCAGAAGAGACCGGGTGCGTTCAGGGTGTATGGTCATAGACAAGGGCTGGCTTATCAATGTAAGGGTGAGAGATAAGTCACCTATCCTGTACCCCTACCACCAGGCGCCAGCAAGGCAATTTGTCTTAGTGCCAAGCTGAACAACCACAAAACCACAAAGATTTGTGGTTGAGAAGTTGCAACCACAAATCACCCCTCAATATTTGCAGCCCAAATTCATATTACTATTATAGCATGGTTCAAAAATCCTCAAATTATAAATTTGGTTTACAATGACCCTGGACTGGTGATGCTGACAAGAAAAAAATTTACATGGAAGAAAAAAATATCAACCTTCTCTAGATAAATTGACTTTATCCTGGAACTCAAGTTTCACAAAAACGTTTCCAAGGAAAATGAGCAGCCTGTCACACAAGGAAACCAGGTACCATGGTATGTTCGAGGAAGATATGTTTGAGGAATGCCCCCAATTAATGTTCTGGGGACGTTATTTAATGTACTGGAGACATAGTTAATGTCCTAGGGACAGTATTCAATGCTCTAGGGACATTATATAATGTCCCCAGAACTCATAAATCAATAAGAGATAAACAGCTTAATAGAAACAAAAGTCAGTTCACAGAAAAGGGAAGGCAAGAAGTTAATGAAAAGTAGGAATAATGACTGACCTCACTCATAATGAAGAACATGCAAATTAAAAAATGAGGTAACATTTACTTCACCTGTCAATTGGCAACGATTAAAGCTGGATAATGGCAGAGATGATGAGATATGGGAAATGGATGCTATCGGGTACTCCTGGGGAAGTGGCACCATCAAAAACAGTGGAAATAGCAGATAACAGAAAGAGATCTCAGGGGACTTCACATCTCAGAATTATCAGGCTCAACTCTATTTACTATGTATAAAGAAAAGCCTAAACATATAGTAAATTCTTCTTTTAAAAGATCGATCTAGAATATTTGGAAAAAATCCAATAGAAATTCTAGAAATGAAAAAATATATTAATTAAAACAAAAATATGGGCGGCCAAGTGGGGAGGATTGCTTGAGCTCAGGAGTTTAAGACTAGCCTGGGCAACATAGTGAGACTCCGTCCTTACAAAACATTTTTTAAAGATTAGCTGGGTGTGGTGGCTCATGCCTGTAGTTCCAGCTATTTGCGAAGCTGAGGTGGGAGGATTGCTTGAACCCAGGAGTTGAAAGCTGTAGTGAGCTATCATAGCACCGCTGTACTCCAGCCTAGGTGACAGAGCAAGACCTTGTCTCTAAAACAAACAAACAAACAAAAACTGTAGATTTTGTAGCATATTAGAAACAGCTGAAAAATGGGTTATTAATAAAAAGGCGAAGAAATAAACCCAAATCAAATATGGGCAGACAAGAAAAATATGAAAGTGGGACAGAGACATGGAGGATAAAGTGAGATGGTCTAACACCTATGTTATATTCTAGAAGTTCATTTATCCTGTAAATATATATTTTTAGCAAATACTGTATCAGACACTTTGCAAAGTGCTGGAGAAGAGTAAGACAAGTGGGTTTCCTGTTTCCTGAGTGGATTCTGGAGGAACACTGGGCCATCCAGTTGAGGCAGACTGCCTTCAGGCTGGGCGCGGTGGCTCATGCCTGCAATCCCAGCACTTTGGGAGGCCAAGGGGGGAAGATCGTTTGAGTCCAGAAGTTGGAGACCAGACTGGGCAACATAGAGAGACCCCTTCTCTGCAAAAAATTGAAAAAAAGTCCCAGGAGACTGAGGTGTGAGCAATGCTTGAACTCAGGGTTTCGAGGTTGCAGTGAGCTGTGATCTCACCACTGCGCTCCATCCTAGCAGACAGAACGAGACTTCTCTCTCAAAAAACAAAAACAAAAACAGACAAAAAACCCCCACAAAAAACAGCTCTGATGCTGGTTCCTCCAGGAAGCCTTCCCTGACTACACACACACACACACACACACACACACACACGCACACTACTCGGGTTCCTCCAGGAAGCCTTCCCTGACTACACACACACACACACACACACACACACACACACACACACACACACGCACACTACTCGGGGTCAGGCACCTCTTATGTGTGCCCATAAGACCCAGTGCGCCCTCTATCTCCTCTGCTCCTACGCCCGGCGCAAGGCCCTGGCGGCCGGAATAGTCACGCACAGACCGACTGGACTCTAAAGCCCCTTGGGGCAGGTGCTGTGTCCAGTAGTGTATCTGGCGATGCACCGAGTCCTCTTCACGGAGGGCAAGCAGGTGCAAAGGCACGGAGGTAGAAACGGGCCTGGCGACAGAGCGCCTCGAGCTGAGCAGTCAGTCTTGGGGAAGCCCTGGTGGTCTCGCCTCGCCGGGCTCGTAACAGCAGGCTGGGATCAGCGACCATCGAGGCGCATCCGCCGAGACCTCCGAGCATCCTAGAGAGGACACGGAAGCGAGTCTTTCCTTACGCACCTGTCTGACAGCGTCCGCGGTTCACTTCCGGTCCGCGGAGGGCACTGGCGACCCTGGCGGGTGAGAGCATCTTCAGGGCCGCAGCGGGTGGCGGGCGAGGTGGTAAACGGCCGCCTTGACGGGTTTTGGTGCCGCTACGGGGCTCGGCGGCAGCGGGGTTGTACTAGAGCCCGTCTCCCTTCGCTCAGCCCCGGCTGGGGGCGGCAAGTCTCTCCAGAGCTGCATTCCGCGGCCCCGAGGCCCTGCGGGTCTGGACTCTGAGGGGCCGCCGCGTTGTAGGCTCAGGTAGGAGCGAGGCTGAACCCGTTCTGCCAGGCTTGGGTTAGTGCAGGGCTGGCTACGAACCCGAAGAGATCTTGAACCAAAGCAGAACTCTCTGCAAAGTCAAAGTAATCACGTAGGACACTTATTGAAAGAATAGTGATGGGCCAGCCTGGTCAACGTAGCAAGACCCTGTCTCTACAAAAATTAAAAAGTAGCCTGGCATGGTGGCACGCGCCTGTGGTCCCAGCTACTCAGGAGGCTGAGGCAGGATAATCTCCTGAGCCTAGGAGTTCAAGGCTGCAGTGACTTACATTCATGCCACTGCACTCCAGCCTGGGAAACGTAGGAAGACACTGTCTCTACAAAAATAAAAAAAATTAGCTGGTCATGGTGGTACTTGCCAGTAGTTCCAGCTACTCTGGAGGCTGAGGTGGGAGGATCGCCTCATCCCAGGAGGCAAAGGCTGCAGTGATCGCACCACTGCTCAACAGCTGGGGTGACAAAACCCTGAGACCCTGTCTCAAAAAGAAACAAAAGAGTAACAATGGGTGGGGGGAGATAAAGAATAGCAATGGGGCACCTTCTGTTTGTCATATGGCAGAGATAAAAGATGAATGAGGATCTTTCTTGCCTCCAGGGAGTCTGTTAGAGGGAGACACATGGGTAAACATTTGCACTATAGTGCATGAAATGCACTAGTGGAGTGAACCAATGCAATAGCCAGAAAGGAATAAAAGAGAAATCTTAATGTTGCAGAGTCAATGAATAGACTGAAAATATAAAATTGGTTTAAGTTGGGGTAGATAAATACACAAACTCCCAACAGAATATTTAGCAGATGCTTTGGGGTGTGTCTCCTGCCAGCTGCCCGTTGTCTGCTCCAGTCAGGTGATCTTTCCGTTTTCTGACAAGCAGGATCCCCTTCCCCTGATGCTTTGGACTTCCAAGTCTGTCTTCCCAGCCTAGGTCTTCCACCTAATCCACTTGGAAGTAAATAGGACTCATGCTGCAGTCTACTTCAAGCCTCTTGTTTTCCTTGAATACTTGGACTTTGATTAGTTTTCTCTCTTTTTGACTTCGCATGTTTTTTTTTGTTTCAATCTATACCATGTATTTTGGGAGGCAGTTATCATCTAGTCTCTTTTTTTTTCCTTCTGAAAAGTAGGAGGAGTAGTACTCACCGTACAGAAGTGTTTTAAGTATTAAATGAAGTATGTGTTCACATGCTTTCTAAATAGTAAAGCCTGTACAAGTTAGAAATCTTTTGATCATTTATAATATGGTATATATGTTGCTCCATTGTCTTTTTCAGGTTGAGTGCACCATCACATCTAAGCCGTCAGCAAGTTTGTTGGTTTTAATCTCCAAAATACGTCTTGATTTTGTCTAACTCTTTGCCACCACCCTGATGTAAACCCCTATCATCTCCTGCTTGAATCACTGTAAGTGCCATTTCCCTCTTGCCACCTCTAACCTATTCCCTGTCAACACACAGGCAGAATGACTTTTATAAAACATGTAGTTCCTCGCTAAATTAAGAAATACGAATAAAGTTCATAATTCTTACTGTGGCGCAGGCTCTGGGTGATGTGGTTTCTGTCTGCCTCTGCCACCTCTTCTGTTGCAGCTCTGCCCCTCCCTCTGCTGAAGCCACACTGAAATATGGCTTGTTCTTGGACACCTTAGGTAATTTCTTAGCCTCAGGGCTTTTGCCTGGAATGCTCTTAGAATAACTGACTCATTCTCATCCTTAAGTGAGCCCAGTGTCATGTCTTTAGAAAAGCCTTTTTCAAGTCATTTGCCCCCTGTTAACAGAGCACTCTACTTATTTTCTTTCTAGAACTTGTCCCCACTTGCAGTTTTTAAAAAAGTTGCTTCCATTTGACTTTTTCTGTCTGCTGTACCAGCATATGAGTTTCAAGAGGGTAAGCTCCCAGTGTGTCTTGTTCTCTATTTTGTTTGTTGTTTCTGCCTACCTGTTGTGTGTGTATACGTGTGTGTTTGTGTGTTGCATGTATGTTTAGTATTGGAAGAGTAGGCCCCGGCGACTAACCCAGTTATAACCCATTATATATTTTTCTCTGATTATAGTGTTATTCTTCAGTGAGATCCTAAGTTGTTTGTGGGTATAAGCAAAATCTTAGACATTTTCTATTTAGTCTCTGTACCTAATAGGTGCTTAGCAAATGATTACTATGTTGAATTGACCTGACTTTTGGGATCTGTGTTCAGTCTTTTGAAAATGCCTTGTAAAAGGTAATTACTGTGTTCTCCAGTGGAATATTCCTTGATGTAGAGACAGACTGGGATGGGCTGACCTTCTACATGTCTCTTGTTCTCAAAAGGGTCATTGATGTGGTCATTCTCAGTCTCCTCGGAGGGAGTGTGAAGATGCTTAAAGAGCATCCAGAGATGGCGGAAGCTCCTCAGCAGCAGTTGGGTGTTCCTGTGGTGAAACTGGAGAAAGAGTTGCCATGGGGCAGAGGAAGGGAAGACCCTAGTCCAGAGACTTTTCGGCTAAGGTTTCGGCAGTTCCGCTACCAGGAGGCAGCTGGACCCCAGGAAGCTCTTAGGGAGCTCCAGGAACTCTGTCGTCGGTGGCTGAGGCCCGAGTTGCACACCAAGGAGCAGATCCTGGAGCTGCTGGTGCTGGAGCAGTTCCTCACTATCCTGCCCCGCGAGTTCTACACCTGGATCCGGGAACATGGCCCAGAGAGTGGCAAGGCTCTGGCTGCCATAGTGGAGGACCTGACAGAAAGAGCGCTGGAGGCCAAGGCGGTGGGTGAGGAGGGGATCCAGGTCTGGCGCCCTTGGCGTGGGCAGGGAGTGTTAAAGAATCCAAAGATTTGAGGAAGCAGTAGGAGTGGATGAGGTGTGGAACCTCCCTCCTCTGCCCTCAGACTCCCTGAGGCCCTTTTTGGAGAGCAGTGGAGTTTTCAGCAAGAAAAGCCATTTCCAGGGGAGATGCTCTAATGCAGAAGGGCCTGAAGCCTCTGGTCATGAGGGCAGAGGCCTGGCCATATTTCCCTTGTGGGCATCAGGCAAAAAGAAGGCAGTTGTGATTGTTTTTGGGGTCCCTTATAGAACTGACCCTGCTTTGGACAGAGATGCCTCTGGGAAGGCAGAGAATCCTGCCTGGGGAATCTTTTTCCAGAAAAGGGTTGTCAGTAGCAGTGCTGTTTCTCTGTGGCTCACAGGGCTCCTGTAACAATTCTCTGGTGCTGCTGTAATGACACCAAGTGACTTGCACCACACGTGCTTCCTTGAGGTTCCAGCCATATTTCGGTCACTCTGTGGTACAGCCCCCTGATGGACGACTGGGAAAGGAGAGCAGGACTGATGACACCGTCTTGCTCACAAGCCCCCATCCTTCTGTAGTTCAGCCTCCCGTGCACACTCTCGTCACCCTTACTTCCTGTCTTCAGAATCCTAAGATAATTTTTTCCTACTCCCAACTCAGGAGCTTAAAAGTGGACCAGAAAGGCCTTGTTTTTATGTGTTTTTCTCAGTGTGAGAGTCCTCCTGATTTTCCTTGCTCTTTTTAATTTATTATTTTTGAGACAAGACAGGGTCAGGCGACAGCCCAGGCTGGAGTGCAGTGGCACAATCCTAGCTTACTGCAGCCTTGAGCTCCTGGCTCAGTTGATCCTCCCACCTCAGCCTCCTGAGTAGCTGACACCACAGGCATGTACCACCCTGCCTGGCTAATTTTTTTTGTTTTTTGTAGAGATGGAGTCTCACCGTGTTGCCCAGGCTTCCTGGCTCTCTTTAAAGCAACTGTTTCTCACTAGCCTATTCACTGCGGGGTCTAGGCTTTGCATTTTTTATTTTCAGCTTCTTCAATTAAGAATTTTTTTTTTCTAGTAGTGAGTATATTGTGCTGAAATATTTGGGCTTGGTGATGGCAGGTAGAAGGGATCCTTGTCAAATGGCATGGACAGATAAAAGTTGCTCAGGGCCTGATGCAGGGAGTTTAGCTTCCTTTTCACTTCCTCACTGATATCCTGGGGAAGAGCTCAGCTGATTTTTCCTGCCTCTCCCCTGAAGCTGGAGTGGTTCTTTTCTTGGTTCTCTTTTTAGATTTTAATTCAATTCCCTTCGTAACAGCCTTGCCCAGGCCTCATTCTAATCAGTGTTGGGAACTGTTCTTAGGTTCCATGCCACGGGCAGGGGGAGCAGGAGGAAACAGCACTTTGCAGAGGCGCTTGGGAGCCAGGCATCCAGCTGGGGCCAGTGGAGGTCAAGCCTGAGTGGGGGATGCCCCCTGGGGAAGGAGTTCAAGGTCCAAACCCGGGTACCGAGGAGCAGCTCAGTCAGGACCCTGGAGATGAGACGCGGGCCTTCCAGGAGCAAGGTGAGTAAGAGCAGATAGTGGGGATGTCAGGGTACAGGAAACTGCTATGCAGCCAACCCTCTTCAGAAGCCCAGCAATGGAGCAACTAAGTTACCCACGAGGTGTAATTGTGAATTTTCTTGGCTGCTTCCTCCACCTTAGGAAATAGATGAAGTGAAACTGTTTCTTCTCCCTTTACCCTCTGGTGTCTGGAGGGGATATCTGGGATCAAGCTTTCCTATTATTTTTCTTTTCTTTCCCTCAGATCCTTTCTAGAAACTACCAGGAAATATTCAGCTGACTTGCAGGAATACTTTTGCAGTGGGCAGATGAACTGTATCCCCCAAAGTAATATGTAGCTTTATTTTGCTACTGAATCTCAAAGGGGGTTATTCCCAGAGTGTGACTGGGGAGCATGAGTAGCCCTAAAGGGACAGGGCTGGGACAATCTTGCCAGCTGAGAACAGGGCTGGAGACACCCAGGCCCCAGCTGAGAACAGGGCAGGGGACACCCAGGCCCCTGTGCATGGGAAAACATGGTACCAAAGTGAAAAGTGATTTTTGTCTGGAGTCTCCTGGTTCCTGAGGTTGTGTGCATCCGGTGGGGCACACCTTTGAACAAGCTAACAGCATGACATCACTGATCCTTCTGATCTTATGCTTTTTGTCCCTGCTCAGCACTACCTGTTCTGCAGGCAGGTCCTGGCCTCCCCACAATGAATTCCAGAGACCAAGAGATGGCAGCCGGGTTCTTTACCGCTGGACCGCAGGTGAGCTCTGACTCCCTTTCCAGAGATCATGGTGTTGCTTTGATTGAGGTTCACCTTCCCCAGGGTTTCTCTGCACAACAGTGCACCCTCCCCACCCCCAAGTTGAGTCATTCTCCCTTCCTAGTCCTGGTGGACCTGATGGTGTGGTTTCCTCCGCTGAACCACCAGCCCCAGTTGTTAATTTGCATTGAACCTTATGTGTGGAGCCTGAGCCACAGATGGACTATTTATTTATTTTTTTTTGAGACGGAGTCTTGCTCTGTCGCCCAGGCTAGAGTGCAGTGGTGCAGTCTCGGCTCACTGCAAGTTCCACCTCCCAGGTTCACGCCATTCTCCTGCCTCAGCCTCCCGAGTAGCTGGGACTACGGGTGCCCGCCACCACGCCTGGCTAATTTTTTGTATTTTTAGTAGAGATGGGGTTTCACTGTGTTAGCCAGGATGGTCTTGATCTCCTGACCTCGTGATCCACCCGCCTCGGCCTCCCAAAGTGTTGGGATTACAGGCATGAGCCACCGTACCCGGCCACAGATGGACTCTTAATAACTGTTACAGATAGAAACCCCCTAGGGCTATCTAGGCCATGCTGGTTGGCCCCGAGGTAACCCTTTGTGGTTGTCCTTTATGGATACTTCTGCTGCTGCTTTTTCTGTTTTGGAAACTTCCCTGTCCCCTAACCTCAGCAGGAATGTGGCTGACTCAGGGTTGGGGCTTCCAGGAGCATTGAGCAGGGTGGTCTCTGTGGCCACAGAGGCCACACTAGGCCACACTACCTCGTTAACATTACTCATCTGCCACAAATGGTGTAACTGAAGCATAGATGGGGTGCTCTCTCTTCCACAGGGTGCTGAGTGCTACCAGGGAGGTGGGGGCTTTCCAGTGGGGCACCTTCGTCAAGGAGACGAGTCTAAAAGAGTTCTTTGAAGAGGAAAAGGTGTTTGGCAGAAAAAAGAAGGGGATCAACTCTGGCCCTGCTCAAGCCATATTTGGGCAAGGCTGGATGCCAGCATCATTTCCCTTTCCTGTTCTCCAAGGACGTACTTTGGAGGGGATGAGGAATGACATCAGTGCTTTTTAATTTGGTTGGACCCTCCCTTGTACCATAATAGTTCTTCATGGTGCAGTGAGTGAGAAATTGAGGATGCATTTATTTTATCACAGCCTTGTTCTTAAGACAGGGCTTGGCTGAATGTGAACTTTCTTCTTGATGAGAAGGTAAATAGCGGCTGCCAGGCTCTGTCAAGCATGAGGTGTGAGTGGAGGCCGCTGCAGAGTGGAAATGAGGTGCCTTGGTTGTTAGGCGCAAGCTGAGCCCCAGCCACAGAGGCTCAAAACCACAGTGGCTCAAACAAGTAGATTACTCCAGTTCAACTGTTGGGAGGAAGCTGGTTGGGAGGAAGTTGAATTACAGACATAAGCCACTGTCTCTGGCCTAGGATTCTTTCTTTATTCATAGCAATCTCCTGTTGTTGCAGGGGTTGGGGCCATTTAAAGATATGGCCCTGGCCTTCCCTGAGGAGGAGTGGAGGCATGTGACCCCAGCCCAGATAGACTGCTTTGGGGAGTACGTGGAACCGCAGCACTGCAGGGTCTGCCCAGGTAAGACTGTCTCCACCCACAGGTGAGGAACTGGGGAGTTCTGAAAGCTCAGGTCAGGGGTTCTGCCGTAGCTCTGGTACTCCTGGCAAAGGAAGGAGACTTCATGGCAGGTGGGTAAATGGGTCCAGCATGGACCACGGGGCACGAGGAGCTGCTTTCCTGTGTCAAGAGAGGAGCCGAATAATGGAGCAGGAAATCATGAGGCCATTATTCTGGCTGTATGGAGACAGGTCAGTCATGAGGACCCCCAAACACCTACACTGTGTCCATGATTAAAGACAAAGAGGGCTTGAGAGCAAGATACCAACAGCAAAAGATGGGGCATCTGAGCTTGTTCAGATATTTATTGAGTGCTCCCTGCATGTGGGCCCTGTGTTAGTGGTTTTCTCCTGGGGCAGGAAGTGGGCAGGACTAACGTGCATGAAAGCATCGGAGCTCACAGTGTGCATGTAGGAGGGCATGAGAGGGCTTCGTGATGGTAGAGGTCAGAGTGGCCCAAGTCACAGAGGAAGCGGAGCTGCGCTAGGCCTCAGGTGGTGGCTGGGTTTGACCTGGACTCAGAGCCTGTGGGGATGCAGCCATTGTGTGTGACAGCAGCTCATGGGAGGAGGAGCAGCAGGAGAGAGCCCACAGGGGCTGCCAGCAGAGCGCACTGCAGGGCTTTGGGGCTGTCAGGGCGAGGGGCAGTATGGAGAGTCTGCATGGGTGGAATGAGGACACCAGCGGGGAGAGGAAACACTGTGGCTGGAACGGCCTCTCCTTGTTCTTTGATTTTCTTCTTTTTTGTTTCATAACTTCTTTGTGGGTTGTGCACTGACCTCCCATCTGTACTGACCCCACCTGGCCTTTCCTTATCCTGAAATGCTTTGAAGGATGATCAGGATTATCCCTGTGCTTCCTTCAGGACATAAGAGAATCCATCCTGCCCCTCCACTTGCTGACCCTGACCTTGAGCATCTCCCTTGAGCTTTCCAGGTCTCGGTTTCCTCCGTTGTGGAATGAGACTGTTCATGGAACCTGTGCTCATGGTGCTATGAGGATGAAGGGAGTCAGTACATCTAAATGTGTGGTGACCATGGTATTGTTAGATTGTTTAGTTAGTGCTGAAATATTACTAAGGGATTCTTGTAGGAGCCATCAGCCTTCACTCATTTGTTCACCACAGAGCTGGACTTGGCACCTGCTCTGTGGCCAGTGCTGTTCTGGTCACTATGAAGAGTTAAAAATAAAGGTGCTTGCTTGTGGGGTCTTAGAGTTCAGGGGAAGAGGCCATGTGCATGTAATAGTGGGATAGGGTAAGGGGCACTGGGCTCTTGGGAGACCTGGGTCCAGGGCATGGTTGGCACAGCGTGACAGTGATGTGAGTGGCAGAACGATGTCAGCATACTTTACTTGGAGATGTGTGATTGCCGTGATGGCAGAGGATGACAGAACAAAGCAGGGGCTCGAGTGACAAGCCCCAGACAAAGGTGCCAGTGTCCTGGTGCCAGGGTCCCCCTCAGGGGTGTTCCCCTCCCAGTGATGCTGCTGTGTGGGGTGAGGAGCCCCTCGCCCCCATTCTCACAAGGTTTTCATGCCCTCCTGGCCATTTCTGACTGTTCTGGAGACTGGTTCTGTTCTTGTCCCCTCAGTAGCTCGGTGTCTCAGAACTCAGAGCAACTCAAGCCCCCACCTGAAATTGAACAGAAATGTTCAATTTCTGCTGAGGCCAGGTGACACGAAGGCCCATTTCCCGAGTGTACCATTCACTTGCTGTCCCAGCTTTCAGGTCTTCCTGGGATTCGCACTCGGGTTGTCCTGGTGCTTGTACTGACAGCTGTGTGGGGCTGGGCCTGAGCTGCTTCACCTGTAAAGAGGCTGGATGCACAGGGCAGGGTTGAGCTAGGTGGCTGCCCAGATCACTTTCAGTTGTTCATCTGTCCTCCTTAGTGGACCGTGAGGTGCAGACCTTGTCGTCTGAGTTGTAATTGCAGTCATGGCCACAAGGACTGGAGCAAGAACTCACAAGATGATTTGGAATCACAGAGGCAAAACGAGCGGGAGGCCTGGACTCTGCAGGCTGGTTCCCAGGGTGATGAGGGCCTTGGAGTGAGAGACGAGTGCTCAGGAGTAAGGAGGGGGCAGGAGTGAGGAGAGTGAGGCCGGCCATGAGGACTTGCGGTCCTTGTTTTAAAATTTTTTTCTGCGCAGAGTAATGTGATGGAGGTTTTACTTGAGGAAATTGGATCGACAGCAGGGTACGGCCAGTCTGGAGGGTTGAAATAATGTAGGCACCGGGGTAAGAGCGGGAACCAGGCCAGTGGCCATGAAGAAGAGGGTTTACTGAAATATGCTTCCAAGGATGGGCCACAGATTGGCCAGAGGAGAGGAAAGAGAAGAGTCAGAGAGGAGTCTACGTCTTAGGATCCTGGCTGGGACTAAAAATTATGTTACTCCTGTAAAGACTGGAAAAATTATGTTACTCCTGTCAGAAAGGGAGGGAAGCGTTTTCCTAAGAGGGAGGAAGAATGGAAAGTTCCATTTGTTGACTTTGAGATCTAAGTGGATGGTCCCTGGAAGTAGCTGTAAGTCAGGTAGATGGTCTGGGGGTTAAAATAATACCACGAACCGTTGCATTCCTGCTCCATGTGTGCAGTGAACTTCATGAGTGTACAATCCATTTTGAAGGTGAAGAATGTAAGGCTCAGAGAGGTTAATTTTCCCATGATCACACAGCAGTTGAGCAGCCAGTGCAGCACTCAAAACCGGTTTCTTACTGCTAGGTCCCTTCTCTTCCACTACTGTGTCTTTCTCCCAGTGTCTCTATTTATGTTTAGGTATCTCATTGTATTTATTTTTCCTGCAGCTTTATATTTTGAACTCTCTTTATGCAAATTTTCAAACATACAGAAAAGCTAAGACTAGTACAGAGAACACACTTAGGCCTTTATGTAGATTCACCAGTTGTTAATGTTTGCCATATTTAGCTGTATAATGTGTGTTTTTTTTTGAATGATATGGAAGTTGGAGGCATCTCAATCTTTCATCTGTAAATACTTCAGCATTTGTGTCACAATGACATTCCCAACATAGACCAGTAGCATAATTCCATCTAAGAAAATAAACATAAATTCCATGTGTGTAACATCTAGTGCATAGTCAGATTTCCCCAAGAACTAGTGGTTTGTGCATTGCATTTAGTTTTAATCTTACTATTCGTAGCACCTCAAAACTGAAAACTACCCACATGAACATCAGTCAAATTAATAAGTAGGTTGCAATCTATTATCTATATATCTCTATATATATACACAGAGACACACACATACTCACAGTGGAATACTATACACCAGTGAAAAAGAATAAACTACAGCTTCACACCATGACATAGGTGTATGTTACAAACATGATATTGAGCAGAAGAGGCCAGAAACAATGTGTGAGACAATTACATGAAGTTCAAGAACAGACAAAAAAGTCTGGACAGTGTGTTCCCCTTGGTATAATATATATGTGTACTATATATGTATATTATATATATACCGTATGTGTATATACTATATATGGCAGGGTATAGTAATGGAGGAGATGAAAAACGGGCTTCTAGGGACTGGTTATGTTCTGTTTGTTGAACTGAATGCGGTTTACGTGGTTGGGTTTGTTAAGAAAATTTGCATAGGGTGTGGTGATGCACACCTGTAATCCCAGCACTCAGTGAGGCAGAGGCAGGAGGGTCACTTGAGCCGAGGAATTTGAGACCAGCCTGGGCAACATAGTGAGGCCCCCATCTCCACAAAAAGGAGAAAAAGGGTAACTTGACATTTTTTAGTCAGCACTGGATCCAAAAAAAAATAAAATCTTTGCGTATACAAAACATAAATGGCTTGTACACTTTTACTTTCATGAAAAGTTTACAAAGTAAAATCGAAGCTGATATGTGTGTATTTCATATTTTATCAAACCAGGAGGCATATACTGTCAGGTTTTTTTTTTTTTTTTGTCTTCTAGTCATCTTGCCTAAAAGGACTCTAAGCACCACTTATTTCTCCTTTTCTTTTTTTCTCTTCGCCTCTTTCTTCCCCAGTACCTTTTCTTTTCTTCTCTTCTCCTCCCCTTCCTCTTACTCTTCCATAAACACCTGTTCTGTTAATTTAGAGAGAGTATAAGAAGGATCAGAGTGAGGATGAAGGAAGGGTGAGGCTGAGCATTTCAGCAGCATCATGGTCTCAGTCCTGATAAATGTGCTACCTAGGGGCTTTCTCCTGCAGGAGCCTCAGTGAAGCCTGCTTCATTCATTCAGCCAGCAGTTAGCAAGCATCTTCCCTGAGTCAGTCCCCTGTCAGGCTCCTGGGAGACCCTGGTTAGGCAGAGGGAGCATGTGGGCAGGACGGGGGGCTGAGCAGGCACCTGGAAGGTCTGGAGAGCTGCATGCTGCCCTGTGCTACAGCAGGTGTAGAATCGTTTGGGGAAGGCGCAGGACATCTGGATGAATGGAAACAGCATTTCCAACAAAGTCACATGTAAATAGGTACAGAATAATAAAGTGCTAGTTAGGTGCACAGTGCTGAAGAGGCCCAGAGTAAGAGAATAATCACGGTGAGTGTCTTAGAGGAAATTATTGAGCTACATTTTGAAGGAAATAAAAGTCTAGATTAGCAGCAAGATAAGTGGGCGGGCACTGAATTTGGCAGACTATTCTGTGAGAAGACATGGAAGTGGAAATAAGGAAAAAGAAGTAAGGAAAGCCTGAGTTGAGGTTGTTGGTCAAAGGAAAAAAGAGAAGGAACGGTGAATGGGACCCCTGTGAAGCAGAGTTCTAACCTGTAAATGTACTGCGGCTACCACAGAATCAATCTTTATCTCCTCCTGTCCTGTAGGCGGTGGGAGCAAGGAAAAGGAGGCAAAACCCCCACAGGAAGACCTGAAAGGGGCGCTGGCGGCACTGACGTCAGAGAGGTTTGGGGAAGCCACTCTCCAGGGCCCTGGGCTCGGAAGGGCCTGTGAGCAGGAGCCTGGTGGCTCTGCGGGCAGTGCGCCCGGGCTTCCTCCTCCCCAGCACGGTGCCATCCCCCTGCCTGACGAAGTCAAAACCCACAGCTCCTTCTGGAAGCCTTTCCAGTGCCCCGAGTGTGGGAAAGGATTCAGTCGGAGCTCCAATCTTGTCAGGCACCAGCGAACCCACGAAGAGGAGAAGTCCTATGGCTGTGTGGAGTGTGGGAAGGGCTTTACCCTGAGAGAGTACCTGATGAAGCACCAGAGAACCCACCTGGGAAAGAGGCCCTACGTGTGCAGTGAGTGCTGGAAAACCTTCAGCCAGAGACACCACCTGGAGGTGCACCAGCGCAGCCACACCGGGGAGAAGCCCTACAAGTGCGGGGACTGCTGGAAGAGCTTCAGCCGCCGGCAGCACTTGCAGGTGCACCGGAGGACGCACACTGGGGAGAAGCCCTACACCTGTGAGTGCGGCAAGAGCTTCAGCAGGAATGCCAACCTGGCGGTGCACCGGCGTGCCCACACTGGTGAGAAGCCGTATGGGTGCCAGGTGTGCGGGAAGCGGTTCAGCAAAGGGGAGCGGCTGGTCCGACACCAGAGGATCCACACAGGGGAGAAGCCCTACCATTGTCCAGCCTGTGGGCGAAGCTTCAACCAGAGGTCCATCCTCAACCGGCACCAGAAGACCCAGCACCGCCAGGAGCCGCTGGTGCAGTGAGCACAGCAGGTGGCAGGCAGCACCATCATTCATCTTTCTCACTGCAGGGCCCTGCGGGGCGCAAGGTGAGGCTGCAGGAAAGCACTGGTCCCATCGCCTTCCCACCCATTCGCAAATGCAGGAAAGGCAAGGCCTGGCTTACTTAGAGCTTCCAAGAGCATAGCTGCTTCCGTCTCTTACCCAAGTGGTGCTAAACAATTTTTCTTCCCATGTTTGAGAGAAGCAGTCTCCTGTGGTTCAGTTCAGGCTGAGATTTTCTCCTTCAGTGGACTGTCTGTGTCCCCTTGCCGAACAAGGCTGGGAGTAAAGGCATAACCGTGACACGTGTTGGTAGCTGGGACCTCGTCTTCCTGAGGGCTCTGTCCTGCCTGCAGGGTCGTTAGCTCAGACTCTTCCCCCATCCCCTCTCTTTTCCATTGAACAAACATTTATTGAACACCCTCTGAGCACGTGGCCGTGGGAATGCAGTGGTGAATAAGAGACTAGACCTCATTCCCCTGAGGCTCGTGCATTGGGGACGCATGCAACAGCCCATGACCCGAGGCATTCTCAGGGTATCTGTGCTGTGTGCTCATGAGAGCATCTTCCCATGACCACTCCTGCCATCCTGCCCCGTGCTGGAACTTCCTGCCCCAGCTGGGATCTGCTCCCAGGCAACTGTGTGAATTTTACATTATTTGGAGCCTCGTCTGTGTCAGGCTGTAACATTCTATCCTCATTTGTAAAACTTCCCCATCCATTATTCCTTGCACTATAACAACTGTCAACACCAACTGTTAGGAAGTTACTATTTTGCTATTGATCACTGAATAAACATCAGAGTATTTTAAAAAACAGTTCTCTAGAAAGAACTGTTAAAATGAGTCGGAAAGGTGAACTAGTATTAACGCCCTATATTTGATGGCACTTTATAGTACATAAAATTAATTTCGCCCCATTCTCATTTGACCCATTTCCCAAGTGTTTATTCAGGCCCTAACATGTCAGGAACTCTTCTGGGTGCTTGAGAGACATCCATGAATAAAATAGGGAGAGACGCCATTGACCTCGTAGAGCTTACATCTCGTGGATGTACCTGATCTTCAGAACCCATGGATATTCCTGCAAATCCTCTGGGCCTGTATTCATGGCTTTGTCAGCATCTTGACCTGAAATGCATTTGCCACCTACCTCTTGTTACGGAATGGTCTCTGCCCTCTAGACCCTTGTCATCAAGGCACTCGGGGTCCTGGACACCCACTGGGGATGGTGAGCTGGTAGCGACCTGTTTTGCATGAGTGCCAAGTCAGGAAAAATAAAGCTGTTTGTAGGCATTAAAAATATATACATTTCTTTAAAAATGAGAAGATGCAATATTTGTAAACTGTTGAAACTTCCTTATTGTGCCATCACTGAAGGGTTTCATTTCTGTTTAAAGTTCTGGAAGCTGCGTAACTAGCATGGACTGACTGCTGTGTCATTGTGCTGTGCCTTTGAACCCTGGCTGAGTGAGTGAGTTTGTCTTTTGTTGACAGTGTACTATAATTGCGAAATGTGGTTTGTCTTCTGATGCCTCTTAATACTGGATTCTTTTACTGAGATTTTGTTTTTTCATTTTCCATTGTAAATAAGGTAAATGGTAATGACTAACACAAAGTTGTATTACTCAGTCCACTTTGAAACATGGTTTTATCACCTGTTCTTGGCAGGCAGCATGGTGTTTAATTTTGACTTAGCAAATGGCCCTCCTTGGTCTTCCTGGCCCATTAGCCGTGCCCACGAGGCTGCAGTGACCAGATCGTAAATGTATCTGAGATGTCCACACAGGGCTGCTGCTGCTCCTCTGTGATACTGAGGTCCGTGTGCAAAATCACCTTTTTTTCCCCCCTCAATTATCAGAGCAGCTAGACAGGGCTGACAGCCAGGCAGACTCAGTGGGAGGCTTCTGGCCTGAGCGTGGCCATCCCCAGTGGGCGGTATTCCAAAGGCAGGTGGGGACTTGGGAGACCTCCGGGGGCTGCTTGTCACTCATCATTCTGTTTACCTGAATCACGGATGCTGTTTAATCATACGCAGCCAGCACTCCTCTGGGTTTCAGCAAGTTGGGATATCTTAAGCTTCAGTAGGAGCTGGGCCTTGCTGACTTTCCTATCTGGCCTCTTCCCTGTCTCCTGTGGGGCCAAGAGCTTAGGACAGTGTCTCAGAAAAGCCTCTTAGTAGGGGGTTTTTCCCATGGGATTGTGGTAGTCTCATTTTTCATATCTATTCAAATGTTAAGAAATATTTTGTTTTCTGTATTTTTCTATTCTTTAGAAATTTTTTATAATAGATAATTTCAAACCTATATAAATGAATCTTTATGTATTTATCATTTGACTTTATTATAAACTCATAATCAATCAATCTTGTTTCATCTCTGTCCACTCCTTCCTCCCCATCTTCTTCCCCCCACTGAAGTTTTGAAGTATATCCCAAGTGTTGTTTATGACCATTTCAGTGTGTACCTCAAGGTAAGGGCAGTTGGGTGTGGTGGCTCACACCTGTGATCCCCACACTTTGGGAGGCCAAGGTGGGATTGCTTGAGAGGAGTTTGAGACCAGCCTGAGCAACATAGTGAGACCTCATCTACAAACAAAAATTAACTGGGCATGGTGGTACATGCTGTGGTCCCAGCTATTCAGGAGGCTGAGGCGGGGCATCACTTGACCCCGAGAGGTTGAGGTTGCAGTGAGCCATGATTGTGCCATTGCACTCCAACCTGGGAGACAGAGCAAGACCCTTTCTCAAAACAGTTCCTTAATGTCAAAATATCCAGTGAATTTTAAGAACCCACCTAATTTTTCAATACATTATAATTTGTTTCTTTGTCTCTTAAGGCTTATAATCTGTAATACTTAACCTTTTCTCCTTGAAATTTATTCATTTTAAAAAACCGGATCGTTTATCCTGGAGAGTTTTTTACATTCTACATTTTCTGTTTTTTTTTTTTTTTTTTTTTTTTTTTGAGATGGAGTCTTGCTCTGTTGCCCAGGCTGCAATGCAGTGGCACAATCTCGGCTCACTGCAACCTCCCCGTCCCGGGTTCAAGTGATTCTCCTGCCTCAGCCTCCCAAGTAGCTGGGATTACAGGCGTATGCCACCATGCCCAGCTAATCATTCTGCATTTTCTATTTGCATACCCGTGACATGATTTAACATATTTCCGTGCCCTCTGTATTATCTAAAATGTAGACGTGTTTAGAGGTGTAATCAGATTCATATTTCACATTTTGGCAAGAACACATTATAGATTGTGACATGCCTTGTTTCTGTTCATATGATTTTAGAAGGCTTGATCTGTTTGTTTCATTAGTTCTGTAAATGCTTCATCATTTAGTAGTTGGAATATTTCTGTAAGAAATTTCCCTTCTTTAACGTAGGTTACCCTTAGATACAGTTCATACAGGGAAGGCAAGAAAATGCTTCATCCTCCTCTTGATTTGCCTGTTTTCAGAATAATGAGCTAGTTACTTTTTGTTTCCTGTAAAGGGAGTCAAGTCTGTAGAAATCAATGCATTCATAGCTTTTTGCTTTTATTGGTTTTTTTGAGACAGGGTCTTGCTCTGTCACCCAGGCAGGAATGCAGTGGTGCAATTATAGCTCATTGCAGCCTCAAACTCCCAGGGTAAGGTGCTCCCCCTTCCTTGGCCTTCCAAAGTATTGGGATTACAAGTGTGAGCCTCTGCACCTGGCCTGCACTCATAGATTTAAACATACTTGATATTGGTCAGTCCACTGCAGTTATAATTTGATGCTCAAATTATTTCACCTTCGACCAGTGGAGGCCCCTGGACCTTGGCTCCTGAATCCTTTTGACACAACCCTAATTCTCATTGACAGCTTCTTTGCTTTCTGGCGTGACAAGATGTTCCAGGCAAATGTCCCACATTTCCTGCCCCTTTTGAGAGTGAAAGTGGGTGCTATTTATTATGCAGGTACAGTGGTGTAAACCGGGACTCTCCAGGTCAAACAGGGGTGTTTGGTCAACTCATAGATGGGCCTCCTTTTGTATGACAAGGCATCTGTGGTTGCCTCACATCCTGATGATGCTGTACACCTTCAGTGTTTGGTTGCATGTGCTGTGCTGCTGGGTAATGAGGGAGGCTGTTGTCCTTTGCAAGGGAAACTGTTTTCTCCCTTGGGTGGTGGTAGAACCAGGTAACTGCCTAAGGTCTGTCCTGGGGAAATAATTCATCAAGAAAGTTTGGTGCATGTCATAATGTGTGCCATGGGTGTTGTCTGCAGGCTGATTACGCTGAAAATACTTTCAGTACCTGTTTTATCCCAGCTGAGAGGCAAGGAGAACCTTTCTTTCTTAAAAATTAAGCTGGTTTTGGCTGGGTGCAGTGGCTGACGCTTGTAATCCCAGCTCTTTGGGAGGCCAAGGCGGGTGGATCACCTGAGGCCAGGAGTTCGAGACCAGCCTGGACAACATGGTAAAACCTTGTCTCTATTAAAAATACAAAAATTTGGCCAGGCCCGGTGGCTCACGCCTGTAATCCCAGCACTTTGGGAGTCCGAGGCAGGTGGATCACAAGGTCAGGAGATTGAGAACATTCTGGTTAACAAAGTGAAACCCCAACTCTACTAAAAATATAAAAAAACCAAAATAGCCGGGCATGGTGGCGGGCACCTGTAGTCCCAGCTACTCGGGAGGCTGAGGCGTGAGAATGGTGTGAACCTGGGAGGCGGAACTTGCAGTGAACCGGGATCGCGCCACTGCACTCCAGCCTGGGCGACAAAGTGAGACTCCGTCTCAAAAAAAAAAAAAAAAAAAAAATTAGTTGAGTGTGGTGACAGGTGCCTGAGGCAGGAGAATCACTTGAACCCGGGGGGCAGAGGTTGCAGTGAGTCGAGATCATGCCACTGCACTCCAGACTGGGTGACAGAGCGAGACTCTTGTCTCAATAATAATAATAATAATAATAATAATAAGAAGAAGAAGAAGAAGAAGAAGAAGAAGCTGGTTTCAAGTCCCCTCCCTCTCCCCTTTACAGCACAGATTGACTTAATCCACTTTTGAGACAGGGAAAATGACAGGCAGCAACATGTTTCTCTAGCATGTACTTGCCCTTAAACTTCGCTAGGTTTCTCAACCCCTGCACAGTTAACATTTTGTGCCAGATAATTCTCTGTTGGCAGCTGTCTTGGCTGCTTTATGCATTGTAGGATGTTAGCAGCAATCCTGGCCTCAACCTACCAGATGCCAGTAGCACCTGCTGGCTGTAACAACCAAAGATGTTTCTGGAGGAGCAGTTTGGCTTTCAGGAAGAGGAAACAGTTCGACATCCCCTGGGGGAGGCAGAATTGACCTTAGCTAAGAATCACTGCTTTTAGCATTCAGGATAATATCTTATGTCAATTAGAATTTTTAGCTATTGAGAGGAGGACTGGAACTCCATGGACTGGATCTGTTTCCTGCGGAGTTTAAAGTCTCCACTTAGTTCCTAGAAAACAAAGGAGTTTTATTAGAGATCACTTGGGGGTAAAGGTAGTATTGTGAAGCAGAGTCAAGAGCTGTTGAAGTCTAATCTCAGGGCAGGGGCCTGCAATTCTATAGCAAACAAACTAGGTGGTCCCTGTGGAGGCAGCCTGGCTCTAGCACTGCTGCTTTGGGTTCCTGTCAGGCAGGTCCCTGCCCCAATGCCTCTGCATCACAATGAGCCTCTGCTTGGGTGTAGACTAACCTTCCCTTAGCAAGGGCCACTTAAGCGCAGTGCAGGCAGTTACAGGCTCTTTACTCCGTAACAGGAGACGGTAAATATTTGAATGAAAGGAAGACCTGGATTTCTACCTGTTTCAGCAATTAGAAGGCACTTAGGGTGAGAGCAGTTTCAGTGGCATAGTGGGGGAAAGCCAGATTCCAGTGGGTTGTAGATTTCTCCTGTGAATTCTAACTCATGTATAACTACTTAGGCTGGGTGCAGTAGCTTCCGCCTGTAATCCCAGCACTTGGGAAGGCTGAGGTGGGAGGATCATTTGAGCCCAGGAGCTCAAGACCAGCCTGGGCAACATAATGAGACCCCCATCTCTACAAAAAGTTAAAAAATTAGCTGAGCATCATGGCATGCTACTCAAGAGGTTGAGGTGGAAGGATTGCTTGAGTCCAGGAGGTCAAGGCTGCAGTGAGCCAAGGTTGTATCACTACACTCCAGCCAGGGTGACAGAGCAAGACCCTGTCTCAAACAAAAACTAATTAAAGGTCAAATAGGCGTCTCATACATCACACACTAAACCAAACCCTTTGTATTCTTCCCACCTTCAAAAGCTGTTTCTCCTTTATTGACTGATTGATTGGTTGAGACAGAGTTTTGCTCTTGTTGTCCAGGCTGTAGTACAATGGTGCGATCTTGGCTTAATTGCAACCTCTGCCTCCTGGGTTCAAGCAATTCTGTCTCGGCCTCCAGAGTAGCTGGGATTACAGGCGCCTGCCGTATCCCGGCTAATTTTTGGTATTTTTAGTAGAGACGGGATTTCACCATGTTGGTCAGGCTGGTCTTAAACTCCTGAGCTTAGGTGATTACCTGCCTTGCCCTCCCAAAGTGCTGGGATTACAGGTGTGAGGCACCGCACCTGGCCTCTCCCTTATTTAGTGAATGATATGATTCCCGCTCTCATACCCCACATCCAAACCATCAGCAAATCTTGCTTCTCTCATAGGCAATGATCTCTAGCTGTTTGTTGAGACACCAATTGCAGTTCTACTGTATTCACTTGCCAGAAGTTCTCCAAGCCAAATAAATTAACTTGGTCCTCTCACAATTTTGAATTCCTGTCCTGCCTATTTTCTGTATGATCTCAGGGAAAGATATACTTCTAGAGAGCCATCTTGTCCAGCGCATTCCCAGGATCAATATGTTTCAATAAAAAATCTCCATGAAAATTGGCTATGAAGCGGGGACGAGAGGCGATATTCTTTGTCACTGAGAATTAAACTGCTGGGAGAGGGAGGATGGAAATGCTTGGGTAGTATATGTGTTATGCCCTGAGAAGTAGAGGGACTTGGGAGGAGCAATTTGGCTTTCAGGAAGAGCAAATAGTTTTGCTGCCACACGCACTAGCTGTAGCTCTGTGCTATCATCTGAGTGGCCAGAGACCAGGAAATGGTGGCAAACGCAAGAGCTTCATGTTTTCCCTTCCTAGTCAAAAAGTGCAGTCTCTTGAGAAGGTGGTAGAAGAGCTTTTAGATGGAGATTGGGAGGAGAGAGGTGGTAGAAGTCTTTATTTACCTCCTGTATTAGTCTGTTCTCATGCTGCTATAAAGGAGAGAGGTTTAATTGACTCAGTTCCTCAGGGATAGGGAGGCCTTGGGAAACTTACAATCATGGTTGAAGGGGAAGCAAACATGTCTTTCTTCATATGGCAGCAGGAAGAAGTGCCTAGCAAAGGGGGAAAAGCCCCTTATAAAACCGTCAGATCTTGTGAGAACTCACTATCATGAGAACAGCATGGGGGTAACCACCCCCATGATTCAATTACCTTCCTTCAGGTCCCTCCTACAACATGTGGGGATTATGGAAACTTCAAGATGAGATTTGGGTGGGGGCACAGACAAACGATATCACCTCTTGTCCTTGACTCCCACCTGCAGGAGCTATTTGAGTATTATACTATCTCTGTGGCTGCAAAAATTTGGAGGAAAACCCGGTCTATAAGAATTTCACTGACTTCTGAAAACAGCCTCAGCCTGTTATATGAAAAGGGAAAGTGGAATGTACGATGAGAAGTTTATCATTGACAACCAGTTTTCTCACCATTTTTCCAGTCTTCATTTCTGTTCCTGCTGTCTAGACTAAGCTTCTGGTGGAGGGAATGGAAAATAAGTGATGGAAAAAAATCAGCAGTTAAGATTATGTGATACTGGTCCATAAATAGACCAATGTATTAGAATAATAGTTTCAGAAATGAACTGGGTTCTATAAAGAAATCTAGTATATGATAAAGATGATATCTTAAATCACTAGGGCAGAGATCGATTTTTTAAAAAGTGCTATTGGGATAAGTGATGATCTGTATGCAGCTCAGCTGAGATTGCCAGCAAGGAGAATGATGAGGAATGTCATATTAAATAGCTGCAGGAAGCCCTGTACCAATCAGGAAACTATTTACTTCTTAGCAATCACAAGAGACAGAACTCATCATTTTCAAGTTGTTTTTTGTCCCTCCCTCCCTCCCTTCCTCCCTCCCTCCCTCCCTTCCTCCCTCCCTCCCTCCTTCCTTCCCTCCTTCCCTCCCTCCCTCCCTCCCTGCCTCCCTCCCTCCCTGCCTCACTCCTTCCTTCCTTCCTGCCTTCCTGCCTTCCTGCCTGCCTTCCTTCCTTTTTTATTTTTTATTTTTTTTAGATGGAGTCTTGCTCTGTCGCCCGGGCTAGAGTGCAGCAGCGTGATCTTGGCTCACTGCAACCTCTGCCTCATGGGTTCAAGTGATTCTCCAGACTCAGCCTCCTGAGTAGCTGGGATTACAAGCGTGTGCCACCATACCCAACTAATTTTTGTATTTTTAGCAGATATGGGTTTCACCATGTTGGCCAGGCTGGTCTTGAACTCCTGACCTCAGGTGATCCACCCGGCTTGGCCTCCCAAAGTGCTGGGATTACAGGCATGAGCCACTGCACCTGGCCTTTATTTCTTACCTGTTTCTTTTTTAAATAAAGTTGGGGGGGGGTCTCACTATGTTTTCTAGGCTGGTCTCGAACTTCTGGCCTCAAATGATCCTCCTGCCTTGGCCTCCCAAAGTGCTGAGATTACAGGCATGAGTCACGGAGGCTAAGCCATTTTTGGTCTCTCTCCCTCATTTTTTTTTTTTTTTTTTTGAGACAGAGTCTTGCTCTGTCACCGAGGCTGGAGTGTAGTGGTGTCATCTCGGCTCACTGCAACCTCTGCCTCCTGGGTTCCAGCAATTCTTGTTCCTCATCCTCCTAAGTAGCTGGGACTACAGGCATGTGCCACCACCAAGCCTGACTAATTTTTGTATTTTTAGTAGAGATTGGGTTTTACCATATTAGCCAGGCTGGTCTCGAACTGCTGGCCTCAAACCATACACCCACCTCAGCCTCCCAAAGTGCTGGGATTACAGGTGTGAGCCCCTATACTCGGCACACTTTTGGTCTCTTGACAGCTCTTTTGCTTGTTGTGCTTCTAAAGTCACATAATAGGCTGGGTGTGGCGGCTTATACCTGTAATCCCAGCACTTTGGGAGACTGAGTCAGGAGGATTGCTTGAGGCCAGGAGTTTAAGACCACCGTTGCCAACATAAGGAGACCCTGTCTCTTAAAAAATAAAAAATATACCCAGTAATGGGATGGCTGGGTCATATGGTACATCTAGTTCTAGATCCTTGAGGAATCGCCATACTGTTTTCCATAATGGTTGAACTAGTTTACAATCCCACCAACAGTGTAAAAGTGTTCCTATTTCTCCACATCCTCTCCAGCACCTGTTGTTTCCTGACTTTTTAATGATTGCCATTCTAACTGGTGTGAGATGGTATCTCATTGTGGTTTTGATTTGTATTTCTCTGATGGCCAGTGATGATGAGCATTTTTTCATGTGTCTGTTGGCTGTATGAATGTCTTACACCATGGAATACTATGCAGCCATCAAAAAGGATGAGTTTGTGTCCTTTGTAGGGACATGGATGCAGCTGGAAACCATCATTCTTAGCAAACTATCACAAGAACAGAAAACCAAACACCGCATGTTCTCATTCATAGGTGGGAACTGAACAATGAGATCACTTGGACTCGGGAAGGGGAACATCACACACCGGGGCCTATCATGGGGAGGGGGGAGGGGGGAGGGATTGCATTGGGAGTTATACCTGATGTAAATGACGAGTTGATGGGTGCTGACGAGTTGATGGGTGCAGCACAGCAACATGGCACAAGTATACATATGTAACAAACCTGCACGTTATGCACATGTACCTTAGAACTTAAAGTATAATAATAAAAAATAATTAAAAAAAATAAAAAAAAATAAAGAAAACCAAAAATAAAAGTAAAATCACATAACTATCCTTATTTTACCAGGACCATATTTGAAAAATTCAGGATATCTTGTAAGACTTTTTTGGTTCCAAGCTCATATAAGTTATGCTTGTGCCTTTTTTTCCTTTCAACTAAGGTGCATGTAAGATTTAAAGTTTGTGATTTCTATTTTCACAATAGCCTTTGGAGCCTTGTGACGAAATGAGGTTGTCTAGGGAGAAGGCCTAGAGTGAGCAGAGAAGAGGATCTTGAGGGATGCCAGCACTTAAGGGCTGGCAAGTGAAAGAGCCTGCCAGGGAGACTGAGAAAGACCAGTGAGAGAGGAAGTAGCAAGTCCCGAGTGTGTGCTGCCCTAGAAGGCAGGGGTGGATGGTGGTTTCTAAAGAAGGCCAAGTTCAAGGGTGAAATGCTGGCAAGAAGTCAAACAAGATAATGACAAAAAATGTGCGTTGGCTTTATCAACACTGGTGACATGAGTGAGATCAGTTTCAGTGGCATAGTGCACGGGAAGCCAGATTCCAGGGGGCTGTGGATTTCTCCCTTGAGTTCTAACTCATATTCACAACTACTTACTTAAAGATCAAGTAGGCATCTCAAACTTACCACCCCAAAACCAAACTCTTCATTCTCCTCCCACCATCCAAACCTAATTCTTCCTCATCTTAATTAATGGACCCTCTGATGCCCCAGTTGCTCAGTCCAAAAAGCCTAGATGTCACTCTCTTATACCCTACATCTAAGCCATCAGCAAATCCTGTTGGCCCTACTTTCAGAATATAGACAGAGACAGGCAACTCCCCCCACTCCCTCCAAGGCTTCAGGTCCAATCCACCGTCTTCTCCCTAGACCTTGTCAGCTGTCTCCCTGCTTCTGCTCTTTCCTCTGTATACTCTCTTCACTATCCTAGAACCAGATAATCTTTTAAAAATAGAACTAAGATGATTTTACATATTGTTTGGAACTTTCTAAAGGTTTCTCCTCTCAGAGTAACAGACAAAGTCCTTCCATGCCTGACAGTTCTTCCCAGTCACGCCAGGCACGCTCCCACTTTTGTGTTTAGCTCCTGTTATTCTCCTTGCCTAGAAGCTACTTTCTCAAGCCCTTTACACAACTTTCTCCTTCTCTTCATGTGAGTTCCTATTTTGAGAGAACTTCTCTAACTATCTGTCATGTTTTTAAAACATGCCTGCAAATTTCTTGACACTCTTTTCACCAAGAGTTAGAGTCTAGTTCCTCTCCTCTTGAAACTGACCAAACTGACTCACTTCTAACAAATTAAATGTGAAGGCAGTGGTGCTGGGTCGTAAGAGGTGATATGTGGGATGCTTGCTCTTGGAACAGAGCTGCAATGCTGGGAAGAAGCCTCTGCCACATTGACAGGCTGCACAGAGGTATTCCAGCAATAGTCCTCACTGTGGTCACAGTGGACACCTAGCACTGACCATCAGTCAGGTGAGAAGGAACCCTCCAGATGACTCCAGCTCCAGCCCCTGTTTAACTGGAACCATGTGAGAGACCCTACAGGGAAACCGCCAAGCTCAGCCTGGTCACTCCCAGAAATGTGAACGAAAATAAATGCATGCTATTGTTTTTAGCCACTAAGTATGAGTGGTTTAATTACATAGCAATCGATAATTGGAACACAGCGCTTCTACAGTAGCACTCTCCATCAGTCTCTATTTTGTTACCCAGATTTATTTTTCTTTGTACCCCTTACCATTATCTGACATGTTATAAATTTGTTTTTGTTTCCTGTTCTACCACATGCCCTGGAATTTCAGCTGTGGGAAAGTAGAAGCTTTGCTTGTTTTGCTGATATTTCCTCCATTACGTAGAACGGTGCTTGGTACAGACGAGTCACTCAAGCTCAGATAGTTTTGTTAAATGGATGTACCTGTGGTCTGTGGTGTGAAGAAGGCATCCAAGTTGAACAGAGACAGTATGGGCCTGAAAGTATTGTGGAACTTGGAAAGGACCACATAGGAGATATTATTATTCTCATTATTCTTGAGGATACTTCTACCTCCCCATTAGTGGTCCTTAATAATGATTTTTTAATGGAGGTAATGAAGTTATTTTCTCTTTTTTTCAAAACAGTTTATTTTTGAAGTAGAAATAAAAATTCTGGTGTTTATAGGATCGAGTTTACACTTCCAGGTCTGTGAGAGTGACTAAGCTTCTGAACCTTTTATAGTTGCATTATGTGCAGGATGAGAAAGGGAATGTTCCTCTCCCCATACCCCTGAGCAAGCAGCCTGCAGGCCAAGACCAATGCCCATCTAGAAGGGCGTTTGACATGAGAGAAGGATCACTTTACCCTATGTACTCTGTTGGACTTTAGAAGACTGTGAGCCAGAAAGTCTCCTTACAAACCAGCATAGAGCAAGGTTAGGTAAAGGTCTTTCATATTTACCCATTGCTGCCCCTCTGTTTTTTTTTTCTTGTTCATTTTTTTTTTCCATTGGGCCAAATCATTATATTCTTCGCCATTACAGCAAATGCATATTGAACATTTCTTCATGTTGATGTCAACTCCTCATATCATTTTCACAGGCTTGAGGAGTTGCAGGATGGTGTAGGCCTGCCTTGCTCCCCACTCTCAGCCCCACAGCTGAGTTGAAGACTGTGGGTTCAGGCACACTGTGCAGGAGGGAGATTGGCAACCCGATACCAAATGGGGACTCCAAGAGGGTGCATGAGCAGAAGACTGTTCAGGGCCAGGCGAGAAGGAAGGGAGCTTCATCTCAGACGCTGACCCTGTGAGGCACACCACCCTTCATAAAATAGGGGCCAGTGAGATCCTGGGGCTCTGACCAAGCACGCACTTAATTCTTTTTCTTTGGATGGGATCAGGAAAGATGAAGGGAATGAGTTAAGGCAAAATGTCTGGGAGAAGGTTATCAGTGTTCTTTCTTCAGTGTTTGCTGTCATCATCCTTGTCATCATTGTCACCGTCACCATCATTAGCTATAGCAGCACACTTGTACTGAGTCATTGTTTTACACCAGGCACTGTGATAGATTCTTCTGCCGATGGGGTTATTTGGATAAACAAGAGCTTTTATACAACTTAAGAACAAACAGACCTGTTTGGGGTAGCATTTGGGGTGCACATGACTGATGCCAAGCAGAGCATGAAAAGGGCTGTCACAGAATTTGCATTCTGGCAGCTCTGGAGGGGAAAGAAGACCCTCTCCTGGCCTGGGACACTGGAGGCTTCATGAAGAAGATGATATTTGATCTGAGACTTGAAGGACAAGTGGAAGTTTATAGATAGAAGTGGGCAGGTGGGCTGCCTGAACAGCACGACGGGGACTAAAAGCATGGTGTGTTTGGTAGAGTGGTGAATTTCAGACTGACTGGTGCAGAGTCAGTGGCTAGAAATGAGAGGGACTTGGACTAGAAGGCAGTTGTTGTGACCCTCTGAGTAATTCTGTTTCCTCCTCCACACCCTTTGCAGCCTGAGTATTACCATAATTGATAGAAAACTGCATCTCACTCCTCCTGCCATGAACTCATTTTTATGAGGCCTTTCTTCATTCATTTCCTTTCCCAAGTCAATGAGTGGAGAAGCACATTCCTAAGGATTATCATGGCTGATTTCCTGCATGTTCTTCACTCACAGAGAAGCAATGCCAGATCTGGTCTCCTTTCTTTCCTTTCCAAGTGCATAACAGACCTTTCTTTTTTTGAAAAAAGAGAACACATAGTGGGACAGGTTGGGGTCAGCTCCGGTGGCCAGGAGGGTCAGACATGAGATCTTCACTGCAGACACTCCTGATTCAAGTGCCTGGAGCCATGGAAGCCCACCTAGCAGGAGCCAAGGCCAGGAGCGGGATGGCTTTGAGGAGGACGATCAAGCCTGGTCTCAGAGCTAGGTTCACTTCAAAATGTGGGGATGGTGGTGAGGAGGGGCCTGTAGCCGAGAGGATATCTACAGGGAGCTTGGAATTTGGGCTGCATGAGGGTTGAGGATTGGAGGAACTGGGGCCTGTGCAGCAGCTCTCAGATGGTTCCCCTTAGCACAGGCCATCGGCACAGGCTGCTGACTCCTAGTTCATTGTTTTCACATGGAATGTGTGACCTTTCCAACCCTCTCCAGGAGATCTGCAGGTGAATTTGCATCTGTTGATGTGGTTCTGTGTCTTTGGATTAGAGCTGATTCCCTTCTTGGTATCCTGGGAGTATCCTGTGCAGGGGCCACCAAGTGCCAGGCTTGCATATTACCTATTAGAGCAATGAGGGGGATTCCCCAGCCCTGCTGACAAGCTGGGACAACCAGGCCGTGCTCCTCCTGCCCTGTTTGTGGAGCCTGTCCCTGGGGTTCACACAGGCCCTGAGGGGGAACTCTGCTGTGTCACAGCCTGTGGGACAAAGCCTTCGGGCTGAACAGTTTCCCTAGAGCCCCCTGCGTGTCCTTGTTGCTCAGGCAGTAGATGAAGGGATTCAGCATGGGGGTCACCACCGTGTATATCACTGAGGCTAGTGAGTCCTCGTCTGTGGAGTGGGAGGATGAGGGCCTCAGGTAGACCCCTGAGATGGTGTCATAGAAGAGGATGACCATGGTCAAGTGGGAGCCACAGGTGAAAAAGGCCTTCTGCTTACCCCGGGTGTAGTGGACTCTGAGCACCATGACTGCAATGCGTGTGTAGGAGCCGAGAATGCCAAGGAAGGGCAGGAGGACAATCAGGCCCCCCACCAGCATGATCATGAGCTGGTTGAGTCGGGTCTCGAAACAGGAGAGCTGGAGCAGGAGAATGAGGTCACAGAAGCAGTAGGGGATGATGTTGCTGGCGCAGAAGTCCAGCTGGGCCATGAGGAGGGTGTGCAGCAGGGCATGGAGGCTGGCGATGGCGCCCATGAGCTGCCCAGCATCAGGGCGCAGCTGCGCAGGCTCATCTTGGAGGAGTAGTGCAGCGGGTGGCAGATGGCCAGGTAGCGGTCATAGGCCATTGCTGTCAGAAGGAAGTTGCTCCATGTTGGCGAGCCAGATGCAGATGTAGATCTGTCCCAGGCAGGTGCCGTAGGAGATGGCCTGAGTCTGCGTCTGGATGTTCTCGAGCATCGTGGGAATCGTGGCAGAGACAAAGCAGAAATCCACCAGGGAGAGCTGGCTGACGAAGAAGTACATGGGGGTGTGGAGATGGGAGGCTGAGCCAATGGCCAGGATGATGAGCAGGTTTCCTGCCTTGCCAACCAGGTACATGGCCAGGAAGAACCCGAAGATCAGCTCCTCTTGCTCTGGCCAGCTGGAGAGCCCCAGGAGGAGGCACTCCGAGGCACTGGTGTGGTTTCTGCGCTCCATGGATGACAGGTCCTGTGGGGAGAGCCAGACCAGTCGCAGACCAGTGAGAGATGAATTCCTGGGCCTCCTGCAGTCCCTCAGCTCTCATTTGGGCACATCTCTGTGTTCATTTGTTACAAACCCCAAAGCAGGCTGTCAGCCTATCAAAGGAAAAGCCTCAGCCAGGGAGCCCTACGGCCTCAACATACCCAGGCATCAGGGTTCAGTTACTTCACTGCTAAACTTCTGCTGACTCTGAACCCACGAAGCCCCATCTGCTGTCCCTCCATGGAGAATCCTGGTGGCGCATGGTCATGTATTCAGTGGTGGCAGCAATGAGGCGGTTACTTAGGGCATTTTACCCCCCAAGTTTTCATCACACTTTCATTCTTTGATATGAGCAACTGATAATGTCTCAAGATTAAGTAAAGACCTGTAGAGGCCGGGCGCGGTGGCTCAAGCCTGTAATCCCAGCACTTTGGGAGGCCGAGACGGGCGGATCACTAGGTCAGGAGATCGAGACCATCCTGGCTAACACGGCGAAACCCCGTCTCTACTAAAAACACAAAAAATTAGCCGGGCGAGGTGGCGGCGCCTGTGGTCCCAGCTACTCGGGAGGCTGAGGCAGGAGAATGGCGGGAACCCGGGAGGCGGAGCTTGCAGTGAGCTGAGATCTGGCCACTGCACTCCAGCCTGGGTGACAGAGCGAGACTCCGTCTCAAAAAAAAAAAAAAAAAAAAAAAAAAAAAAAAAAGACCTGTAGAAATGTAGTTTCTTCCCACTCCCGGTAAGGGGGGCCACCTGAAGGTTGTTTCTGTATGGAATTCTGGAAGTATAATGGCAGATGTGCAGAGCTGCAGGGTACTGTGGGTACACACCCTCCTTCCCCCTAAGATTTTGTCTCCTTTGGTCCCGACCCAGGCAGAGCCCAGGACTCCGGGGTCTGTGGCTGCTGCTCCCCAGCTTCGGACACCTTGGCCCAGGTGATGCTGCTGAGGCTGAAGGTCAGGGCAAGCCTGGGCAGAGGAGCCTGTTGATAGGGCCAGCTCAGCCAGCCTTCTGTCTGCGCTCGTCCAAGAAGGGCCTCACCTCTAGAGGGTAGTCGAGGAAGAGTGGGAGTTGTCCCTGCGGATACCAAGGAGAAACTACAGCTGTAACATTGCCCAGAGTCATGGAGACCATAGCAGAGCCACATAGGGACCTCACTCAATTGGAATTCATAATAGTTCAGAGATTTCAGCTGATGTTGCATTAGACATAAAGCATTTTTTGTGGCTTCAAAAGAAAGAGTGGGATGTGGGTCCTATCATAAAGTGAATCTGTAAAGAGAAAGGGAAGAAGGACAGTGCAGGGTTAGTGTGCTGATTGGGGATGGGACACAGGTGATGGGAAATCTGTAGGAGAAGGTGATGGGGTGGGGTTCTGGCCACGTGGGAACTGGGCAGGGGATGAGAAGGGGAAGCATCCAGTGAATGTGGTAATCTTGTCTGCTAAAGGCATTCTTGTGAGGATTAAATGAGGAAATGCACATATGTGCTAAGAACAGGGCATTGCACATAGGCACACAGTGAGCACTAGCTACTATTATTCAAGTAATTTTTAGAGGCAAATGTGATTTTAATACCAAACTAAACATGGACAATGAAAAGATTGGAGTCCAGTTTTGTTTATAGACATAGATGCAAATGCCACAAATAAAATATTTGCAAGCAAAGAAAACAACACATTGATAGAGCTGGCTGTAAAACTGGAAATCTGTTAACTTAACAAATGAAATATCAAAATAATATAATTCATTCATGATAAGACATCCAAATAAATTTATTGTTACTTTGTAGATGAAAACTCTCAAAGCATTAGGAGTGTTTTTTCTTAACATGATAAACTGTGTATCTAAAAATAAGAGTTGGCCAGGCATGGTGACTCACACCTGTCATCCCAGTACTTTGGGAGGTCGAGGCAGGAGGATTGCTTGAGCCCAGGAGTTCAAAACTAGTCTGGACAACATAGTGAGACTCTGGATCTATTAAAAAATGAAAAAATAAAAACGAGTCAACATCATGTCTATTGAAGAATACTACTTTCTCTCTAAAAGAATAAGATAGAAATGTTCTCTGTTATCATTCCTTCTTTAACATTTTCCTAGAAATGCTGATAATGGCTATCTGAAAAGGCAAAAGGAGTAAAAACAAGGTTTTGCAAAAGATTTATCTCATAAGTAAGCTATTGAAAGAAATAAAACAATTGTTAGAAATAATGTTAGTTTAGCAGAGTTGCAGGATATAATGGCAGACAAATATCAGTTACTTATACTGAATAACTATTTTAAAAAGCAATGAAAAAGATGATTTTATTTCCACTAATGATGAAATTGAATATTGGAATTTGAATGCAACTTAAAAATGAAATATTGTCCAAAATTTATAATGGATAAAGTTAAGGAATTCATAAGATAAAAATAGATTCTAATTGAAAAGTTTAAATATATTCAGATTATTATGCTCCCTAAAGAAAGAAATATATGTTGTTATTAATAATACAATTAATAAATATACACTATAGACCAAACATTGTGCTATTTACATATGAGTTTTTAAATTCTACCCCAAACTCTATAGGTGGGTATTCATTCTTTTTTTTTTTTTTTGTGAGACAGAATTTCACTCTTGTTGCTCAGGCTGGAGCGCCAATGGCGTGGTCTTGGCTCACTGCAACCTCTGCCTCCCAAGTGATTCTCCTGCCTCAGTCTCCCAAGTAGCTGGGATTACAGGCGCCCACCACCACACCTAGCTAATTTTTTTTTAGTAGAGATAGGGTTTCACCACGTTGGCCAGGCTGGTCTCGAACTCCTGACCTCAGGTGATCCAACTTCCTCAGCCTCCCAAAGTGCTGGGATTATAGGTGTGCGCCACTGCACCTGCCCCGGATATTCTTGTCTTACTTACAGAGGCTTATAGAGATTAATTAAATATGTATAAATGTAGAAATTTTATGTTTGGGATTACACAGGAGGAAACAAATCAGATGAAAAGAGATCATTGGTTCAAAGATATTTGTTGAAACACCATTTTTAAATGTTTTAAAATGTGAAACAACCAAATTTCCAAAATAATAAGAGAATAGTTTTGCAGACTCTGATGTCTCAATGGTATGGAATACTGTACAGACAGTAAAAATGAAAGATTGTGTCAATTTCTGGATATTTGCCTATGATGTAGATTTTCAAAGCAGAACGCATGATAACCTATGCATACCAATGACATCTGTGTCAGAATGTGCACACACCACCAAACATAAGATGTTAATTTGGAGGCTGACGGAGAGAACAGTTTGAGGTTTAATTTCCCCTGGCTTTTTCCCTGCTTACATTCTTCACGGTGTGACAATCAGGTCATTGCAGGCTGTCACCAGCTCTGCTTCTGGGCCTGTCTTTGCACCAGCAAACATTTTCTTGTATCTATGCCTAGATTAAACGTTAGAAGGGGCTGGAATTGCTGGGTAATGAAATTGCTGGAAAATCCTCCATTGTAGGGATGAGGGCAGAGGCTGAGAGGGGTTGTCCAGGAATCAAATCCTTTGTGCTGTGGGAAGTCTATTCTCTGCTAAAATGATGGCGTTGGATCCCTGGATGGTTTCTAAGGTCCCTTCAGGGTCAGGTTCTGCTTGTCTTTGAGAGGTGGAGGAGGAGGAGATGTCTTTGGCTAAGACATTTAGGGACTTTGGGGAGGAGTGTTTCTCTTTCCTCCCCTACATGGGCACTGACCTGTCCAGTTGGTCTGATTTCTGCAAAACCCTACCCAAGGCCCCTGCCTTCTCCTGAATGGCTTTTCCTCTCTCAGGAGCTCAGAAAGCTCACAAGCAGCCTGGGGCCAGGGACACAAGCCTGGGTCCCATGGAAAGCAAGATGAGAAAGCAGGTGGGTGGGAGGCAGGGAGAGGGAAGTGGCTGGGGAGAACAGAACCTCATTCCCTGGTGGGTTGGCCAAGGAGCGGTGTCTGGGCCTCACCCTCGGCTTATTTGCAGGGCTACTCTTGGAATATGGGGAGCAATCCCCGGTGGGCATCGTTAGAAATAAATGTGCAGTAATTGCTTGGGGTGCTGCAGGGCCCATTTCTCCTGGGCTCCAGATACACCATTTCCTTAGAGTTTTTCCGCTGGAGAGTGATGGCCTTCAGAGGTTTAATTTGCTACTTTTGTCTCCAGGGGAAATCTCTACAATTCTCTGCTTTTCTCTTTAGTCCAGGGAATTCATCTCATTGATTGTATGAAATCAGAACTCCAAAGTTCATGTTGATGGCCCCCTTTTAAATTGAGGACATTATCGCATTCTTTTTTTTATGGCTGCATAGTATTCCATGGTATATATGTACATTTTCTTTATACAGTCTGCCATTGATGGGCATTTAGGTTGATTCCATGTCTTTGCTATTCAGTGCTGTGATGAACACATGTGTGCATGTGTCTTTTTTTTTGTTGTTG
Source organism: Macaca fascicularis (assembly GCF_037993035.2). Classification (NCBI taxonomy): domain Eukaryota; kingdom Metazoa; phylum Chordata; class Mammalia; order Primates; family Cercopithecidae; genus Macaca; species Macaca fascicularis. The sequence goes on from NC_088377.1 coordinate 48,234,210, forward strand.
TTCTTTAAATGGTGTACATTTAGATAAGTTTTTTTTTTTAACTTTTAAGTTCAGGAGTACATGTGCAGGTTTGTTACATAGGTAAACTTGTATTGTAGGGGTTTGTTATACAAATTATTTCATCTCCCAGGTATTAAATCTAGTACCCATTAGTTATTTTTCCTGATTCTCTCTCTCCTCCCACCCTCCACCCTCTGAGGGGCCCCAGTATGTATTGTTCCCCTCTATGTATCCATGTAGCTCCCACTTATATGTGAGAACATGCAGTATTTGGTTTTCTGTTCCTGTGTTACTTTGCTAAGGATAATAGCCTCCAGCTCTATGTATGTCCTTGCAAAGGACATGATCTCATCCTTTTCTTTTCTTTTTTTTTTTAAATGGAGTCTCGCTTTGTTGCCAGGCTGGAGTGCAATGGTGTGATCTTGGCTCACTGCAAACTCCGCCTCCTGTGTTCATGCGATTCTCATGCCTCAGCCTCCTGAGTAGCTGAGATTACAGGCATGTGCCACCACATGCAGCTAATTTTTGTATTTTTAGTAGAGATGGTGTTTCACCATGTTGGCCAGGATAGTTTTGATCTCCTGACCTTGTGATCTGCCCACCGCGGCCTCCCAAAGTGCTGGGATTACAGGTGTGAGCCACCGTGCCCGGCTGATCTCATTCTTTTTTATGACTGCGTAGTATTCCATGGTGTATATGTACCACATTTTCTTTATTCAGTCCGTCATTGATGGGTATTTAGGTTAATTTCATATCTTTGCTATTGTGAATAGTACTTCAATGAACATATGTGCATGTGTCTTTATGATTTATATTCCTTTGGATATATACCCAGTAATGGGATTGCTGGGCCAAATGGTATTTCTGTCTTTAGGTCTTTGAGGAATTGCCACACTGTTTTCCCTAATGGTTGAACTAATTCACACTCCCACCAACAGTGTGTACGTGTTTCTTTTTTTCTTTTTCTCCACAACTTTACCACCACCTGTTATTTTTTGACTTTTTAGTAATAGCCATTCTGACTGGTGTTAGATGGTGTCTTATGGTTTTGATTTGCATTTCTTTAGTAATCAGTGATGTTAAGCTTTTTTTTTTTTTTTTTTTTTTGAGACGGAGTCATTCTCTGTTGCCCAGGCTGGAGTGCAGTGGCGCCATCTTGGCTCACTGCAAGCTCCGCCTCCCTGGTTCACGCCATTCTCCTGCCTCAGCCTCCCGAGTAGCTGGGACTACAGGTGCCCACCACCATGCCTGGCTAATTTTTTGTGTTTTTAGTAGAGACGGGGTTTCACTGTGTTAGCCAGGATGGTCTCGATCTTCTGACCTCGTGATCCACCCGCCTCAGCCTCCCAAAGTGCTGGGATTACAGGCGTGAGCCACTATGCCTGGTCAAGCTTTTTTTTTTTTTTATAAGATTGTTGGCCACATGTGTGTCTTCTTTTGAAAAATGTCTGTTCATGTCCGTTGCCCATTTTTTAATGTTTTTTTTTCTTATAAATTTAAGTTCCTTATAGATGTTGGCTATTAGACCTTTGTTGGATGCATAGTTTGCATTTCTTTTCCCCAGTCTGTGTTCTTGGCACCTTTGTCAAAAATGAGTTCACTGTAGATGTGTAGATTTGTTTCTGGACTCTCTATTCTGTTCCACTGGTCTATGTGTCTGTTTTTATACCAGTACCATGCTGTTTTGGTTACTATAGCTCTCTATTGAAGTCAGGTAAATTTGATTCCTCCAGTTTTGTTATTTTTGCTGACGATAGCTTTGGCTATTCTTGGTCTTTTGTAGATCTATACAAATTTTAGGATTAAAAAAATATTTCTGTGAAGAATGTCATTGGTATTTTGATAGGGATTGCATTGAATCTGTATGTTGCTTTGGGTATTGTGGACATTTTTAACAATATTGTCTTGAAATATATAAACATGGAATATCTTTCTATGTTTTTGTGTCCTCTTCAATTTCTTTCATCAGTGTTTTATAGTTTTCATTGTAGAGATCTTTCACTTCTTTAAGTTAATTCCTAGGTATTTAATTTTATTCGTGGCTATTGATTTTATTTCAGATTGTTCCCTGCTGGCATATAGAAACGCTACCGATTTTGTACATTGATTTTGTATCCTGCAACTTTACTGAATTTGTTTATCAGTTCTAATAGTTCTTTGGTGGAGTCTTTAGGTTTTTAAAATGTCATTTGGAAGTCATATGGAAATATTTAGAAATCATTTCCAAATACCATTTAGAAACCATTTGAGTATTTTCTTACTTCCTGGAACAAAAAGTATCCTGAGCTCATCTTGAACATTCTTAGTCCTAGCCCTGGCATCAGCCATTTCTCTAAGGAGCTCTGATTCCCTTCAGTGGAAAATGATATTCATAAGCCAAGATCTAGGCACTAAGTGTACTCATTGCTATTAAAATGTCATTGTTATCTAGCCCTATCAATGGAGAGAAGTAGGGAATATATGTTTTACACACACACACGCACACGCACACACACACACATGCATGCTCACAAATACATACACATATATTTACATCTATCTAATTATGTATCAATTATCTATTATCTATCTGTCATCTGTCTATCTATCCATCTATCTATCTAGAAAAGAATGAATGTACACTGATAACATCCATTCCAATCTGACGCCATAGGATTCTTGCTAGCTTTCTCCCTTTCTGAACTATGGCTCTTTCTTGTAAAAGTGACACACCTTTCTTGCAGTATATTTATGTGATCAATCCCCTTTATGTAGCCAACTCTCACCCATCCCTTCCCACTCATGGATGCCCTCCTCACCTCACGTGGGTTCTCCGTGCCCTATTTTGCTCTGGCTGCTCTTGAAGGTCACATCTCTGTGTGGACCCCTTCTCTGATTGCTTGGGCTCCCACGTCCAGGTCAGGCTGCCCCTCCATGTGGATGCCTTCTCCAGCACCCTTGGAATCTGACTTGGAGCTACCTTGACTCTCTCCTCCACCTTAATGTGTGTCTACCACGTGGCTGCAACCCACCTAATGGCTTTAGTATTCAGAAAGAGAGGGGAAAGGAAGGAATAAAAAAGGAAAATAAATGAGTGCTTTTAGACATGCTGCCCAATCAACTGACCAATTGACAATTTTTTATTCGGTGTTCATTGCATTAAGACAATTGGGAGGTGAAGATGGAATGCAAGACGTTTATAAGAAAACATGTTTCCTGTATTCCAGAAATGTCAGGGGAGATGAGGTAAAAACAATAAATCAAAACTAATAATATGATAAGTGCTTCATTGAGTGTTACAAAAAATATGTTCTTCAAAGAAGGCAGGATGAAACTACGAATATTCTCTTCAAACAATGGTCAAAGTCACAGTAGATTAACTCTCACCTATTTTAATAATCAAATTGGAGTTCTGACAGAGGCCCCACACCAACAGTGACTACAATGATAAAAAAAGTTTATTTGTTGGTTCTCAGTCATTCAGTTCTATAGATTTCTCTTTAGTGCGCAGGACGGCATCAGATAATATTTTTGTAAAGGGGATTTTATCTCTTTGCTTAATATAAAACTTATTATAGAATATTACAAATAAAACATGATATAAATGTCACTATTCAAGTCATCACGATAATTCTTATTTTTCTGAAAAATTATGGATCAAATCATTGATAAATATTTATTCTCTGATGAGAGCTCAGGAGGAGTTGATAATGCTAACTAGAGGTGGGTAGAGGTAGTCCTATGAGAAGCAGAGAAGCTGAGTCTACCTATCTGTCACTTATCTGGTCACCTCCTTTATATTACATAATGCACAACACTCTACACAGGCACTAGGAGAGCTCAATGAATGTACAAAACCACCAACTACTCATGCAGTACACTAGATTAAGCTCATCTTTATTTCAAGGTTTTATTGACAAAGTAAATTGAGATCTCTGGTGTTCTGGGGCACAGCTTTCTTGAAGAACAAAGTAGAAGTCCTTAGAATAACTCATTCTCCACTTAGGGTTCCATCTCTTGACTCAACCTTTAGAACAATGGGTTTTTCTGATTGAAGAAGGCCTTGGTTGCCTAATTTCAAGGGGATCTACAAGAGTTAAACAAGCATATGGAGAATTAATAAATGACGTGAGAGAAGAAAAGATGGAAGCAAAGTAGAAAAAATACATGAATGACAAAAACGCTTTGTGAGCTTATAAAAACGACTCTCAACACCATGTATCTTGGATTCTTCGTACTTAATCTATAAGCTGGGTAAATACTGGATAGTAAAAGCCCTCACCATCCATCATTTAACAAAATATTTATGGAGCACCGACTCTGTGCCAGGCCTGCGACAAATTCTTGTGGACTTGTGTTTTTGTTTTTGTTTTTGTTTTTAAATTAAATCTTAAGTAAAAAGGATGAGTTTTAAAAATTAAATTCAGATTATTAGGTATAATGGCAAAACTACTTTGGAATTGCCATATAAAGTTAAATTTTTGTAGGTTAAAACTTGCAAGGTAATCCTGGGTAGCTGTTGTACAGTTTAATTATGTGGGCAGTTTTCAACTTCCAGAGTCTAGTAACCCCTCCCAATTGAACCCATCAAATGCAATGATGGGAAAGGTGTTCAGAAGGAATTATTCTTTTCTTTTTAACATCTCCTCTTGGCTTCCAAGTGTAGTGCAAACAGGGAAGTTCTCAAGTTGTACAGTGACTCATACTGCTAGCCCTATTGTCACTGAGTCACTCCTTCACTGTTGGGGGAGCCACCAACAGAGTAACATTCTGATCTCAGTTCAGTGAGGGGAAGGCAAGTTGCCATGGATACAAAGAGTTGCCAGTCTGAGATGCCTGAGAGCTTGCCAGGGAATATCTTCCCTGTCCCAGGTGTGCCAGTGGCCCACTTTCTCTCAGGACTGAGTCCCCTGTCTGAACCTGAACACGTACATAGGAAAGCTACACAGCTGCCCTGAAGCCGTTCATAAGATGGCAACCATCTCCATCCTCCTCCTCTCCCAAGCACAAAGTGTACTTAAGGGGTAGAGTTGCATATTAAATGCACCGGTGCTGGAAATAAGACTTATAGGCTATTGCTTAATATGAATCAATGACATCTATTCTTTAACTTCTTCAGAGAAAAGATTTTAAATCTTTCTATAAATGTATCACCTGGAACATAAGGTCAAACAGTAAGGATAGCCCTGCTCTATGGTAGTCCTTCATATCCACCAGAAATGCCTGAAATTAGTCATTCTCCACCTTGGCTTCATGTGAGAACTGATCAGGGAGCTTTTAAAGTCACACTCTGGGTAAATTAGTTAAGAATTTCTGAGATATCGCAGGCGTCGTGAATTTTTAAAGCTCCCTGGTGATTCCGATATGCAGCTAGTGGTTGTGAACCACTGTCATGAGAGAGCATCTACAGGCGCTGGTGATGGAGAGCATCATTTAAGTCACAGCCAGGTAATCATTGCACTTCATGACTGGGCAGAACACTTCCTCTTTCCAACTGGCTTGAAACCGAATTTAAACTTACTCAGGTTCAAAGGGACTGCACATAATCATGCCATGCTAATCGGCATGGACTTTACATGATGTTCTTAATGCTACAGGTTTTGAAGTCCAGAATGGAAGCATCCTTAGTGATCAAAGATGGATCCAAAGACGTTCTTTGGTCCGTAGAATGAATTATTAAAAGATATGCATATTCTTTTAAAAAATATATACCCTTCCATTAAAAAAATTCTTAATACAACATACAGAAAGTGTACTGACCTGTGTTTCTTTACAAGGTTTGAAGGAGAAGTTCTGAAGGACTTTGATTATAGCAAGTTTCATGTTCATGAGAGCAAACCTCATGCCAATGCAGTTTCTGGGTCCAGTTCCAAAGGGTGTGTATATGTAAGGATCTATGCTGTCCTTGTTCTTCTTACTGAACCTAGTTCCATATTGGTAGATTAAAAAGTTAATGAAATATAAAAACCACAGAGTTACATATTAGGGGTTCTTACTTAAGAACCACCCCCCTCCACCTCCCAACCAGTAATACACAAGTTACTTTTATGGGCTGGTCATTGAAATCCTGCTTTGGTTATTTTGTTATAATAATCGTAACCTACAGGTCCTTTCCATTCTCCATACCCTATAGGAGCGTTCAGATTTCTTGAGATGAGATGAATGTTGTTGCAAATAAAATTTATCTCTAAACTCTAAAATTATATTCAGGGTGGTGATGTGTTCACACTATAAAAGATACATAAGTGATAAGACTGATGGATGCGAAAGTGGATTCCTGCCTCAACTCACACTTATGTTGGTCACATGCTCATTCATGAGAAAGGAGAAGGAGAAAGGGTCTTGTGCTATTTCAAGTTGTTGTTTTTCCTTTTCCTTCTCCTGTCATCTCTTTTTTTCTAATTTCCCTCCTCCTCCTCTCCACCTTCCCTATCCACCTTCTCCTCTGCCTGCTTCTCCACCTCCTTCTCTTCCTGGTTCTTCTGTCCATCTCGTCCTCTCTTTCTCCCCCACACCCTTATAGAATAGTTTAAGTCGAATAATTTACATGGGCTTATGATGCTACCCTACTGTAGTGTCATCACTGCTTTCCTTGATGTGTTCCACTAGGCTATAAATTCTTTGAAGATTGACCCATGTTTTATTCAAATTTGATTTCTAAATATTTGATTATAGTAAGGAAAAAATGTTGATCTGAGGAAAGTAATGGCATTGTTGTCATATGTTTTTACAGGAGTTCTTATATTTTGGAGAGCGTTCTGAAATATTTACAGGCTATTGCTTCAAAATAACATAATAAGCAGGAGGAGGGTGGTGGTGGCATTTGGATGGGGTAGCTAACATGGATTGATGGCTGTTGGAACCAGTGATAGATACATGGAGATGCACAAAAACTATTCTATAGGCTGGTGTCTATAGAATATACTTGTGTATATGTCAAACATTCTCTAATGTATATACACACACACATATACATATATATCATGGATTCATGGACTTATATAAATCACATGGATTCATGGACTTATATAAATCACATGGATTCATGGATTTATATAAATCATGGATTCATGGATTTATATAAATCATATGATTTAGATGTATATAAATCATGATTTAGATGTATATAAATCATATGATTTAGATGTATATAAATCATATGATTTAGATGTATATAAATCATATGGATTTCTCCCTGCCTGGCCAAGTTCCTGACACATGGCAAGCACTGTCTCTTTGGTGACTGAGTGATTCAAAGTGAAGTACAGCGAGTGGTCTCTGATTTTGTATTAGTGCAGCCACAGGAGGTGGAAGTGCTGAGCTTTCGGGAAACATAGAAGTCCTCTACTCTGGAAAACAGAGAATTTGGTCAGCTCTGACTTACTCTGTGAACAAGTATTATGTGCAGACTCCATGCTAGCACTAGGGACACCATGGCCAACAAGACAAGGTCGCTGCCATCAGCAAACTTGCAGGTAGGGGCCAATGAAAGTCTAGATCCCAAGCATCCTAAATCACCAGCCAGTACCTAAAAATGTCATTCTGAATTTTGCTTAATAATACAACAATGGGAAAACAGCAATTATATCCAGAGTGCAAACTGTGCCTAAGGCCTGACCTTGTCCCTGAGTTCCCAGAAGAGCATGCTCAAGACACCTCCAAGGAGGAGTGTGTGAGATGTCTACTGAGAGTATAAGGGAGCTGGCACAGGACTGCAGCCACAGACAGGACCAGGAGGACCTGTGCTGTCTTGTGTCCTCAGTGACAGCCCTAACCATTAGGGCTGAGGACTTCTCAGGACCTCAGCCTGCACTGTTATGATTACCACAGAGGAAATAGCAAGCAATGTTGAAAGCAAATGGAACGTGGAAGCATGTTTTAAAGTTGCTGTTAAATTCAGAGAGCTAAAGGGCGCAGCATAGAAAAAACGGAAAGGAATAAAAAGCCTATACACCTGAAATAATCATCATGGTTAAATGGTTTATGGCATATGCAATATATACATACATATTTATAGTAATGTAGATCAGTGGATAGTTTCCTGGTAAGTAAGCAAGAATTCAAATAAAAAGTGATACCATTCTAGTTTTAAAAAATCTACATAGGCATAGAAAAATGCCCACAGGGTCATAATTGATGATCTTCATCTTAAGGTGCTGGGGCTGTGGATGGCGGTAGTTTCATTTTTTCTAGTCTGTGGTTTGTGAACTTTGATAATTATCACTTTTTTTGTGATAAAAAGACTTACAAGCAAAAGATTGTGCAACCACACGATTGTCATGTAGATTAAGAGAGGCAGAATATGCTTGAACCAGCCTGGTTCAGGGTGAGCTCCATTTCCTGGGAGCCTTGTACCTTTCAGGGCGGAACTCCTCAGGCTCTGTCCAGTACTTTGGGTCATGGTGAAGAGCATAGGTTGGAATCACCACCATTGCCCCTTTGGGAATGAACACCCCATTGATTTCAACATCTTTCTTGCAGGCCCTCTCAAGTCTAATAGCAATTGGGAATAATCTGAGTGTTTCATTCACCACCATGTCAAGGTACTCCATCTGTACCATGGCATCATAAGTGGCAGGTGCCTGGGAAGAAAGAAACAGATTTGGATAAATTGAGATTTTGAATTAACTCTCAACTGAGTCCATGCAGTACTATTGAAGTATTAGAAGTTCCAGAGAATAACTCATACTGGTAAATGATCATAGCATTCATGAAGTATTTTAATAACTGTCATGTCCATTGATGTGCTCAGTGACCTACTGAGATGTATGGAGGGGTTATGAATGTAGGAGGATCAGGACCATCCTCACCCCAGGGACTGAAATCCCTAGCATGACCAAATAGTGATTTTTCTTTCTCATGGGAAGAAATGTGATTAATGGGCTATGACCATTACCACCAAATAAAATACACAAAAGTCACTATCACCTTTCAAAAAGAGGTCATACATCTGTACCAAGAAAGAAAAACAGGAAAAAGAGCAAATATCCTGTTCACACAAGGATTATTGGTTGCAAAGTCCTTCTTGGTAACTCTTTTGAGGAATTTGAGACCAGCTTGGGCAACATGGTGAGAACCCATCTCTACAAAAAATACAAAAGCTAGCTGGGTGTGGCGGCGTGCGCCTGTAGTTCCAGTTACTCAGGAGGCAGAGGTGGGAGGATGGCTTGAGCCTGGGAGGCAGACTTTGCAGTGAGCTGAGATTGCACCACTGCCCTCCAGCTTGGGTCATAGAGTCAGAGACCCTGTCTCAATAAATAAATAAATAAATAAATAAGTAAAATTGAGGATAAACTTGTTCCTTTCTATCACAAATATGACACAATACATTTATGATTGGATGCTACCAAGGTATACAATGAGTTGTTAAAGTTACGAAGAGAATAGAACTCCACACTCAGCCCCATCCCCTCCTTTTGGAACAGTCCCCTAGTTGTTGCTTCAGGGCTGGACTGTAATCTTCAGGGCTGGATGTAAACATCCCTTTGTGTCTGCCTCACTGCCACACCAGGGTCAGCCCCACAGGCCAGGTCTCTTCACACCAAAAAGGATCCCAGTTTGGGCAGAAGTCTGAAAACTGGATGATAGGTACCTAGCACTTGGTGTTATATTTGGGAGGCTTCTGTAGAGGTTAAGAGTTTAGTTCAGGAGTCAGATACCCTGGTTCCTAGCTTGACTTCTTTGCCAGTGGCTACCTGACTGGAACATGATGAGACAGGTGTGGTGAGAGCTGAGTCAGCCTGCACCACGCCCCCAGGGCCAGGCTCCGTCAGACCACAGCCACACCAGAGCGAATCCAGCCAGTATCAGCAGAGCTCACTGTCCAGTCTTGTGGGCAATAAATGCTTATCATTAGATGCCACTGAGGTTTTTTGATTTTTTTTGTTGTTGTTGTTACTTAGCATTATTGTGGTAACAGAATGCAGATGAACCAGGGTCAGCAATATTTTACAAAGATCTTATGCTTCTGCCAGTAGCAACCATTTCCTATGTTTCTCCCGTTGTTTTTCTCCTCAGAGGTTTTCTGCATAGTGTCAGTGAAAGAATCAGTGATTATGCTTTTCATAAAAATCCTCCTGGGGAGTGGTGAGGAGGCATTGTTACTCAGGCTTCACCTCTTCCCTTCATCTCCAGGGGTCATCCCCTCACCTTATTGGGCAAAACTGCATCAATCTCCTTCTGCAGTTTCTGCTGGACATCAGGGTGAGTGGCCAGTTCATATATAATGAAGGAAAGAACACTGCTGGTGGTTTCATAGCCAGCAAAAATGAAGATAATTGATTGGGCCACGAGCTCCTGATCAGACAGAGCTGAAAGGAGAGGAAAGACATTTTAGATAAATCAGGTCAACGTACAACATCACAGCTGAGATGAAATCTAAGTGAAGCTCTCCAATCCCAAGAGGAAAAAATGGAAAAGCAATTCAGAGTCACACTGGGGGTGGTTTTCATTCTGATGTGTATCTTACACAGGGCCAGAATGAGGCAAAATCATTTTAATCCAGGTTTTCCCAAGGTCTGCATGATTGTGGGCCATCCACTCCTCCTCATGGCATCCCAGCACCAGCACTGCTGTAATTTCCAGAGAGAGCATTTCTGTCTTACATACTCAGTGTTATGGGTGTGCGCCTTGAATGATCCTAAAAGTACTTTATCTGTAAGTAAATATGGGGTAGCCTTTCCCCAAGAAAAATTTGATTTTCTACAATAGAGCTTGACAAACTTTGAGAGAATTCCAATATAGCTTGACAAACTTGAGAGAATTTGCAATATTTAGGACCTTTTCTCTATATATGTTTGAGGGAACTTAAAGGACCAATATTGAGCTACAGATCACCTCTTGCTACTCCAAGTGTGTTTCATGGACCAGCAGCACCAGTCGCATCTGGGAGCGTATTAGAAATGCAGAATCTCAAACCCCACCATCGAACTACTGAATCAAAATGCAAACTTGCAGGAGATGTGGTGATTTGTGTGTACAACCTCACTTAAGCAGCATGGATTACATCTTTGACAGGCATCAGGCAATATAAGATCTAGGGTACAGTTCTCAGAATGGACTATCTCAGGGTGTGCAAGACAGCAGAGACAGACAAAAAGCCAGAAGCGTGGTGATTGACTGTAGTCTGATGAATGGCATTAATAAAATAGCAGAAGTTCATATGATTACAAGTTGGCCTCTCTCGATATTTCTCCTGAGAGAAGCTCACGATGATCCATCACTGGTCTGTTTGATCAGGACTAGATTAGGACCTTTAGAGACCTGAAACACAGAAATAAATATGGTGCCTGCTGCAACCATGTAACTCACAACCGAACACAATATAAAATGAGTGTGAGAAAGGTCTATAGAGTTCTGATTTACCAGTGAATATTTCTGTATGCTGCTATGGATAAATTCAACCATCCAATTATTTTATTCACTTACATTGAACCCCATTATACTGAGTTGAAGTCGAACTGTAATTTTAAAGTTGGGAGCTCTGCTGTCCAATCTGGTAGCCACTATCCACCCATGGCTATTTAAATTCAAATTTTATTCAGTTAAAATTAAATACTCTTAAAAATTGTTCTTCAGTTACATTGGCCACATGTCCTGTACTCAATAGCTATAGGTGTCTAGTGATTTCTGTATGAAACAGTGAAATGATAAGACTATTTTCTTTAGCACAGCAAGCTTTATTGAGATAGATAGATGATTAATTGATAGATTATAGACAGATAGATGATTGACAGATAGATAGACAGACAGAAGTAGATGTAGACATGGACATGTTTAAAGTGGTATACTGGAGTCTGCCCAGCCCTGCTCTCTAGAACCAATTGTTAAGTATTCGAGAATTTTGTGAGATGGTTGCCAAATTTTGGTAGGTTGAAATTGACCATGGTTATCGTTTTGCCACTGTCTTAGTTATAATGGTTTTGGTCAAAACCATCCATGGGTCATAAAACTAGTAGATAAAAGATTGAAGATTGAAGTAGATTTACATGGTCTCAGAGGTTTCCCCCATTAGTTACTTATCCATTTCAAAGGGAAAAACAAAACTTTACAGTAGATTAACCTGGCAAATACACTTTCATCAAGTACTGCCAGTTAAAATCACCCTTACTGGGACAGTGTGCCTCCTGATCGGTATGTTTGATATAAATTTCCAATTAGAGGTTCTCACTTGTTGGATCTGGAGGGGGCTGAGAACTGGCATATGAGCTCATGTAGGTGATCCACAAACCACTGACTCTCCTCCAAACATTCTAGGTTTTCTTGGGGTTGCCCTTCAAGCCTGGAACATGGATATACCTGTGGGCTTCTGGAAAGTGCCTCCAGCTACTATTTATAACATCTAAATGTGTGTTGTTCTGCTATGTGGCAGAAATTCTCATCTTCCTGGAATACTTCCTGCACATTTTCAGAACAAGGGCCTCCCTCTTAGTGTTCCTGCCAGTAGCCCTCAGAAGCACTCTTTGGTTACCTTTGTGGGACTCAGTTTCTTTTGAATTCTGAGAGTCAATCATCAGCTGAAGGAAATCCACTCGGTGCTAGCAGCAAAAAGAGAGATTTCATTGGCAGAAAGTTACTCATGAAGTCAGAAGTAAATCAAAAGTGCAGTCCTCAGCCTCCCTTCTTGACTTCCCTCCCTCAGCCTCCCTATGGTTTCTTGAAGACCAGAAGGCTGACGGGTGTTGCCTCGTCACCAGTGAACAAAAACATTCATCTAAATCCTTGGAAAGCAGGATGTTTTCCTGAACAAATCTAGCTATCATGTCTAATTGCTTTTTGGCCTTTGCCCTCCCTGTTCCTCATCTTCTCGGTCTTTTGGATACAGCTTTCTGGCTGAAGAGTTGCCAGGTTCCATCTCTGGTTGTAACTGCTTACCCAGGAAGAAGTCCTGGATCTTTTATTCTTCTACCTTTTTCTTTAGCAGTGTCCATATAGATTTATCTCCTGACATTTCCAGAACTCATCAGCAGCTTTTTTGGGGGAGCATTTTCAAATACTCCAACATTCTCAAACTTTAGATAATATTCAGTGACAGCTGGGTTACCTGATCCTGCCTCCCTGACCTGCAGACATCCTTCAGCTGGCCTCTAGGGCTCTTGAAGGCAAAGCTGAGTTAGCCAACCTTGCAGCCTCAATTCTTGGAGAAGACCCCTGTTCACTCCAGGCTGTGAAGCACTCAAATTTATCACACGCTACATGTCAGCAGTCGGCAGGTAGCCTGATAGGACCCTTCATTGCAGAATATGTAAAATAAGAGTCTTGGACTTAAAATGATTGTTTACCAATCTGTGATATGAGGAAAGCATAATACCAGTAAAATATATTTTCAAACAGGAAACTTTATCCTTTGACAATTTATTGAAGGGAAGAGAAGTGGTAAAATTATATCTCAATACTGTTTATATCATGACATACTAATTGTTGTGCCTGATAGCAAGTTTTAAATGCTGTCTCTCTGACTCATTCTCATCTCCTTCCCCAATCTCCTTCTTTATTTCTACCAAATGACTTCTCTTGTTCTAAACATAAGTCCTCTGTCTTTATGTTTAAAAATACAGACACATGCACTATCGTATGTATAAAATCTAAGTTTATCAAAAACTAAACATCGTCATTTAACCACCACCAGATTTTACCTTTTGTTTGTCGTTGAGGCGACTTTTTTTCATGCTGTTTACAGATTTATTTAAAAAATTTATGGCATCTTTTGGAAACAGAGAGACATTTAATGCCTCAAAAGCTGGGATAAGGAATGGAAAGAGTACTGTGGGAAAAACAAAACAAACAAAAGGAAATCATAGTGAAAATGCAAACTTTACCTGGAGCAATTATAATTTTCTCTACCAGTAATAAGAATAAGAACATCATGATTCTCAACTGGAACCCATTCCTTTTATCATGTTTGCCCCTCTTTCAGGCCGGTGACTGAGCAAGGGCAGGTCTATACATAGGAAACACCACTACAGCAGTGAAATCAAAGGCACCTTCTGTGTCTTTGGACTGACCAAAGGAATAGAATTACATTCCTTGACCTTTTAGCCTTTATCTATTGGACTAGAGTTTTTGGATTAATGTAGACCATAATCTGCTGCTTAACTTAATCATGCTGTTCAGGAAATGATACAGAGCATATATACATCAACTTCCTTGGAATAAAACTAGAAATCAGTAGGGAAAAAAATTTGGGAAACTCATACATTTGTGGAAGTTAAACAATACGGTTTTAAGTGACCAGTGAGTCAAAGCAGAAATCAAAAGGGCAACAAGAAATTGTTTTGAGATGAACAAATAGATGACATGATATACCAAAACACAGGATGTAGCCAACACCAGTGCTCAGAGGGAAATTTATAGCTGTAATGTCTAAATTTAAAAGAAGAAAATATCTCAAACTGATAATAACCATTTACACCACAAAACACTAAAAGACAAAGAGCAAATGAAACCTAAAACCAGGAAAAGAAAGAAAACAACAAAGACTAAAGCACAAACTCATGAAATAGAGAATAAGAAACAACAGAAAAATCAATGATACTATTTCTATGAAGTGTCCAGAATAGACAAATCTACAGAGGCAGACAAATCTATATTGGTTGCTTAGGGTGATGGGGTTTGTGGTTGGGGGTTGATAGCTAAAATGTATGAGGGCTCTAGATTGACAAAAACATTTAGTTTACAACAGTAATGGTCATACATATTTTTGATTATCTTATAAACAATGGAATTGTACATTTTAAGTAGATGAATTATATGATACGTGAATTCTATGTCAAGAAAGCAGTTATTTTGAAAGGGAGAGAGAAAGAAATAATAGTCCACATACTTGTTAAGAGAAATAATGGATCTAAGAAATCAAATTTTAGGAACTTCTTAACGCTTTCCACAAAGGGGTCTTTTGGATTGTTGAGAGAGTCGATGTTTACTCCAAATGATGTGCTAGTGATCACATCCATGCTGTAGGCCCCAAAGATGCTGAGTGGAGAAAGATATGGAAAATTAAAATCAGCACCTCTTACCATCCTTCCATTATACATGCAGCAAGAAACCCACATGTCCAGTTAGGACAGATAAAGAGCCACAGACTTTCAGAACTATCTGCTGAGTCATCTCCCATCAACTCCCTCAGAAGGTGGTTATCCGGTGCCAGTGATGCAACTGGCCCTATGCTGGGGGTGATGGAGACACCAAGCTGAGTTAGACTCACCTCTGAGGTCAAGGAGCCCAGTCGTAGGAAGACAGAGACCCATTATCAGACAATTACAGTAGCATGTATTGAGTGTGGATGATATAAGATGTGTAAGCACTGTGCTTCAGCAGAACAAGAGTGGAATAATTAACTCTTTCTCGTGGATTCAAGAAAGGTGGCGTTGTCAGACTACAGACTCTATGCCCAGAGCCGATTCCTCTTCAGCACTTTACAAAACAGCAACACCCTGTTCTGAGTTCCTAGAAATATCATCCTTTATTCTCTACAATCCCTGCTAAAGCTCTGGAAAACCCCACTATCCCCAGCTCCTCTGACCTGAAGTTGCCCTGAGAGCAGAGTCATTTTTGTAAGATGTGACAATCAAGAATGTTCTGGTTAAAAAAAATAGATCTCTCCAACATTGATTTGGAGAATCCTATAGCTGAGTGACCGCACGTCCCAAGTCTGACCAGGACAGGCTCAGATTACACTTGTCGTTCTTGCATAATTGAAGCACATACAGGTGTAGACAGCAAATAATAGGCTTGCCTTACATATAGCATTTCTAGCACCCTTTCTTTTTTGAGATTGGAGGAAAAGGAAGTAGTGGGAAGGTTTAATAGTTCGTAGTTTGCTGATATTCTCAGAAAAACCATGAAGGGATTGAAATTGTTCCAAGTTCCCCATTGTGACTTTCCCATCTTACCCAATGCAAGGCAACAAGTACCAAATGCTTGCTTACCCACAGTTCTATATCCACTACACTCAACACTTTGATACGATCATGTTTTTTTATTTCTAAAGTATGTATTTAATCTCCCAGAATATTTATGGTGACAAGTTAACAGATAAGTAAATCCTGGCTCCTGTGCACATGAGATAAGGCCCTTTTCCCCTGCTGACTTGCCTTCTCACGGGGGCCACTCCCTCTTAGGTGTCTCTCTGGAGTTGCAGCACTGCCCTGCTTTTGTCTGGTCACTGCAGTAACCCAACAGTGGGACTGTTGACTCCATGGCAGGCAGCTGGAAGGGCTCATGACAGCTCAGAACCCCATGGCTGTGCTCCTACTTACTCTTTCAGGGTGACAGGCTTGCCTTTCTCTGCTTCCCGCCTCAAGTTTCTCACCAACATATCTCCATACTGGGCAATGATGGGGAACATCTAAGCACAAAACAGATCACTACCTGTAGTTAAATGTGCAGACTCAAGTCCCAGAAGGACATGGCTTTCTCCAGCACGGAGCTGTAAGTGACATTTTATAATGAATTTTGTGATGTCTTTTCTGTACATAAAGATAAAAGACCATTTTTAGGAAGCTTGAACTCAGTGGACTACCCCTTGGAAACGGACTGTGATCTTACTTTCTACCTGTCCCCAGATTCATTCTTTACATTTCTAATTAAAACTCATCTTGTTTTCATACCTCCTTGAGTTTTCCGCTGGTGAAGGTTGGAGACAGCAATGACCGTATTCTCTTCCATTCTTCATCCTCAGCTATAGAGATGGCACTTTTCATAAGTCCCACTGGACCTAAAGGCTAGAGTTCAAAGCGGAAGCGTTTTGTCTCACATTACTTGTGGTGATCTTCATGGTTGCACAAAATATGTTGAAGAGGCATCACTTATTTAACAAATATTTATTGACTGTATATAATGTTATGGCAGGCCACATCCAAGATGCTCAATAGAGATCCTAGATATCTAGCCTCTTCTGAGTGTATGTGGGGCAGGGGTGGGAGTTGGGAGACCCAGCCATCTGGTGTGGTCTCCTGCCTCTCTATCTCAGTCTCCTTTTAAGTGCAAATGCTCCACGTGGTAGGGAACTGTTCTTCCAGTGGAATAGACAGGAACAAGACCTAGCCCTTCCTCTGAGTGTGCAGAGTAGAAAAGGATTGGTGACAGATGGGAAGACTGTATGTTGCCTCAAACCAGCTCTGTCTTTAATACACCTACAGATGGGCGACTTGAAAAAGTTATGCTATGATGTGGTGATTTTTTAGAAAAGTAGGTAATACTTAAGACTAGAAGCCTGTTTTGAAGGAATAATGCAATTCCATGAAAATTCTTTTCTCTTAATTTTTTATTCCATAAATAGAAGGAAAAAGAAAGGGATAATTCTTTTTCCCAACTTGGGGCTGGACTATCAAGCCAGCATGCTTGGAACTTTCTCTTATCTTCAACAACTATGTTTTGTTTTAAAATGTATACTTCCAGCTGTCATGATAAAATCTCAATAAACTAGGAAGAGAGGGACAGTTCCTTCACTTGATAAAGACAATCTATAAAAAAAATCAGTTAAATCACATTTAATGATGAAGGACTGAATGGCTTTTCCAAGATCAAGAAGAATTCAAAAATGCCCACTCTCAACATTCTTACTGAAGAGCATACTGGATGTCTTAATACATTAGACGAGAAAAAGAAATAAAAGGCATACAGATTGGAAAGGAAATAATAGAATTGTCTCTATTTTCAGGTGACATAATTGTCAATGTATAAAATGTCAAGGAATATACAAAAAGACTTCTAGAATGAAGTTAAGTTCTGCAAGGCTATAGGATACAAACTCAGCACACAAAATTATTCAGATTTCTATGTAACAACAATCAATATCTGAAAATACAAGAAGAACAATATCATTTACAGTTACTCCAACAAAAATGAAATATTTCTGGTGTAAATCTAACAAAAGATGTACAGGATCTCCATTCTGAAAACTACAAAATGTTCAGGAAAGAAACAAAAGCTAAAGAAATGGAGAGGCGTACTATATTCATGGAATGAAAGACTGAACATCATAAAGATACAGATTATACCCAAGTTGTTCTATTGGTTTAATTCAAGCTTGTCCAACTTGTGACCTGCAGGCCTCATGCAGTCCAGGATGGCTTTGAATGTAGCCCAATACAAATTTGGAAACTTTCTTAAAACATTTTGAGTTTTTTTGCGATTTCTTTTGGTAATTTTGTAATTTGACTATGCGATTCTCAAGGGTGAACTTTGTAGACGACAATGGAATGGAAAGGTATAATCAGAGTATGTTACATCCACAAATAATGGACTAGTATCCATAATTTGCATTATAATTGCAAACAGTTCAGCTAGAAGAAATGAAAAACCTTTAAAATTAACTAACAAAATAAAGAGCGAGAGGACGCTATTGCAATGCTACGTGAAGTGAATTGTGACAAAGAATTCAAGTGTGTATTCTGGATAAGGCAGAGCGCTGCTGTACAGCAGACACTCTCACTATTTGTATGCATGTGTGGCTTCAGTTTTATGGTGGTGTGCGACTTCCAGTGTGTTATCTACCAATCATGGACAGTTGAATTGACACCATCAGATATTAGGTGTGTTTGTGGTGACTTGGCAAGTAAAACACAGCGATTATCAATAATATTTCAACCTACTTTTGTAAATGATAGATGTTTAATATTATTTAGAAGACATGTAAGTATTCTTATTTGATTATTAAACCTTGCTTTCTATTTTTGTATCTGTTAATTTTCATAATAAAAGTAAATATAGTTGCTTATCTATTATAATGCTTTTAACTCCAGAATGGCTTCCACAATGTCTTAAAAAGAAAACAGAACCCTAAGAAAGAAAAATTATGGATGAAGGAAGATTGTTCAATGAAAAGTGGACAAATGACTATTTTTCTTGTTGAGGCAAATAGCGAAGCACTCTGCTTAATTTCTGTGGAATTTGTGCGAGTTTTCAAAGACTACAGTTTGAAGAGGCATTATATGCAAAAACCTGCTGACAAATTTGGTGTGTATATGTTGTAAGGACAAAATAGCAGAACTGAAAAAAAAAGTCTCTTTTCAACAAAAAAGATATTTAAAATAGTTACAACTCAAACGAACTCTATTGTAAGGTAAAAGCGAGTTATGTGTTAGCAAATTTAATAGCAAAAAAATCAAAACCATTTACTGATGGTGAGTTTATTAAGCAATGTATGGAAGATGTGGTAGATATTATTTGCCTTTAGAAACTGATATTTCTAAAATCAGTTTGTCTCACCAGACTATAGCCAGGAGAATTGAAGAAATTGGGAAATCTATTGAAAGATGTTTGGAGAGTAAAACTGCTAATTTAAAATTGTATGCTTTGGTGATGGATGAAGGCACTGACTGACGCTACAGATACGGCACAACTTGCTATTTTTATTGGAAGTATTGATGATGAATATAATGTCACTGAAGAAATGGAAATGTCACCGTGCCATTAAAAGACACAGCTAAATCAAGAGATTTATACAAAGCAATGAAAAATACGTTAAAGTGATTTTCTTTGTCCATTGTAAACATATCTGATACAGCTACAGATGGTGCCCTGGCGATGGTAGGTAAAAGAGAAGGGCTTGTACAATTAATAGAAGATGATGCAATTGCCACACAAAACTCACGTTTGATCAAGTATTATTGCATAATACATCAAGAAAATCCATGTGCACAAGCTTTAAAAATGGATAACGTCATGCCAATTGTCATGAAGGCTGTAATTTTACAGGGCCCAGGGATTGAATCATCGCTAGTTCCAGGAATTCCTTAAAAGTATGGATGCTGACTCTAGCAACGTCATTCCCTTTTTAGAAGTAAGACAGTTAAGTCAAGGCGAAATGTAAAGATTTTATGCTTTGTGATGTGAAATCAAGCCGTTTATGGTATCAAACACAAAATTTGTGCCAGAACTTGCCAATGAAAACTGGCTTACAGACTTAGCATTTTTAGTGGATTTGACAGCCCATTTAAGTGAGTTAAACCTATGTCTTCAAGGTGAAAACCAACTTAATAATACAATATTTCAAACCATAACAGCATTCCAAATGAAACTGAAATTATGGCAAGCTCGAATTAAGGCAAACAATTGAATGCATTTTGATGTGTTGGCTAAACATGGTCCTGTGAACAGCCAAAAATATGCAGCCTTGCTTTTCAATTTGATACAGGAATTTGAAAACAGGTATTTCAAATTTTCTGAAAAAATAATCAGTATTTTGGTATATTTATGACTCCATTTTCAGTTGACATAAATATGTTACCTACCAATTTTCAAATGGAATGCCGAGAGCTGCAATCTGACTTTCAACTTAAAGAAAAATTTGATCATCCCTTTTTACTAGACTTTTGTGATACTATCTTCCCAGTGACAAATATCCCTCACTTCACAATTCATGTCATTGCTTTTTGGCAGCACTTACATTTGTGAGCTACTATTTTCAAGGATGAAGAACATGAAGAGTAAAACTAGAACCAAAATATCTGGTGAGCACCTTGAGAACTCACTGGGAATTGCAACTACTTCCATCAAGCCAGATACTGATGCATTAGTTTCTCAAAAACAATGTCAAGTACTCCACTGGTTTTATGTTGTCCTCTTTTCTTTTATAATAAAAAATATCAAAAAAAGTAGTGAAGTTTTTTTTTAGTTAGATATGTAAATTTTCTGTATCAGTGATTGCAAACTTGGGACTGTTCAATGATTTTGAAAGACCCTCTGAATGGGGCAGTGAATAATTAGGATTATTATGTGAGGACATTTTTGCTTATCTGAGGTGGTAGATATAATGAAAACTATAAACGGACCTTTTGTGTGTGTGTGTGTGTGTGTGTGTGTTAGTGTATTTTATGTGTGGCCCAAGACAATTCTTCCACTGTGGCCCAGGGAAGCCAAAAGATTAAATACTTCTGCTTTCATTCAGTTCTTATCAAAATTATGGCTGGTTTGTTTGTAGACACATAAGCTTATTCTGAATTTTTATGGAAAGGCAAGGGATAAGAAAAGCTAAAACTATTTTGAAAATATAAATCAATGAAGTAGAAAGAATCGCTCTATATGATGTTAAGAGTTACTGTACAGCTACTAGAGTCACCACAGTGTGGTATTGGTGGAGGAGTAAACACAGTCATCAATGGGACAGAGTAAACAATAAGAAATAGATGCACAAAGTAAGCTCAGCTGATTTTTGACAATATGCCTACCTTTCCAAGATGGTGTTGGAACATTTGGACAGCCATAGTCCGCAAAAAATGAACCTTGATCTAAATCTGATAACTTATGCAAATATTAACACAAAATGGGTAATAGAGTTACATTTTGTAAAGTGTTAAACTATATAACTCTTAGAAAAAGCAATGTAGAAAGGAGGGCTAAGCAAAGGATTTTCAGACTTGACACCAAAATAACAATCCATAAAAGGAAATATTAATACATTGGCCTCCTCAAATAGAAAGTTTGCTCTGATACAGACCCTGTCAGAGAAAAAGACAAACCCCATGTTGTGACTGTAGGCTAGCAGGAGGGAGCCACATGGTGACGGAATAGGTCTGCATCTTGATGGTGCTGGTCGTTGCGCAAATTTACGAATGTGAAAAATTTGCTTAGAACTACACACACACATAAACACACACAAACAAGGGCATGTAAAACTGGTGAAATCTGAATAAGCTCTGTAAACTATATCAAAGTCAATTTCCTGTACTATAGTATTAGGTTGGTGCAAAGGTTATTTCAGTTTGCCATTTTAACTTTTGCGCCAACCTAATATGAATATACTATATTTATAGTTAACGCAGGATTGCAAGATGTTACCATTGTAGGGGACAGGATGAAGAGTACATGGAACCTTCCTGTCCATTTTTTATGTAACTCTTTGTGAATATATAAGTTTTTTCAAAATAAAAATTTAATCAATGGATCAATCATTATTTAAGTTTCAAAAAATGGATGCTTACCCTTCGATTTGTGAAGACAGAATAACATTCTTTCACTAGCACTGTTTTGATCATGTCGGGATCTGTGATGGTCAGCACAGGGAGTTGACCATCTTGCGTTCTGTGTGGGGACAACAGAGCTGATTAAACTTCACTAGCCTGATTCTGCAGCTGGAGCCACACCCAGGAAGCCAGACTTTGATCCTGATCATGTAACCCATGCCCCTAGTTGTACAACACACAGCAACCTTAGGTTCTAGTTCATTAGGGTGTGACACGCAGCAAGAGTCTGACACAGGAACCACCCAAGTTTTCATACGATGAAGGGTAATGTGGCCCAAACAGGGAAGAGACATTGCAAGACCAAAGAGCTCTTTAAAGACATCATGGTTAGAAATGACAGTACAGCATTTGTTAAGCTGGATGGTGCATACATGGGTGTTTCCTATGCCACTCTCCATAATGTTTTATATGTTTAAAATACTTCATTATCAATAACATTAGGTCAGTGAAAAATTGAAGGCAGGTAAATCATTAGATGCTCAAAAGAGTAAATGTTGCAAGGGGCAGTTGGTGTGGGGACCACGGACATCCAGAGCTGTGTGTTCTTTCTACTCAGTCGTGTTGCCTGTATGGGCTGTGCCACCTCCACAGCACCCTGCAGCCAGCGCTGCAGTTTCTGAGGACTTGATGAGAGAACATGAAGAAGTACAAAGAGGCAAAGCCTTCTCTCGCTTGCTTCTAGTGAACGAACACACCACTGCACCTCTTCCACTGCTCTCACCAAAACTCTAGCCCTGACGACAGGGAACAGCTGCTGCAGTTGGCTGAGGTCACCTTATAAAATCACAGCCCATCAGCCCACCAGGGAACACAATGGTTTAAGAATATTCAGCATTTCTTCTTCAAAGTAAGCAAAATGGTATGAACCAATAAATACTTGTATATCCTTCTATTAAAAAGTCTTGGCTTAAATTTAAACAGCAAAGCAAAACAAAAAGTTCCATACTTGCAGAGAAAGTTTTAAAAAGGGGAGCATAAATGGTTTCCAAATCTGTTTCTCTACTATTTCTCAACCCTTCTTTCAAAAGCATGTTAGATTCAAAGTCTAAATGAAAGAGTTTTGGCTTTTAAATGAAAGTGAATCGATATGGGAAGGAGATGATGCCAGGCATTTATGAGCACATATTAGAAGGGTCAGAGACAACATGTGATAAAAGGGCACCTAAGGAAGAAAAAAAGAAGAGGGGGATAGGCAGACACTGGACAGAAGGCGATGCTGGGAGTCCCTGGGCCCCCAAAGCCTGGAGAAAAGTGGTTACAACAATGCTCCCAGCCTAGTTCAGATTGAAGACCTCGACACCTGGTGACACATGGGATCCTTGGTAGGACAAGCCTCGAAAAGTTTTACAATAGCGAGTGTGAACATTATCAGAACCAAAGTGATGTCACTAATTGTTTTTTTAACCCTGACAAATAAATCCCAAGAAGTCTATGAAGAGAGGATTCTCATGCTGTGTTCCTGGAAACAAACTATTACAAAAGTCTCTACAAAAACCACAACTTTGCACAAAGTCCATTTCAACTTTACACAAAAGTATTTCTGCAAGGACACCTGCCCAGCAACTGCCTGTCCAACCTTGGTGTGGTGTCATCCTTGTTATTAATCTTTGTAGCTAACAATAATTACCTCAAAACAGTTATGAGATTCTCCTCACATTTTCCTTGGAGCATCTTTGTCTTGTTTACCTCCCTGAATTTGCACATCATTTATAATGGCAAGCAGATTCCCACTGCAATATTCTACTCCCAAATAATTATCCTCTTCTTTCAGAGAACCTCTCTCTTATTTGGGTTGGCAAGAGCTTCATCCCATGAAGCCCTGGGCAGAGACTATCCTCTTTGCAGTGGGTAACCTCATCACGGCAGCAGTTCTACCCAATGGAGGTTTCCAGAGTACTCACCTCCACATTTTTCCATACTTTTTATAACATTCTGTGTCAAATTTCCAGAGACCCTGGGAGAAGAAACAAAATACAATTTGATTATTATTTTAAATAGAATGAACCCTACCTCTAACTGGGGCTGAAAACAGTTGCATCCAGTGAAATCAGGCCTCAGGCCTGCTATCTTTCACTGGCAGTTGGAGGAAGCTTATTCAGAGATGTCTTAAGGGAAAGGCAAGAAAACAGAGGATATATTTGAAGTGGGGAATTTAAAGTCACTCTTGAATTTTCTCCAAGTACTGAAGGACTCACCCTTATCTATGACTAGTAATTCCTTGTCTTTCTGATGTATTTTTGCTTTTTCTTTTATTCTCTCGAAAGTCTCCTAACTCCCTGAATGATCACCTGCAAGGGCAGGGGTGAAACTGAGGCTGAAGAAAAGTGAGTGTCTGCAGGGAATGCATAATTTTTTTATCTCCTCCATCAGTATCCTTTTCATTTATCTCATGTGCTCTCTCCAGAATTCTAGCAGACTTAGAAAGTTAAAGAAACCAGGGGCCTCTTTTAGTCTTGCAGATTTAGATAAGTCTAAGGCATGTTGTTGAGTGAGAAAATGAGTGAGTGAGTGAGTGAATGAGAAAGTAGACTTCCTTTCCGGTTTTCTAGCTTAACACAGAAAAGATGGAGAAGTGCCACCTCTACAGATCACACCCAATTACAATGCGTGCTTTGAGCTTTCACTTCTGAAACGTAAAAACAAACCTTCCTGTTGCTAAGATTCAGCTATGATGTTTTAACTGTGCAAAAGAAGGTCCCAGAAATGTCTATCTACTATAAGAGTTGATCTGGGAAAGATGAAGAAGAAATTACTGCTTTTATTGAGAGTAAAATGGTATAGAATTCTCAGACAGTAATCAGACAACAGAGGCCTCAGTTGTGAGTGTTAGAATCTGAGAAACAAGCTTCAGGTATACAGGATAGGAAATCTGGGCTGGAGAGCAGCTTGCTGGTGCTGGCCTTCTGGACATGAGCTCGTGACTTTCCCTCCAGGGGCCAGACGTTGGGCAAAGCATCAGACCAGGGTAGCTACAAAGGCTCGGCCACAGTTTACAGTCCATGTGGCATGTATGACATTCTGTTCAGTAAAATTAAATACTTCATAATTTTGTCAGCTATTTCCTTTCTAATGATTTTGCATAAGTGTTCGCACCTTTGTGTAAAAAACAAACAAACAACAACAAAAAACACCAAATTCATTTTCTACTTAAATATCTGAGGTTGATGGACAACCACCATCTCATCTCAGTTACATCCACTCCCTGCTCAGACTCACCCATAGGGTGCAGCCTTTGAAGGAAAAGAAGCAAAGCAGAACCCTCTTGTTCTTTCTCTCAAATCCGCAAAAGATGTTATAACAGCTGGGATAGAGCCATGGAAATATGCTCAGAGAGTTTAACAGTTCTTGAGAGAATTCAAATAGGTGCAAATTACCTGATGGAGAATATTTAGGTTGCCTAATAAACTAAAGTTTCAAAGTTGTTCAGGAGGAAGGGGAAAAAAAGACTGCTCATGAGCTCTTGCTACAAAGAGCCAAGTTTGAATCTGGTACACACAGCTAATGAGCCACTACCAGGGCCCCCCTTCCTGCTTTTCTCTTAATACTAACTAAGTATGACTATACCTTCCTGGGAACCTGCAAGGAGCAAAAAGAAAATTCTCTTTATGGTGCCACAAAGTCTGCACATCAAGTCCTGAACATCAAGTGCTGAACTCCCTGACATCTGGGCTATTCAACTGAGGCAAACCTGAAGCTCCTGAGAGTTAGCAAGAAAGCCCTGGGGTAAACCTGGCTGTGAGCCTACACATCTTTTCTTTTCTTTTCTTTTTTCTTTTCTTTTCTTTTCTTTCCTTTTTTCCTTCCCTCCCTCCCTCCCTCCCTTCTTCCCTCACTCTCTCCCTCCCTCCCTCCATTCTTCCCTCCCTCCCTCCCTCCCTCCCTCCCTCCCTCCCTCCCTCCCTCCATTCTTCCCTCCCTCTCTCCCTCCCTGCTTCCTTCCTTCCCTCCTTCCTTCCTTCGTCTTGCTCTGTTGACCAAGCTGGAGTGCAGTGGTGCAATCACAACTCAATACAGCCTTGACTTCCTGGGTTCATGCAATCCTCCCACCTCAGCATTCAGAGCAGCTGGGACTACAGGCATGGGCTACCATATCATGCACCAGTAATTTTTTCTTTCTAGAGACGGAGGTCTCACTGTGTTGCCCAGGCTGGTCTCAAACTCCTGGGCTCAAGCAAGTTGCCAGCCTTGGACTCACAAAGGCTGAGATTACAGGCATGATCCACTGCACCCAGTCCCACCATTTCTGAAAATGTGAAACTTCAGAACTCCCTCCCAAGGAGGAGCATTTTTACTGATGGAACTAAGCTGATGTTTGCAACCATGAGAAGCAAAAGAGGAAGTTCAAACAACTCACCTGACGATAGGACAAAATATTTCCCAAAAAAGGCAGAGGTGTGGGCCCTGGAATTCCTTGTCTCTTAAAAAGTCCATATGAACGGGTCCCGTATCTATGAAGTGAAACAGACATCAGGTCACAAGGTTTGCGACTTTATAGATCGGAGGGCTGCTGAGTTACCAACTCAGGAGCTGGAATGGTTACGAGAGGGAGGTAATATGTACACGATAAATAATAACAGCAACTCCAATGGCAGTAATTGGATTCACTCATCAGGTCCTTTCCTGACTCTACTCTGAGACCCCTAAAAGTCCCATAGCTGAAAGCAGCTGAAGTCTTCATAGTCCCGGTCCTGGAGTGAATACTTGAGAAATGTTCTCAAATGCTCCTGAGAGATTCAGGCAGGAATTCTTCCAGGACACTTCATTCCCTTATATCTATTTAGTAAGTGGACTCTTCCCTGATTTGGGGATTCTCATCCTAGGTAGAAAGGGTGAGACTTTTTTTATCTTCTGCATTGATGATGAGATTTTGCATCGCTGTATCCACTCAATCACAGAAGGTCACCGAGAGCCTATGCTGACACTGCCCTTACAATTTGCTCAGAAACTTTTATGCTTTTTCTTCCCTCTCATCTCTGACCCTGTTTTAGGATCTAGCCCTTAAACCTTCATTCACAGAGAGGCCTTGGAGGAGTCATGGAGTCGTTATTTCTACAGATTGACAACTGTGTTCATGGCATCTATTGGCCTTATAGAAATGTGGTCAGCTTTCAGCTACACCTCAGTCTCTGATTTGAGCTATTGAGGAGGATGGTTGACCCATATGTCCTTGAACGATGGTGTGCAGAAGAACCAGCAACTAATACTTCTCAGGTAATACTCGCGTGAGAAGCACTGTGCCAGGCACACTCATCTTTTTCAAGGTAGTCAATCGAAAGCAGTCAGTTCACTACCTCTGTACATGAAGTATCTCTGAGGAAAAACTCATTAAGCCTGGTGTTCACTATGGCAGGCCTGCCTGCAACTCATCTTTCGTGAGTCATGCAAACTCCTCCAACTGATGGTTCTGAATCCTTTCTGGTCTTCCCCCTCTAGTGTGACTGAGGGATGGAAAACTGGAGGAAGAAGAGAGGCTGAAGGAAGAGGTTGCCAGACACTGATTCAGCTGTGAAGCTGTTAGCCTCACAAGGTTGACTCCAGAGAGGCAAACTACACAAATGTAGTTGAAAAAGATGCCATGCATAAAAGAATCCACATGCCTCATATGTACCTTCAGCTAAAAGACAGGGAGGGACCTTCCAAAGTCCAGGTACTTTCCTGTTGATAGCAAAAGATGCAGTATGGCATGTAAGAGAAGTAATGATAAAACATCCCAGAGAGTTGTATTAAGACCTTGCTTATTCCTCTTTAGAGGTTAGCCTTCAAGGCAGTATAGGTGCCAAACATTTTGTAACCATCCAGTGACTTATAAAATGTGATAAAAGAAAACTAAGAAATTTCATGAAGGGCAGGGTTTGGAGGACTCAGCAGAGGCGGCATGGGCAGGCCCAGTCATACATTTGGTTCCCTGCCCTAGAACAGTTAGTGGAAGTGCTTGCACCACCTGCCAAAACCAGGGTGGCCTTGGGTATTCCCACTTCAGTTCCCTCCTTTGTTGTCACAGCCATGTCAAATCAATGACACTAATCTCTGCTCCTGAACCTTAAACATGTTACCTGACCTCTCAGGTGAGGACAAGCTATTGAGTTAATGTGTCAGCAGCACTGGCGCCCAAGGAAAGATCTTGGTGAGTATATAGACTTACATGATACCATGTCAAGGCAGACGCTGGGCTGGGCGAACTCTTGTTTCTTTTTCAGCTCCCCTCTGTTTGGTAGAGTAATGCTGCTTTTGGTTCCAATGAAGAGGCTAACAGAAAAGCCAGTCATCTAGTGCATGTAATTGTGTTGGCCTAAGGAGGGCATGGTCTACACTGCAGTATCTGACTCCTGGGCTGCACCAGCATCGTCTAAGGCTAAGGTATTGTCTGCCCGGCTGCCCAAATCTGTAGTGACAGCCCCACAACTGGCAGACCACACACAGAGTGACACAGATGGTGCCCCTGTGTCCAGGCTTGAAGCAGATGAGATGCCAACCGGTTTGCCCTTTGAGTGACGTCCACTGTGGGGCCAGGACCCATGACTACCTCTTTGCAGTTCTACCCTGAGAGCTGAGGAATATTTTCACTTCATACTGATCCTACCTGGATGCCTTTGCTATCGTCACTGGCTCACAGTCTTGCTTACTCCCCTGCCCTGAGGGTTTAAGCTAATCTGCTAGGCAGGTATTTTCGAAAAGGAGGTATTAAAATAAATGGCCGGGCAGGTATATTTAAAAAGACATTTGTGCAGTCTTGTCTTAGAGGTATACATTCGAGCATTAGACTAATATTTCTGACATTTAGGAAAGGTGACATTATTTTACACACATTTATTGTCACAAATACTGAACTAACAGCCCTCTTTTTATCATCCAGAAGGAACATGCTGGAAATAGTCTATCTCCAAAAAATTCTGGTTTAAATAGGAATGAATTTGAATCATATCAATTCATTTAAAAATGTTAGACAATGGAAACCATGTTCCCACAACTCACTGAATTCCTAAGCTTTCTGTGAAAGAATTAAAATGAGGTTTATATTTTCTATTTTCATGTCATTGTGGTTCCCTACTCTTAGTAAAAGTCAAATTGAGGTAGAAGTCAAATGTGATAGATTGAACCTCCACTACCCACAGTGGAAAGTAACTCTTCTCTCCACCTGCTCTAGGATGCCAGGAATCCCACCAGTGAGAGGGTTCATCCTCCTGTACTGTAACATAAAGGTGAAAACATGTACAATCCAAATTGGCTTTCATGGCTCCTGCCTTTTCAGGCTGCTAGCAGATTCCCATTAGGTGAGAAACAAAGCTCTATATTAATCCTAGCCTCCCAGAAACCAGAGGAAAAAGATTAAAGCAAAGAATAAATCTTCAGAACTTCCTCCAAGTCTCCTTTGCCCTAGAGATTAATCATTGCAAGATAAATAGTTCTGTGTATGACAGGGTGGAGGAGTGATTCATAGGACGGAGGGGATTTTCAGGAGCATGGCACAGGAAAGAGGGAAGAGCCAAGGGACAGCTTCCCCTGAAGTACTGGTGTTCTCTGGTGCATTATGTAAATGATGTCCTGGGGTGGAAGGCAGGGGAGCAGGAACCACTGGGTTCACAGGGGACAATACCTCTACACATCCCTTCCAGCAGACACAGAACCCAGAAAACAAAGATAAAGCGACAAAAACGCAAGCCACTCCCTCCTGCTCCCAGAAGCCCCAGAGCCTGGGAAGGGGATGAGGATCACGCTGCCCATCGTGATCAGTAGTTTGTAATCTGCCTCTGCCATGTTTTCATTGATTAGTCTTCGTGAAATCTAAGGTAATCCGATCATTCCCACTAGCAAATGCTGTCCCTAAACCCTCCTAGTCACCAAAATTAGAGGGTGGATGGGAGAAATGCTTACTTATTCATTCATAGATCTGCATAAGATCAATAATAACCTCTCTATGTTTGTAGCGTCCAACAATTGTACTACTTCTCCTTGAACATCTCTTTTGATCTTCTAAGCAGATAAGGGAAAAGGGGCCTGATTAGCACCCCAAGTCCAAGGAAACAGAGGAGAGGAGCCTGGACAGTTACTCACAGATAGAGGAGCACCAGGCTGACAGCCAGGAGAAGCCAGGTTTCCATGGCCAAATTTGGGATGAGGTCCATCGCCACTTTCCTTCTTCAACTGTCTCCTCTGAGTCTTCCTTTTAGCTGCGTGCTGCTGTTTGCTGGACTGTGTTCCTGGGGCTTCCCTGCCCTGCACAGCAGTCTGCAGCCAAGCTGCTGAAATGTTTATGTGCTGGAGAAGGAGGCGGGGCTGCAGCTGCAGCCAATAGCAAAGAATCACACACACCCCTTTGCTGACCTCCTTTGAGTTCATGTTCTATGAGGAATCATAAAAACCTTAATCAGTGTTAGTGGGGAGTCCAAGGGTTCTGGGTTCTTATCAGAAACTCAAAGCAGAGCCATTGGCATGAAATCTGTTAACTCTCCTTTCACCTGCCCTTGTCTCCATGGCCGCCCTCATTCCAGAATAATTGAAATCCGTCCTCACAAGCCATACCTACAGATCTTTACCCATGCAATTCCCTCTGCCTGGAGTGTACCTGTGCCCTCTAGATGACTCCTACATGTCCTTCCATGTCCAGCCAGACAGACCCCTTCTGTTAAAATCTTTCCT
Source organism: Macaca fascicularis (assembly GCF_037993035.2). Classification (NCBI taxonomy): domain Eukaryota; kingdom Metazoa; phylum Chordata; class Mammalia; order Primates; family Cercopithecidae; genus Macaca; species Macaca fascicularis. The sequence continues at coordinate 48,264,791 of NC_088377.1, forward strand.
TACCAACCTCCTCACCCATTTCCTCCTCTGGGTGCCTCCTATCCCCCTCACACAGTCCCATTGTCCTCTTTCCTCTCTGCCACCATTGTGGGTTTCTGTGCATGTTTCCCTCAGCAGAGGTGAGCTCCTCAAGGGCACAGTCTGGTATTATTTACTGTCATGACCCTGGTCCCTAGCAGGGTACTGTACATACGGTGGGTAACCAGGAATGTTGGTGGAGTTGACTTGGGTGAGATTGCTGGGCCCCCGTGTGTCATCCCCTCTGACTCTGTGGTGATAGCAATAGACTAATGGTTACTTGGGACTCAAATGCAGCCAGTACTGTGTCCCAACCCACAACATTGGTCTTGTTCTGCAAAGGAAAATAATAGAAGGCATGTTCTGCCACTTAATTCCTCATAAGGTAACATAACATGAAGAGACTTACCTGTTGAGAGTTGTACTGAATGTGTCAAGGAAGCTACTGTGTATCAGAAGAACCCCCAACCACCTTGTGCCTCTCATCTGTTCATTCCTGTATTAAAGCATTCATCACGTATTTTAAAAGCTGTGCTCCCAGTACTTAGGGTACAAAATTGACTAAGGCCCAGACATTAGCTCAATTGTTTTGATTTGTAGATTCCACAAGTAAGTGAGAACATACAATGTCTGTGTTTCTGTGCCTGGCTTATTTCACTTAACATAATGACCTCCAGTTCCATCCATATTTTTACAGATAACAGGATCTCATACTTTTTTCATGGCTGAATTGTACTCCATTGTGTATAATTGGAGTACTTTCTTTATCCATTCATCTGTCGATGGACACTTAGGTTGCTTCCAAATCTTGGCATTTGTGAATAGTGGCTATTGTGTACATGGGAGTGATGATATCTCTTCAGTATACGGATTTCCTTTCTTCCAGGTATATATCCAGCATGGGGATTTCTGGATCTTATGGTAGCTCTATTTTAATGTTTTGAGGAACCTCCAAATTGTTCTCTATAGTGGTTGTACTAATTTACACCAACAGTGTACAAGGGTTCCCTTTTCTCCACATTCTTGCTGGCATTTGTTGCTGCCTGTCTTTTGGATAAAATTATTGTAGATCTTTCCTTATTTTGGATTTTGAAGTTTGATTTCTCTCTCTTTTGGCCCAGTTATGCTTGGGATCAAACAGTTTTGGTAACACAAAAAACCAGCTCTTGCGCCAGTTTGACAATAAAACTGTTTTCTAAGTTAAACAAACAAACAAAAAAACATTTTAGCTGGGGTGAGATGATATCTCATTGTAGTTTTGATTTGCATTTCTCTAATGACCAATGATGTTCAGCACCTTATCATATGCCTATGTGGCATTTGTATGTCTTCTTTTGAGAAATGTCTATTCAAATCTTTTGCCCATTTTTTGATTGGATTATTAGATTTTTCCCTACAGAGTTGTTTGAGCGCTTTATGTATTCTGGCTATTAATCTGTTGTCAGAGTGTTAGTTTGAAAATATTTTCTCCCATTCTGTGGTTTGTGTCTTCACTTTGTTGATTGCTTTCTTTGCAGCACAGAAGCTTTTTAACTTGATCTGATTCCATTTGTCCATTTTTGCTTTGGTTGCCTGTGCTTGTGGGGTAGTTTTTCAGAAAGTTGTGCCCAGACCAGTATTCTGAAGAGTTTCCACAATGTTTTCTTGTAGCAGTTTCATCATTTGAGGTCTTAGATTTCAGTCTTTTTTTTTTTTTTTTTTTTTTTTTGAGACAGAGTCTCACTGTCTTGCCCAGGCTAGGGTGCATTGTCATGATCTTGGCTCACTGCCACCTCCGCCTCCTGGGTCCAAGTGATTCTCCCACCTCAGTCTTCTGCGTAGCTGGGACTACAGGCACGCACCAGAATGCCCAGCTAACTCTTGTATTTTTTGGTAGACATGGGGTTGCACCATTGTGGCCAGGCTGGTCTTGAACTCCTGACCTCAACTGATACACTGGCCTTGGCCTCTCAAAATGCTGGGATTTCAGGCATGAGCCACTGTGCTCAGCCAGATTTCAGTCTTTCATCCACCTTGATTTGATTTTTGTGTTTGGTGAGATATAGGGGTCTAGTTTCATTCTTCTGCATATTAATATCCAGCTTTCCCAGCACCAGAAGAGACTGTCTTTTCCCCAGTGTATGTTCTTGACAACATTGTGGAAAATGAGTTCTCTGTAGGTGTGTGGAATTGTTTCTGGGTTCTTTATTCTATTTCATTGGTCTATGTGTCTGTTTTTATACAAATACCATGCTGTTTTGGTTATTATACCTCTGTGGTATAATTTGAAGGTAGGTAATATGATTCCTCCAGTTTTGTTCTTTTTGCTGAAGACAGCTTTGGCTATTCTGGGTCTCTTGTGGTTCCATACAAATTTTAGAATTTTCTTTTCTATTTCTTTGAAGAATGTCATTGGTATTTTGAGAGATTGCATTGAATCTGTATATTGCTTTGGGTAGTGTGGACATTTTTAACAGTATTAATGCTGACAATATATAAGCATGGAATATCCTTTTTGGTGTCTTCTTCAATTTCTTTCATCAGTGTTTTACAGTATTCATTGTAGACATCTTTCTCTTCTTTGATTAAATTTATTCCTAGGTATTTAATTTTATTTGGGGTTATTGTAAATGGGATTACATTTTTTATTTTTGCCAAATTGTTCACTGTTGGCATGCAGAAGTGCTACTGGGTTTCGTATGTTGATTTTGTATCCAGCAACATTACTGAATTTGTTTATTAGACCTAATAGTTCTTTGGTGGAGTCTTTAAGTGTTTCCATATATCATTTGGAAATCATTTTCAAATATCATTTCCAAACATTACTTGGAAATCATTTGAACATTTTCTGGCTTCCTGGCACAAAATATATCCTAGGCTTATCTTGAACATTCTTAATCCTGGCCCTGGAATTAGCCATTTCTCTAAGGAACTCTGGTTCCTTTCAGTGGAAAATGGTATTCATAAGCCAAGATCGGGGCACTAAATGTGCTTATTACTATTGAAATGTCATTGTTACCTAGCCCTATCAGTGGAGAGCAGTAGGACATATGTGTTTTTTGTACACACACACAAACACATACATACATGTATGTCTATCTAATGATCTTGTCCTCTATCTGTTACCTTTCTATCACCTATCTAACCATTTATATATCTATAAGGATATGAATATACATAGATACATCCATTTTAATCTAATTTCATAGGATTCATGCTAGTTTTCTCCCTTTCTGAATCCATGACTCTTTTCTGCAAAAGTGACACACCTGGCTTCCAGTATATTTACTTATTTGATCAATCCCCTTTATGTAGTGAAACCTCACCCATCCCTTCCCACTCATGGATGTCCTCCTCACCTCACGTGGGTTCTCCATGCCCTATTTAGGCTCTGGCTGCTCTTGCAAGCTACACCTCTGTGTCGACCCTTTCTCTGCTTGCTTGGACTCCCACACACAGGCCAGGCTGTCTCTCCATATGAACACCTACTTGGTCCTCACCCTACTTGGTCTCTGACTTGGAGCCATCATGACTCTCTCTTCTCTACCTTAATGTGTGGCCACCATCTGGCTGCCACCCACCTAATGACTTTAGGACTAAATTATTTAGGAAGGGAAAGTAAAGGAAGGAGTAGGAAAAGAAAAGGAATCAGCGTGTTTAGCCTGTTGCCCAATTGATTGACCAATCGACTGTTTTTTATTAAGTGTTCATTGCATTAAGAGAGTTGGGAGTTGAGAATGGAATGCAAGAGGTGTAAGAAAACATGTTTCTTGTCTCCCAGAAATATCAGGGGAGATGGGTTGAAAATATTAAATCAAAACTAATAATATAATAAGGAATTCAGTTGTATGTTACAAAATATATGTGCTTCAAAAAGGCATAATTTGTTTTTTTTTTTTTTTTTTTTGAGATGGAATCTCACTGTGTCACCCAGGCTGGAGTGTAATGGCGCTATCTTGGCTCACTGCAACCTCTGCCTCCCAGGTTCAAGTGATTCTCCTGCCTCAGCCTCCTAGGTAGCTGAGATTATAGGTGCATGCCACCACACCTAGCTAGTTTTTGTATTTTTAGTAGAGATGCAGTTTCACCATGTTGGTCAGGCTGATCTCGAACTCCTGACCTCAGGTGATCTGTCCATCTCGGTCTCCCAAAGTTCTGGGATTACAGTCGTGAGCCACTCTGCTCAGTCAAAAAAGGCATAATTAAACTGTGAATATTCTTTCTAAACAATGGGCAAAGTCACAGTGGATTAACTCTCACCTATGTTGATAATCACATTGGAATTCTGACAAATGTCCCACACCAACAGTGGTTACAATGATCCAAAATATTTACTTGTTGGTTTTCAGTCATTCAGTTCTATAGATTTCTCCTTAATGTGCAGGAAAGTATCTGATGATACTTTTGTTAAGAGGTTTTTATTAATTTTTAACATAAAACTTATTATAGAATACTCCAGATAAAACAGGTGATAGAAATGTCACTGTTAGAGCCATCAAAATAATTCTTATTTTCATTAATAACTGTGGATGAAATAATTGATAAATGTTGATTCTCTTATCAGAGCTCAGGAGTAGTTAATGGTGCTAACTAGGGGTGGCTGAGATTGTCCTATGACAAAGAAGCCAAATCTACTACCCCAGTACTGATTTAGTCTCCTTTATATTCCCAAGTATAACAGTCTACACAGACAGTGAGAGAGCTCAATGCATGTACAGAATCCTTGGTTATTTATGCAGTACATTGGATGAAGCCCATCTTCATTTCAGGGTTCTATTCACAAAGTAATTTGAGGTCTCTCGTGTTCTGGGGCACAGCCTTCTTGAAGAGCAAAGTGGAAGTCCTTAGGGAAAGTCAGGCTCCACTTATGGTCCCATCCTTTGACTCAACGTTTAGAATAATGGGTTTTTCTGGTTGAAGAAGTCCTCCAAAGCGTAATTTCAGTGGGATCTGCAACAGTTAAAAAAACATATTGAGAAGCATTAAATAAAGCAAAAGTAGAAAGTATAGCATCAAAGTATAAAAAAAAAAAATCCATTACTGACTATGCACATACTTGGTGACCATTACAAATTATGTGCAAATTCAGGGAGGTAAAGCAAGACAAAGATGTTCCAAGGAAAATATGAGGAGGATTTCATATCAGTTTTGAAATAATTCTCCTTTGCTGCAAAGATCCATAACAAGGGTGACGCCACACCAAAGTTGGAAAGGCAGTTGCTGGGCAGGTGCCCTTGCAGAAATATTTTTGTGTAAGGTTGGGATTGCCTTGTGTAAGCTTGTGGTTTCGCAAAGCATTTGTGACAGTTGTGTTATCAGGCACAGAAGCATGGGAATCCCCTCTTCATAGCCTGCTTTGATTTATTTGTCAGGATTTTTTAACACACATGCTGACACACACACACAAACACACGCACAGAAACACACACGTGACATCATTTTGGTTCTGATAACATCCAGATTCGCTATTGTAAAACTTTTTGAGGTCTTCAGTCTAAACTAGGCTGGGAGCATTGTGGTTACCACTTTTCTCCAGGCTTTGGTGGCCCAGGAACTCTCAGCATCATGTTCTTTCCAGTGTCTCCCTATTCCCTTCTTTTGTTCTTCCTTAGGTGCCCTTTTATCACATGCATTGTCTCAGACCCTCTAATATGTCTTCATAAATGCATGGCAGCATCTCCTTCCCATCTGAATACACTTTCAATTAAAAGCCAAAACTCTTTCATAGAGACTTTGGATTTAACGTGCTTTTGAAAGAAGGGTTGAGAGATATAGAGAAACAGAATGGGAAGCCATTTATGCTCTGCTGTTCTGTTTTTTTGTTTTATTTTGTTTTTTAACTTTCTCTGCAAGTATGGAATTTTTCTTTCTTTTTTGTTATTAAATTAAGACTTTTTAATGCAAGGATATATAAGTATTTCTTTGTCTGTATCTTTCTGCTGTATTTGAAGAAATGCTGAATATTCTTAAACCATTGTGTTCCCTGATGGGCTGATGAACTGTGATTTTGTAAGGTGTCCTCAGCCAACTGCAGCAGCTGTTCCCTGTCAGAGGGGCTAGAGGTTTGGTGAGAGCAGTGGAAGAGGTGCAGTGTTGTGTTCGTTCACTAGAAGCAAGAGGGAGAAGGTTTTGCCTCTTTGTACTTCATCGTCTCTCAAGTCCTCAGCAACCACAGTGCTGGCTGCGGGGTGCTGTGGAGCTGGCACAGCCCACACAGACAACACAACTGAGTAGAAAGAACACACAGCTCTGGATGTCCATGAGCCCCACAGCAATTGCCCCTTGCGACATTTAGTCCTTGTGAGCATTTGATGATTTACTTGCCTTCAACTTTTCACGGACCTAATATTCTTTTTGATAATGAAGTATTTTAAACATATAAAACATTATGGAGAATGGCATAGGAAATACCCATGTATGCGCCACCGTACTTAACAAACGCTCTCCCTTCGTTTCTAACATTGATCTCTTTGAAGAGCTCTTTGGTCTTTCAATGTCTCTTCCCTGTTTGGCCCACATTACCCTTCATCGTATGAAGACTTGAATGACTCCTATGTCAGACTCTTGCTCTGTGTCACACCCTAATGAACTAGAACCTAAGATTGTTATGCATTGCACAACTGGGGGATTATGTAACATCAGCATCAAAGTCTGGCTTCCTGGGTTTGGCTCCAACTGTAGAATAAGGCTGTTGATGTTTAATCAACTCTGTTTTTTCCACACAGGTTTTATAAGGGTCAACAACCTGTGCTGGCTATCACAGATCCCAACATGACCGAAACAGTGCTAGTGAAAGAATATTATTCTGTCTTCACAAACCAGAGGGTAAGCATCCATTTTTTGAAATTTAAATACTGATTGATTAAATTTGTATTTTGAAATTCTTATGTATCCATAGACAGTTACCTAAAAAAAATGTCAGGAAGGTTCCATGTACACTTCGTACTGTCCCACCTGATGGTAACATCGTGCAATTGTGCATAACTATAAATACGGTATATCCATGTTACGATAGTACAGGAAATTGACATTGATACTGTTGACAGAGCTTATTCAGATTTCACCAGTTTTATGTGCCCTCATTTGTGTGTGTGTGTGTGTGTAGTTCTGTGCAAATTTATCACATTCATAGATTTGTGCAACGACCAGTATGATCAAGATGCAGACCCATTCCATCACCATGTGGCTCCCTCCTGCTATACTACAGTCACAAGTCTTTTTCTCTGACAGGGTCTATATCAGAGCAAACTTTTTTTTTTTTTTTTTTTTTGAGGAGGTCAGCATATTAATATTTCCATTTCTGGATTTTGCTTTTGGTGTCAAGTTTGAAAGTTCTTTACTTAGCCCTCCTTCCTATATTGCTGTTTTTTCTTCTTTTTCTTTATTTTATTTATTATACTTTAAATTCTAGGGTACATGTGCACAGTGTGCAGGTTTGTTACATAGGTATGCACGTGCCATGTTGGTTTGCTGCACCCATCAACTCGTCATTTACATTAGGTATTTCTCCTCCCCCAGCCCCACACTCCCCAACAGGCCCTGGGGTGTGATGTTCCCCATCCTGTGTCCAAGTGTTCTCATACCTAGTTTACTGAGTGTTTTTAGCATGAAGGGCTGTTGAATTTTGTCAAAGGCCTTTTCTACGTCTATTGAGATATCATGTGGTTTTTGTTGTTGGTTCTGTTTATGTGATGGATTACGTTTATTGATTTGTATATGTTGAACCAGCCTTGCATCCCAGGGATGAAGCTGACTTGATCCTGGTGAATAAGCTTTTTGATGTGCTGCTGGATTTAGTTTGCCAGTATTTTACTGAGGATTTTCACATCGATGTTCATCAGGGATATTGGCCTAAAATTCTCTTCTTTTGTTGTGTCTCTGCCAGGCTTTGGTATCAGGATGATGCTGGCCTCATAAAATGAGTTAGGGAGGATTCCCTCTTTTTCTATTCATTGAAATAGTTTTAGAAGGAATGATACCAGCTCCTCTTTGTACCTCTGGTAGAATTCGGCTGTGAATCCATCTGGTCCTGGACATTTTTTGGTTGGTTGGCTATTAATTATTGCCTCAATTTAAGAACTTGTTATTGGTCTATTCAGAGATTCAGCTTCTTCCTGGTTTATTCTTGGGAGAATGTATGCGTCCAGGAATTTATCCATTCCTTCTAGATTTTCTAATTTACTTGCATAGAGGTATTTATAGTATTCTCTGATGGTAGTTTGTATTTCTGTGGGATAGGTGGTAATATCCCCTTTATCATTTTTTATTGCATCTATTTGATTCTTCTCTCTTTTATTCTTTATTAGTCTTGCTAGCTGTCTATTTTGTTGATCTTTTCAAAAAACCAGCTCCTGGATTCATTGATTTTTTTGAAGGGTTTTTGTGTCTCTATCTTCTTCAGTTCTGCGCTGATCTTAGTTATTTATTGCTTTCTGCTAGCTTTTGAATGTGTTTGCTCTTGCTTCTCTAGTTCTTTTAATTGTATGTTAGGGTGTTGATTTTAGATCTTTCCTGCTTTCTCTTGTGGGCCTTTATAAATGCTATAAATTTCCCTTTACACACTGCTTTAAATGTGTCCCAGAGACTTTGGTATTTTGTTCTCATTGGTTTCAAAGAACATCTTTATTTCTGCCTTCATTTCGTTATTTACCCAGTAGTCATTCAGGAGCAGGTTGTTCAATTTCCACGTAGTTGTGTGGTTTTGAGTGATTTTCTTAGTCCTGAGTTCTTATTTGATTGCACTGTGGTCTGAGAGACAGTTGGTTAAAATCTCTGTTCTTTTACATTTGCTGAGGAGTGTTTTACTACCAATTATGTGGTCAATTTTAGACTATGTGCAATATGGTGTATATTCTGTTGATTTGGGGTGGAGAGTTCTGTAGATATCTGTTAGGTCCGTTTGGTCCAGAGTTGAGTTCAAGTCCTGGATATCCTTGTTAACCTTCTGTCTCATTGATCTGTCTAATATTGACAGTGGGGTGTTAAAGCCTCCCATTATTATTGTGTGGGAGCCTAAGTCTCTTTGTAGGTCTCTAATGACTTGCTTTATTAATCTGGGTGCTCCTGTATTGGGTGCATATATATTTAGGATAGTTAGCTCTAATTGTTGAATTGATCCATTTATCATTATGTAGTGGCCTTGTCTTTTTTGATCTTTGTTGGTTTAAGGTCCGTTTTATCAGAGGCTAGGATTGCAACCCCTGCTTTTTTTTTTTTTTTTTTTTTTTTCTTTCCATTTGCTTGGTAGTTCTTCTTCCATCCTCTTATTTTGAGCCTATGTGCGTCTTTGCACGTGAGGTGGGTCTCCTGAATACAGCACACCAATGGGTCTTCACTCTTTATCCAATTTGTCAGTGTCTTTTAATTGGGGCATTTTGCCCATTTACATTTAAGGTTAATATTGTTATGTGTGAATTTGATCCTGCAGTTATGATGTTAGCTGGTTATTTTGCCCTTTAATTGATGCAGCTTCTTCATAGCATCGATGGCCTTTACCATTTGGCAAGTTTTTGCAGTGGCTGATAGCAGTTGTTTCTTTCCATGTTTAGTGCTTCCTTCAGGAGCTCCTGTAAGGCAGGCCTGGTGGTGACAGAATCTCTCAGCATTTGCTTGTCTGTAAAGGATTTTATTTCTCCCTCATGTATGAAGCGTAGTTTGGCTGGATATGAGATTCTGGGTTGAAAATTCTTTTCTTTAAGTATGTTGAATATTGGCCCCCACTCTCTTCTGGCTTATAGGGTTTCTTCTGAGAGATCTACTGTTAGTCTGATGGACTTCCCTTTGTGGGGAAGCCGACCTTTCTCTCTGGCTGCCCTTAACATTTTTTCCTTCATTTCAACCTTGGTGAATCTGACAAGTATGTGTCTTGGGGTTGCTCTTTTCGAGGAGTATTTTTGTGGTGTTCTCTGTATTTCCTGAATTTGAATGTTGGCCTGCTTTGCTAGTTTGGGGAAATTCTCTTGGATAATATCCTGAAGAGTGTTTTCCAACTTGGTTCCGTTCTCCCCGTCACTTTCTGATACACCAATCAAACGTAGATTTGGTCTTTTCACATAGTCCCATATTTCTTAGAGGCTTTGTTCGTTTCTTTTCACTCTTTTTTCTCTAATCTTGTCTTCTCGCTTTATTTCATTAATTTGATCTTCTGATATCCTTTCTTATACTTGACTGAATCAGCTATTGAAGCTTGTGCGTGTGTCACAAAATTCTCGTACCATGGTTTTGAGTTCCATCCAGTCATTTAAGGTGTTCTTGACACTGTTTATTTTAGCCACTCATCTAACCTTTTTAAAACGTTTTTAGCTTCCTTGCAATGGGTTAGAACATGCTTCTTTAGCTCGGAGAAATTTGCTAATACTGACCTTCTGAAGCCTACTTCTGTCAAATCATCAAACTCATTCTCTGTCTAGTTTTGTTCCCTTGCTGGTGAGGAGCTGCAATCCTTTGGAAGAGAATAGATGCTCTGTTTTTTGGAATTTTCAGCTTTTTTGCTCTGGTTTCTTCCCATCTTTGTGGTTTTATCTACCTTTGGTCTCTGATGTTGGTGACCTACAAATGGGGTTTTGGTGTGGATGTCCTTTTTATTGATGTTGATGCCATTTCTGTATGTTAGTTTTTCTTCTAACTGTCAGACTCCTCAGCTGCAGGTCTGTTGGAATTTGCTGGAGGTCCTCTCCAGACCCTGTTTGCCTGGGTATTACCTGCAGAGGCTGCAGAACAGCAACTATTTCTGCCTCATCCTTCCTCTGGAAGCTTTGCGCCAGAGGGGCACCCACATGTTTGAAGTGTCTGTCGGCCTCTACTGGGAGGTGTTTCCCAGTCCAGCTACAGGAGGTTGAGGGACACATTTGAGGAGGCAGTCTGTCCCTTCTCAGAGCTCAAACACCATGCTGAGAGAACCACTGCTCTCTTCAGAGCTGTCAGACAGGGACATTTAAGTCTGTAGAAGCTGTCTGCTGCATTTTGTTCTACTATGCCCTGCCCCCAGAGGTGGAATCTACAGAGGCAGTAGGCCTTACTGAGCTGTGGTGGACTCTGCCCAGTTCGTACTTCCAGGCCTCTTTGTTTACACAGTGAGCTACTCAAGCCTCAGCAATGGCCAACACCCCTCCCCCCGTCAAGCTGTAGCATCACAGGTCTATCTCAGACTGCTGCACTAGCAGTGAGTAAGGCTCTATGGGTGTGGCACCTGCCGAGCCAGGCGGGAGGGTATCTCCTGGTCTACCGGTTGCTAAGACTCAGTTGGAAGTGCAGAAATCACCCACCTTCTGCGTCAGTCTTGCTGGAAGCTGCAGACCGAGCTGTTCCTATTCGGCCATCTTGGAAGCGCTCCCTTTGATCAATATTTCAAATGTACTTAACCCTGCCTCTAATTGGGTCTGAAAACAGTTGAATCCAATGAAATCAGACTTGCTGGCAGTTAGAGGAAGCTTATTTAGAGAGGTTATAAGGGAAAGAAGAGAGAACAGAGGAGGTATTTGAAATGGGAAGTTTAAAATCACTCTTGAATTTTCTCAAAGTGTTGTAGATACTGAAAGACTTATCCTTGTGTATAAACTAACTAACTCCTTGTCTTTCTGATGTCTTTTTGCTTTTTCATGTGTTGTCTCTAAAATCTCATAAATGCCTGAATGATCACCTCTAGGGGCACGTGGGGAAACTGAGGCTGAGGGAAAGTGAGTGTCAGAAGGGAATGCACAGTCTTTTATCTCTTTGTCCATCATCCTTTTCATTTATTTCATGAGCTCGCTCTGGAATTCTAGCAGAATTAGAAAGTTACAGACATCAGGGACCTCTTTTAGTCTAGCGGATTTAGGTAAGTCTGAGGCATGTTTGTTGAGTGAGAAAAGGAGTGAGTGACAGAATAACAAAGTGGACTCGCTTTCCAGTTTCCCAGCTTAACATGGAAGTTCTGAGAAAATGTCGCCTCTACACATTGGACACAGCAAATTACAACACTTGCTAAGCGTTTTCACTGAAACTTAAAAACAAACCTTCCTGTTTCTACATTTCAGGGTTGACACTTTAGCTATGCAAACAAAGGTCCCAGGAATGTGTATCTTGAGGGTACATCTACTAAAGAGCTGACCTGGAAAAGGTGGTGGGGAAATTATTGCTTTTGCAAAGTGAAAAAATATGAAATTCCTGGCCAGTAATTAAATAACAAAGCCCTCACTTGGAAGAATTGGAATCAGAGAAACAAGCCTCAGGTATGCAGGAAAGATGATCTAAGCCAGAGAGCTGACTGCTGCTGCTGGCCCTGTGGACATGAGCTCATAATTTTCCATCCAGGGGCCAGGCCCTGGGCAGAGCATCAGACCAGGTTAGGCACAAAGGCTCGGCCAAAGTTCACAGTCCATGTGGCACATATTACATTCTATTCAGTGAAATTAAATATTTAATAATTTCATCAAATTATCCCCTTTCTAGTGATTTTGTAGCAGGATGAGCCGCAGACAAAACTCCTCAGACACCGAGTTAAAGAAGGAAGGGGTTTATTCGGCCATGGGCATCAGCAAGACTCATGTCTCAAGAGCCAAGCTCCCCGAGTGGGCAATTCCTGTCCCTTTTAAGGGCTCATAACTCTAAGGGAGTGCGTGTGAGAGGGTCGTGATTGATTGAGCAAGCAGGGGGTACGTGACTGGGGGCTGCATGTGCCGGTAATTAGATCGGAACAAAACAAGATAGGGATTTTCACAGTGCATTTCTATACAATGTCTGTAATCTATAGATAACATAACCAATGAGGTCAGGGGTCGATCTTTAGCTACCAGACCCAAGGTGCGGCGCCGGACTGTCTGCCTGTGGATTTCATTTCTGCCTTTTAGTTTTTACTTCTTCTTTCTTTGGAGGCAGAAATTGGGCAAAAGACAATATGAGGGGTGGTCTCCTTCCTTAATTTTACATGTGATTCTGCCTTTGTGTAAAAAAAAAAAACCCACAAATTCATTTTGTGCTTAAATATCTGACATTGATAGACAACTACTATCTCATCTCAGTTATATCCACTCTCTGCTCAGACTCACCCATAAGCTACAGCCTTTGAAAGAAAAGAAGTAAAGCAGAACCTCTTTGTTCTGACTCTCAAAGCTGCAGAAGATGTCATGGGGAGTAAGAGCTGGGGTAGAGCCATGGAAATACCTTCAGGAAATTTAGCATTTTTTGGAGAGGATTCAAGCAGGTGAAACTGACCCAACGGTAAATACTTGATCTCCCTAATAAAGTGAGTTTCAAAGCTGTCCAAGAGGTAGGGAAAAAAGGCTACTCCAGAGCTCTTGCTATAGAAAGGAAAGTTTGACTCTCATGTACACAGATAACAAGCCACAACCAGGGGGTCCTTTTCCTACTCTTAATACTAACTAAATATGACTGTACCTTCCTGGGAACCTACATGGGGCAAAAGGAAAGTCTTCTTTATGGTGCTCTCAAAATCTGCACATCAAATTCTGAACATCAGGTTGCCGATATGCCTGAGATTTGGGCTGTTCAACTGAGGCAAACCTGAGGTTCCTGAGAGTTAGCCAGAGGGCCCTGGGGTAAACCTTGCCATGCTCTGGGTGGTGCCTATACACTGTTTCCGAAGGTATAAAACCTCAGACCTTCCTCCTGAGGAGAAGCATTTTTACTGATGGAACTAAGCTGTTCTTTCCAATCATAAGAAGCGAAAGAGCAAGCTCAAAAACACTCACCTGACGGTAGGACAAAGTAGTTCCCAAAAAAGGCAGAGGTGTGGGCCCTGGAATTCCAAGCTTCTTAAAAAGTCCATGTGAATGGGCTCCATATCTACAAAGTGAAACAGAAATCAGGTCTCAGGAATTGTGACTTTATAGATATAGGGGCTGGTGAGTCACTGACGGAGGAACTGGAATGCTCAAGAGAAGGAGGTAACATTAAGGCAATAAATGATAACAGTAACTCTGATGGCAATGATTATGTTTGTTCATCAGGTCCTTTCCCGCCTCCACCATGAGACCCCAAAAAGTTGCAATGACTAGCTGAAAGCAGCAGAAGTCTTCATGGTCCCAATCCTGGAATGAATACTTGATAAATGTCCTCAAACCTGAGTGCTCCTGAGAGGTTCAGGCAGTAATTCTTCCAGGGCACTTCAGTCCCTTATGTCTGTTTAGTAAGTGGACTCTTCCCTGATTTGGGGAGTCTCATCCTAGGTAGAAAGGGTGACTTTTTTTTTTTTTTTTTGTCTTCATCCGTGATGATGAGATTTTGCATCACTGCATCTACTCAGTCACAGAGGGTCACTGAGAGCCTATGGTGACCCTGTCTTTAGAATTTGCTAAGAGTCATTTATGCTTTCCCTTCCCTCTAAGCTCTGACCCTATTTTAGGATCTGGCCCTTCTTAAACCGTCATTCACAGAGAGGTGTTGCAGGAGTCACAGAGTCCTTATTTCTACAGATTGACAACTGTGCTCCAGGCTTCCATTGGCCTCATAGAAATGCGAGAACCTTTCAGCTACACCTCAGTCTCTGTGGTCAGATAATCTGGTTGATTTGAGCTACTGGGGAGGATGAGTGACTCATAATTCCCTGAATGACAGTGTGCAGAAGAATCACAACTTAAAGAACCAATTTCCAGGACATTCCTCCTCTTGTAGAATCTAGCCTTCCAACTGGTGATATTCATCTGATAAGCACAGTGCTAGTGGTATGGTCTGAATCTGCCCCTACCCAAATCTCATGCTGAAATGTAATCCCCAGTGCTGGTGGTAGGGCCTGATAGAAGGTGATTGTATCTTTGGGGCAGTTTCTCATGGTTTCATACCAACCCCCCTGGGTGTTTTCCTCGTGACAACGAGTTTTTGTGAGATCTGGTGGTTTAAAAGTGTGTGGCGCCTTCTCCCCACTCTCTCCTGCTTCTGCTCAAGCCATGTAAGATCTGCCTACTTCTTCTTCACCTTCTACCATGATTGTAAATTTCCTGAGGCCTCCCCAGAGCAGAAGTTGCTATGCTTCCTGTAGAGCCTGCAGAACCATGAGACAATTAAATCTCTTTTCTTTATAAATTACCCAGCCTCAGGTATCTCTTTATAGCAGTGCAAGAAAGGACTAATATATCCAGGCATGCTCATTTTTTTCAAGGTGATCAATCACAAAGCAGTCAATTTATTGCCTCTGCACATAAGTATCTCTGTAGGAAAACTCATTAAGGCTGGTTCTCCCTATGGCAGGCCTGCATGCAACTCATCTTTGATGGGTCATGTATGGACTCCCCCAACTGGGGTTTCTGGATGTGTGAAGACCTTCCCAGTCTGATATTACTGAGGAATGGAAGACTGGAGGAAGAAGAAAGGCTGATGGAAGAGGTCGCCATCCATCAATTCAACCTTGAATCTGCTAGTCCCAAAAGATTGGCCCCAGAGAGGCAAATTAGGAAAATGTGGCTGAAAAGTATGGTGTGCATAAATGGATCTATATGCCTCATATGTGCTTTCAGCTGAAAGACAGGCACCTTCTAAAGTCCATGTGCCTTCCTGTTGATAGGAAAGATGCAGTATTCCACATAAGTAACCATAAAATGTTCCAGACAGTTGAATTAAGACCTTGTTTTCTCTTCTTTAAAGGATAGCCCTTAAGGCAGTATAGGTTCCAAACATTCTGTACAAATCCAGTGACTCTGATAATATATGGTAAAATACAACTGAGAAATGGCCTGGAGGCTCGTGTTTGGAGAACCCAGCAGAGGCCGCATAGCCAGGCCCAATAGTGCATTTGGATCCTTGCCCCCAGAACAGTTAGTGGAAGTGTGTGCATCGTCTACTGAAACCAGGGTGGCCTTGGGTTTTCTCACTCCCTTCCTTTGTTGTCACAGCCATGGCAAATCAGTGACACTAATCTCTGCTTCTAAACTTTCTACATGTTACTTGACCTCTCAGGCCAGGATAAACTATTGAGTTAATGTGTCAGCAGCATTGGCCCCCCAAGGAAAGATCTAGGTGAGTGTCTAGACTCACATGGTTCCATGTCAAGGCAGAGGCTGTGCTGGGTAAGCTGTTTAGTTTCTTTCCAGCTCCCCTCTGGTAGAGTAATGCTGCTTTCGTTTTCAATGAAGAGGCTAACAGAAAAGCCAGTCATCTATTGCACTTAATTGTGTTGGCCTAAGGAGAGCATGGTCTACACTATAGCTTCTGACTCCTGGGCTGCACCAGCACTGTCTAAGGCTAAGGTATTGTCTGCCCAGCTGCCTGAATCTGTAATGACCACCCCACAACATGGCAGACCACACACAGAGTGACATAGATGGTGCCCCTGTGTCCAGGCTTGAAGCAGATGAGATGCCAACCTGTTTGCCCTTTGAGTGACGTCCACTGTGGGGCCAGGACCCATGAGTATCTCTTTGCAGTTCTACCCTGAGAGCTGAGGAATATTTTCTCACTTCATACTGATCCTACCTGGATGCCTTTGCTGTCGTCACTGGCTCACAGTCTTACCTACTCCCCTGCCCTGAGAGTTTAAGATAACCTGCTAAGCAGGTATATTCAAAAATGAGGTATTAAAATAAACTTGTCAGGCAGGTATATTTACAAAGACATATGCAGTCCTGTCTTAGAAGTATACATTTGTGCATTAGACTAATATTCCTGATATTATTCTGGAAAGGTGATATTATTTTACACACATTTATTGTCACAAATGCTGAACTAACAGCCCTCTTTTGTCATCCAGAAGGAACATGCTGGAAATAGTCTATCTCTAAAAAATTCCGGTTTAAAAACGAATGAATTTAAACCATATCAATTCATTTTGAAATGTTAGAAAATGGAAACCATGTTGCCACAACTCACTGAATTCCTAAGCTTTCCGTAAAAGAATTAAAATGAGGTTTATATTTTCTATTTTCATGTCATTGTGGTTCCCTAGTCTTAATAAAAATAAACTTGTTGTAGAAGTCAAATGTGACAGGTTGAGCCTCCACTACCCACAGTGGAAGGTAACTCTTTTCTCCACCTGCTCTAGGATGCCAGGATTCCCACCAGTGAGAGGGTTCGTCCTCCTGTACTGTAACATAAAGGGGAAAAAATGTCTAAAATCCAAATTGGCTTTCATGGCTCCTGCCTTTTCAGGCTGCTAGCAGATTCCCATTAGGTAAGAAATAAAGCTGTATATTAATCCTAGCCTCCCAGAGACTGGAGGAAAAAGATTAAAGCAAAGAATAAATCTTTAAAAACTTCCTCTAAGTCTCCTTTGCTCTAGAAATTAATCATTGCAGGTTAAATAGTTCTGTGTATGACAAGGTGGAGGATTGAGTCATAGGAGGGAGGGGATTTTCAGGAGCATGGCACGGGAAAGAGGGAAGAGCCAGGGGACAGCTTCCCCTGAAGTATTGGTGTTCTCTGGTGCCTCATGTAAATGATATCGTGGGGTGGAAGGGAGGGGAGCAGGAACCACCGGGTCCACAGGGGCAATACATCTGCACGTCCCTTCCAGCAGACACAGAACCCAGAAAACAAAGATAAAGCGACAAAAACGCAAGCCACTCCCTCCTGTCCCCAGAATCCCCAGAGCCTGGGAAGGGGATGAGGATCACACTGCCCATTGTGTTCAGTAGTTTGTAATCTGCCTCGGCTGTGTTTCCATAGATTAGTATAGGTCAAGTCTAACCTAATCAGATCACTCCCCCTACAAAATGCTGTCACTAAACCATCCTAGTCACCAAAAATAGAAGGTGGATGGGAGAAATGCTTATTTATTCCTTCAACGATCTGCATAAGAACAATAATAACCTCTCTGTGTTTGTAGCGTCCAACAATTGTACTACTTCTCCTTGAACATCTCTTTTGATCTTCTAAGCAGATAAGGGAAAGGGGGCCCGATTAGCACCCCAAGTCCAAGGAAACAGAGGAGAGGAGCCTGGACAGTTACTCACAGATAGAGGAGCACCAGGCTGACAGCCAGGAGAAGCCAGGTTTCCATGGCCAAATTTGGGATGAGGTCCATTGCCACTTTCCTCCTTCAGCTGTCTCCTCTGAGTCTTACTTTCAGCTGCGTGCTGCTGTTTGCTGGGCTGTCTGCCTGGAGCTTCCCTGCCCTGCACAGCAGTCTGCAGCCAAGTTGCTGTAATGTTTCTGTGCTGGAGAAGGAGGCGGGGCTGCAGCTATAGCCAGTAGCAAAGAATTGCACACACCCCTTTGCTGACCTCCTTTGAGTTCATGTTCTATGAGGAATCATAAACAATTTAATCAGTGTTATCGAGGAGTCCAAGGATTCTGATTTCTTACCAGAAACTGAAGTGGAGCCATTGGCATGAAATCTATTAAATCTCCTCTCACCTGCCCTTGTTTCCATGGCTGTCCTCATTCCAGAATACTTGAAATCCATCCCCACAAGCCACACCTACAGATCTTTACCCATGCAATTCCCTCTGCCTGGAGTGTACCTACGCCCCCTAGATGACTCCTATACATTCTTCCAAGCCCAGATAGACAGACCCCTTCTGTTAAAGTCTTTCCTTACGAACCTCCTCACACAGATGTAACCATTTCCTCCTCTGGGTGCCTCTTATGCCCCTCACACAGTCCTATTGTCCTATTTCATCTCTACCACCATTGTGGGTTTCTGTGCATGTTTCCCTCAGCAGAGGTGAGCTCCTCAAGGGCACAGTCTGGTATTATTTACTGTCATCACCCTGGTCACTAGCAGGGCTCTATACACACAGTGGGTGACCAGAAAGTGTGGTGGAGTTGACTTGGGTGAGATTGCTGGCCCCTGTGTGTCATCCCCTCTGACTCTGTGGTGATAGCGACGGCCTAATTGTTGCTTGGGACTCAAATGCAGCCAGCAATTGGTCTTGTCTGGAAAGGAAAATAATAGAAGA
Source organism: Macaca fascicularis (assembly GCF_037993035.2). Classification (NCBI taxonomy): domain Eukaryota; kingdom Metazoa; phylum Chordata; class Mammalia; order Primates; family Cercopithecidae; genus Macaca; species Macaca fascicularis. Next base: position 48,283,615 of record NC_088377.1, read on the forward strand.
CATGTTCTGCCACTTAATTTCTCATAAGGTAACATAACATGAAGAGACTTACCTGTTGAGAGTTGTACTGAATGTGTCAAGGAAGATACTATGCATCAGAAGAACCCCCAACCACCCTGTGCGTCTCCTCTATTCATTCCTGTATAAAAGCATTCGTCATGTATTTTAAAGACTGTGCTCCCAGTACTTAGGGTACAAAATTGACTAAGACCCAGACATTAGCTCAATTGTTTTGATTTGTATATCCCACAAATAAGTGAGAACACGCAATGCCTATATTTCCGTGCCTGGCTTATTTCACTTAACATAATGACCTCCAGTTCCATCCACGTTATTACAAGTAACAGGATCTCATGCTTTTTTCATGGCTGAATTGTACTCCACTGGGTATGAGTAGAGTACTTTCTTTAGCCATTCATCTGTTGATGCACATGTAGGTTTCTTCCAAATCTTGGCAGTTATGAATAGTGGCTGTTGTGAACATGGAAATGAAGATATCTCTTCAATATACGGATTTCCTTTCTTCCAGGTATATACCCAGCACAAGGATTTCTGGATCTTATGATATCTCTATTTTAATGTTTTGAGGAACCTCCAAACTGTTCTCTATAGTGGTTGTACCAATTTACACCAACAGTGTACAAGAATTTCCCTTTTTCCACATTCTCGCTGGCATTTGTTATTGCCTGTCTTTTGGGTAAAAACCATTTTAGCTGGAGTGAGATGATATTGTAGTTTTGATTTGCATTTCTCTAATGATCAATGATGCTGAGCACCTTTTCATATGCCTATGTGGCATTTGTGTGTCTTCTTTTGAGAAATGTCTATTTAAATCTTTTGCCCATTTTTTGATTATTAGGATTATTAATTTTTTTCTGAAGAGTTGTTTGTGTTCTGTGTATATTCTTGTTGTTCATCTGTTGTTGGAGTATTAGTTTGAAATATTTTCTCCCATTCTGTGGTTTGAGTCGTCACTTTGTTGATTGCTTTCTTTGCAGCACAGAAGCTTTTTAACTTGATGTGATTCCATTTGTCCAGTTTTGCCTTGGTTTCCTGTGCTTGTGGGGTATTACTTCAGCATTTTTTGTACAGACCAATGTCCTGAAGAATTTCCACAATGTTTCCTGTAGCAGTTTCATCATTTGAGGTCTTGGATTTCAGTTCTTTTTTTTTTTTTTTTTTTCCTTTTATTGAGACAGAGTCTCACTCTGTTGCCTAGGCTGGGGTGCGTTGGCATGATCTCAGCTCACTGCAACCTCCACCTCCTGGGTCCAAGTGACTCTCCCACCTCAGCCTACTGAGTAGCTGGGACTACAGGCATGCACTACCATGCCCAGCTAACTTTTATATTTTTTGGTAGAGACGGGATTTCATCTTGTTTGCCAGGCTGGTCTTGAAATCCTGACCTCAAGTGATCCACCCGCCTCAGCCTCTCAAAGTGCTGGGATTACAGGCATGAGCCACCGCTCTTGGCCAAATTTCAGTCTTTCATCCACTTTGATTTGATTTTTGTGTCTGGTGAGATATAGGGGTCTAGTTTCATTCTTCTGTATATTGATAGTCAGCTTTCCCAGCACCAGAAGAGACTATCTTTTCCTCAGTGTATGTTCTTGACAACATTGTCGAAAACAAATTCACTGTAGGTGTGTGGATTTGTTTCTGGGTGCTCTATTCTATTTCATTGGTCAACATGTCTGTTTTTATACAAGAATCATGCTGTTTTGGTTACTATACCTCTAGTAGTATAAGTTGAAGTCAGGTAATATGATTTCTCCAGTTTTGTTCTTTCTGCTGAAGATTTGGCTATTCTGGGTCTTTTGTGGTTCTACAGAAATGTTAGAATTTTTTCTTCTATTTCTTTGAAGAATGTCATTGGTATTTTGAGGGATTGCGTTGAATCTCTACATTGCTTTGGGTAGTAGGGACAGTTTTAACAATATTGATTCTTACAGTATGTAAACATGGAATATCCTTCTGTTTTTGTGTCTTCTTTAATTTCCTTCATCAGTGTTTTACAGTATTCATTGTAGAGATCTCTCTCTTCTTTAAGTTAATTCCTAGGTATTTAGTTTTATTTGTGGTATTGTAAAAGGGATTTTTTTTATTTTTGCCAGATTGTTCACTATTTGCATATAGAAATGCTACTAATTTTTGTATGTGGATTTTATATCCTGCAACTTAACTGAGTATGTTTATCAGTCCTAATAGTTCTTTGGTGGAGTCTTTAGGTTTTTGCAAATATCATTTGGAATTATCATTTGGAAGACTTTTTCAAATATCATTTCTAAACATTACTTGGAAATCATTTGAACATTTTCTTGCTTCCTGGCACAGAATGTGTCCTAGGCTTGTCTTGAACATTCTTAACCCTGGCCCTGGAATCAGGCATTTCTCTAAAGAGCTCTGGTTCCTTTCCGCAGAAAATGGTATTCATAAGCGAAAATCTGAGCACTAAGTGTACTCATTGATATTGAAATGTCATTGTTACCTAGCCCTATCAGTGAAGAGAAGTAGGAAATATATGGGTTTTTTTGTACACACACACAAACACATACATACATGTATGTCTATCTAATGATCTTGTCCTCTATCTGTTATCTATCACCTATCTACCCATCTATCTATCTAGAAGGGTATGAATATACACGAATACATCCATTCCAACCTAATTTCATAGGATTCATGCTGGTTTTCTCCCTTTCTGAATCCATGACTCCCTTCTGCAAAGGTGAGAAGCCTGGCTTCCATCGTCCTTAATATATTTACTTATTTGATCAATTCCCTTTATGTAGCCAAACCTCACCCATTGGTTCCCACTCATGGATGCCCTCCTCACCTCACGTGGATTCTCCATGTCATATTTAGGCTCTGGCTGCTCTTGTAGGCCACCCCTCTGTATGGACCCCTTCTCTGCTTTCCTGGACTCCCACACCCAGGCAGGTTGTTTCCACATGAACACCCACTTTGTCCTCATCCTACCTGGTCTCTGACTTGGAACCACCATGACTCTCTTCTCTACCTTAATGTGTGGCCACCATCTGGCTGCCACCCACCTAATGCCTCTAGGACTAAATTATTCAGAAAGGGAAAATAAAGGAAGAAATAGGAAAAGAACAGGAATGAGTATTTTTAGCCTTGTTGCCCAATCAATTGACCAATCAACTGTTTTTTATTAAGTGTTGTTTGCATTAAGACAGTTGGGAGTTGAGGATGGAATGCAAGAGATGTAGGAAAACATGTTTTCTGTCTCCCAGAAATATCAGGGGAGATGGGCTGAAAATATTAAATCAAAACTAATAATATAATAATGGCTTCAGTTATATGTTACAAAATATATGTGCTACAAAAAGGTGTAATTTTTTTTTTTTTTTGAGATGCAGTCTCATTCTATCACCCAGGCTGGGGTTCAGTGGGGTGATCTTGGCTTACTGCAGCCTCTGCTTCCCAGGTTCAAGCAATTGCCTGCCTCAGCATCCTGGGTAGCTGAGATTACAGGCATGTGCCACCATGCGTAGCTAATTTTTGTATTTTTAGTAGAAATGGGGCTTCACCATGTTGGTCAGGCTGGTGTCGAACTCCTGGCCTCAGGTTATCTGCCCGCCTTGGCCTCCCAGAGTGCTGGGATTATAGGCATGAGCCACTGTGCCTGGTCAAAAATGTCGTAATTAAACTATGAATATTCTTTCTAAACAATGGGCAAAGTCATAGTGGATTAACTCTCACCTGTGTTAATAATCAAACTGGAATTCTGACGAAGGCCTCACACCAACAGTGACTACAATGATCAAAATATTTACTTGTTGGTTCTCAGTCATTCAGTTCTATAGATTTCTCCTTAATGTGCAGGAAAGCATACGATAATACTCTTGTAAAGAGGTTTTTATTGATTAGCTTAATATAAAACTTACTATAGAATACTCCAGATATAACATGTGATATAAATGCCACTGTTAGAGCCATCAAAATAATTCTTATTTTCATTAATGATTGTGGATGAAATTATTGAGAAATGTTTTTTCTGTTATCAGAGCTCAGGAGGAGTTAATGGTGCTAACTGGGGGTGGTGGAGATAGTCCTATGAGAAGCAGAGAAGCCAAATCTACTTCCCCAGCACTGATTTAGTCATCTCCTTTATATTACCAAGTATAACACTCTATACAGACCATGAGAGAGCACAATACATGCAGAGAATCCCTGGTTATTTATGCAATACATTGGATGAAGCCCATCTTCATTTCAGGGTTCTATTCACAAAGTAATTTGAGGTCTCTGGGGTTCTGGGGCACAGCTTTCTTGAAGAGCAAAGCAGAAGTCCTTAGGGAAATCAGGCTCCACTTACGGTCCCATCCCTTGACTCAGCCGTTAGAACAATGGGTTTTTCTGTTTTAAGAAGTCCTCCAAAGCTCAATTTCAGGGGGATCTGCAACAGTTAAACAAGCATATTGAGAAGCATTAAATAAAGCAAAAGTAGAAAGTATAGCATCAAAGTAAAAAAAATGCATTAATGACAATAATACTTTGTAAACATATAAAAACTACTTTCAGCATTATAAATCTTGGATTCTTTATACTTACTCAATAAGATGTGTGAAGATTGGATAATGAGAGCATTCATCATCAATCATTTAACAGAATGTTTATGGAGCACCTATTCTGTACGAGGCTTGACCTGAGACAAATTCATGGGAACCCATGTTCTTTTTTGATTTAAATTTTAAGAAAATAGATGAGTTTTAAAAATTTAAACCAGATTATTAGATATAATGCTAAACTATTTTTAAAGCATCTTATGAAGTTAATTTGGTGTATGTTGAAACTTGCAAGGTAATCCTGACTAACTGTTGTACATTTTATTTATATGGACAGTCTTCAACTTCCAGAGTCCAGTAATTCCTCCCAATGGAACCCATCTAGTGTAAAGATGGGAAGACACCTTCAGGAAGCATCATCGTTTTATTTTTTAACATTTTCTCTTGGTTTCCAAGGGTAGTGCAAGTGGGGAACCTCTCAATTCTTACAGTGTTTTGACTCAACCTTTAGCCCCATTCTTATTGAGACACTGCTTCAGTGTTGAGGGAACACAGCAGAGTGATATTCTGATCTCCATGGAGTGATGGGCAATCAAGAAGTGCCAGCTTGGGACTTACAAGTGAGTGCCTTCCCCATCCCAGGTGTGCCAGAGGACCACTTTCTCTCAGGGCTGAGTCCCCTGTCTAAGCACACATGCAGGATAGCTACATAGCTGGCCTAAAGCCACAAATAATGTGGAATATGGAAATAATATGGAAACCATCTCTATCTTCCTCCTCTCCTATGTAGAAAGCCTGCTTAAGGGGTGGAGTTGCTTAATAAATACATGAGACCTAGAAATAAGATTTATAGGGTCTTACTTAATATGAATAAATGACATCTATTTTTTAACTTCTTCAGAGAAAAGATTCCAAATCTTTCTACAAATATAATACCTTATTATTTAAAAATTTTCAAAAAGCAAGAATACATTTTCCCTGCAGACAGACAGACATGCACGTGGACATGTCACATACACACACATGCAAATACATGAATGTCATTTGCTAAATGTTCACATTAAAAAACTTAATATTTGTATTCAAGCCAGTCAACTGCACATCACTCCTTAAACATTTACCAAATGACCAAATGCTTGAATTAGATAAGGTCACTTGCAAGGCACCACTGGGATATTTTAAAAGGAATAAAATAAGAGGATTTATTATTTTTTTTTGTAGTTATCTAAAAAAATTTTATTTATTTTTTATTATACTTCAAGTTCTAGGGTACATGTGCACAATGTGCAGGTTTGTTATATATGTATACATGTGCCATGTTGGTGTGCTGCACCCATTAACTCGTCATTTACATTAGGTATATCTCCTACTGCTATCCCTCCCCCAACCCCATGACAGACTCTGGTGTGTGATGTTCCCTTTCCTGTGTCCAAGTGTTCTTATTGTTCAATTACCACCTATGAGTGAGAACATGGGGTGTTTGGTTTTCTGTTCTTGCGATAGTTTTCTGAGAATGATGGTTCCCAGCTGCATCCATGTCCCAACAAAGGACGGGAACTCATCCTTTTTTATGGCTGTATAGTATTCCATGGTGTATATGTGCCACATTTTCTTAATCCAGTCTGTCATTGATGGACATTTGGATTGGTTCCAAGTCTTTGCTATTGTGAATAGTGCCGCAGTATACGTGTGCATGTGTCTTTATAGCAGCATGATTGATAATCCTTTGGGCATGTCCCCAGTAATGGGATGGCTGGGTCAAATGGTATTTCTAGTTCTAGATCCTTGAAGAATTGCCACACTGTCTTCCACAATGGTTGAACTAGTTTACAGTCCCACCAACAGTGTGAAAGTGTTCCTATTTCTCCACATGAGAGGATATTGTTAATGGAAGGGGGAAGACATTCTTAGATACAGATAAAATATAGAGAACAAAACTCAATGATTTAATGGCAAATTATGAAATTATATGATAATAGCCTCCAGTAACCAATAACAGAGCAAAAGAGTAAATGAGCCCTGGACTAGGTGGAGAAGACACCTTGGAGGGGCTTGGGAATTGAACTAGGACTTGAAAGATAAGAACAGAATGAGGAGAAGAAAGGGAAGAAGATTAATAGAGTTATAATTGGGTTGAAAAGGAGCCCAGTTGGATGGAGCTAGGCATCTGGAAGGTGAGGTCAGTAAGGATGGCCTTGGACTATGGTAGTCCTTCATATCCAATAGAAATACCTTAAATTAGTCATTTTCCACCTTGGCTTCACATGAGAAGCAATTGGGGAGCTTTTAAAGCCACACTCTGGGCAAATTAGTTTAGAATTTCTGAGATGTCCCAGGCATAATAAATTTTTAAAGCTCACTGGTGATTCCAGTGTACAGCTAGTGGTTGGGAGCCACTGTCATGAGAAAGCTTCCTCAAGTTCTGGGAAGGAATAGCACCATTCAAAAGTCAAAACAAGATAATAATTGCACCTCATTATTGCATGAAATACTTCCCCATCTTTCCAATAGACTTGAAACTGAATTTAAACTTTGTTCAAGTTCAAGGAGACTGCAGATAATCATGCCATGCTAATCTACGTGGAATTTACATGATGTTTTTAATGGAGGCTTTTGACCTCCAGAACTGAAGCACCCTTAAAGATCATAGATGGGTCCAAAGAGATTCCTTGGCCCATAGAACAAATTATTAAAAGATTAAATGAGTGCATTCTTTTTTAAATATATAGACCCTTCAGTTAAAATAATTCTTAATAAAACATTATTAATACAGAAAATTGACTGACCTGTGTTTCTTTACAGGGTTTGAAGGAGAAGTTCTGAAGGACTCTGATTAGAGCAAGTTTCATGTTCATGAGAGCAAACCTCATGCCAATGCAGTTTCTGGGTCCATTTCCAAAGGGCGTGTATATGTAAGGATCTATGTTGTCCTTGTTCTTCTTACTGAACCTGGTTCCATATTGGTAGATATTTTAAAAGTTAATGACATAATACCCCTAAGGGTTACATGTTAGGGTTTCTTACTTAGGGCCCACTCCTCTACTAGTAGTACACAGTATACTTTTGTGGGCTGGTCATTGAAATCCGGCTATGCCTATTTTGCTATGAGAATTGTAAGTTACAGATCCTTTCTACTCTCCTTACACTATAGGAGGTTTCTGTCTTGTTGAGATGAGATAAATAGTGTTGCAAAGGGTATTTATTTCTAAATGCTCAGATTATATTCAGGGTGGTGATGTTTTCACACTATAAAACGCAAGTAAGTGATGAGACTGACTGATGGAAAAGTAGATTCCTGCCTCAAGTCACACTTATGTTGGTCATGAGGAAGGAAAAGAAGAAATCGTCTTGCACTACTTCAAAATTGTTATTTTGCACTTTCCTTTTCTCCTCTCCTCTCTTGTTTTTCTAATTCTCCTCCTTCTCCTCCCTACCTTGTTTTATCCCTCCTTTCCTCCTCCTCCTCCTTCCTCTAATCTCCATCTCTGCCTCTTTCTCCCCAGCTCCTCCACAGAATAGTTTAAGTCAGATAATTTACATGGGCATATGCTACTGTACCAGTGCAAAGCAGTATCATCACTGCTTTCTTTGTCTATCTCTTCCACTAAGCTATGAATTCTTTGAAGATTGGACCCATGGTTTTTACTCAAATTTGATTCCAGAAGATTTGATTATATTAAGGAAAAAATATTCATTTGTAGGACATAATAGTAGCATTGTGATCATATGTTTTTAAAAGAGTCCTTATATTTTGGACTCTTATGACCCCTAAGGATATAATTTATGACCTTCATCTTAAATTGCTGGGACTGTGGGTGGCTACAGTTTTCTTTTATCTAGTCTATGGTTTGTAAAGTGTGACAATGATCAATTTCATGATAAAAAAAAAAAACTTTTAAAAGTAAAAAGATAAGCAAATGATTGTACAAGCCCATGACTGTCCTGTAGATTAAGAGAGGCAGAATATGCTTGAACCAGGCTGGTTCAGGGAGGGCTCCTTTCCCAGGGCCTTGTACCTTTCAGGGAGGAACTTCTCAGGCTCTGTCCAGTACTTTGGGTCATGATGAAGAACATAGCTTGGAATCATCACCACCACCCCTTTGGGAATGGACATCCCATTGATTTCAACATCTTTTTTGCAGACCCTCTCAAGTCTCATAGCAACTGGGAATAATCTGAGCGTTTCATTCACCACCATGTCGAGATACTCCATCTGTAGCATAGTATCATAGGTGGGTGGTGCCTGGAAAGAAAGAAGCAGATTTGGATAAATTGAGATTTTGAATTAACTTTTTAACTCAGTTAAAAAGTTAAAAGTTCTAACACTGTTGAAGTGTTAGAAGCTCCAGAGAATAAGTCATACTGGTAAAGGATTGTAGCATTCATAAAGTGTTTTAATAACTGTCATGCCCATTGATGTGCTCAATGGCCCACTGAGATGTGTGGAGGAGTTATGAAAGCGGGAGACTTTCGGGACAGCTCTCACCCCAGAGACTGAAATCCTTAGCATAACCATGTAGTGTTTTTTCTTTCTCATGGAAGCAAGTGTGACTAATAGGCTATGACCACTAGCATCAAATACAATATGACAAAGTGATTGTCCCTTTCAAAAAGAGGTCACATGTCTGTAACCAAGAAAGTGAAAACAGATAGAAAAAGCAAGTTCTCTGTACCACACAAGGATTATTGGTCAAAGTCCTGCTTCATAACTCTCTTTGTTATATATGCAAACAAAAACAGTTACAAAGCAGGATTTGTATTATATATATATGTGTGTGTGTGTACACACACACACACACAAGCAGGGCTTTTGTTATACACTTAAAATGTGGAAACACTATATTATATAAAATCTCTATGAATAATTTGAGGACAAACTAGTCCCTTTCTATCCCAAATATGACAAAAGAAGGTTCTGATTGGATGTTACCAGTGCACATGATTAAAGTGCTAGGCAAAGTTATGAAGAGGATAGAACCCCACACAGCCCTGTCCTCACTTGCTGAAACAGTCTCCTAGTTGTTGCTTCAGGGCTGGACTGTAATCTCTAAAGAACATCCCTTTGTGTTCACCTCACTGCCATATGAGGGCCAGCCCAAAAGCCTTGTCTCTTCATACCACAAAGAATCCCAGTTTTGGCAGAGGTCTGAAAACAGTATGGTTGATATGCACCTAGTACTTGATATTATATTTGGAAGGCAGTATTATAGAGTTTAAGAGTTTAGCTCAAGGGTCAGGTACGCTGGTTCTAGCTTTGCTTCTTCAACAGTGGCTACCTGATTGAGACAGCTGTGCGGCAGAGCTGAGTCAGCCTGCACAGCGCACCCAGGGCCAGGCTCCCCCAGACCCCAGCCAGACCAGAGCAAGTCCTGCCAATATCAGCAGAGCTTACTATCAAGATGTGTGAGCAATATGCTTATCGTTAAATGCCACTGAGTTTTTTGGATGTTTTTTACTTAGCATTATTGTGGTGATAGAAAGCAGATGAACCAGGGAGAGGACTGTTTTACAAAGATCTTATACTTCTGCCCAATAGCAACAATTCCCTATGTTTCTTTTTTTTCATTTTCAGAACCTTCGTACATATTGTGAGTGAAACAATCATGATTATGCTTTTTATAAAAATTCTCCTGGGAAGTGGCGAGGAGGCATTTTTGCTAAGGCTTCACCTCCTCCCTCCTTCTCCATGCATCATCCACTCACCTTATTGGGTAAAACTGTATCAATTTCCTTCTGCAGTTTCTGCTGGACATCAGGGTGAGTGGCCAGCTCATATATAATGAAGGAGAGAACACTGCTCGTGGTTTCATAGCCAGCAAAAATAAACATAATTGATTGGGCCATGAGCTCCAGATCAGACAGAACTGAAAGGAGAGGAAAGACATTTCAGGTAAATCAGGTCAGTGTAGGGCATCACAGTTTAGATGAAGAGAAATCTAAATGAAGTCCTCAAATACCTAGGGGAAAAAATAGAAAAGCAATTCAGAGTCTCACTGCGGGTGGCTTCACTCTGATGTGTGTCTTACAGAGCCACAACAAGGCAAATAATTTTAATCCAGTTTTCCCCAAGGTCGTCAAAAATGTAAATGTGGGCCATCCACTCCTCCTCATGCCATCCCTGCCACCTGCACAGCTGGGTAATTTCCGGAGAGAGCGTTTCTGCATAATATATTCAGTGTTATGGGTGTGCTCCTTGAATGATCCTAAAAGTACTTTATTGTAAATTAATATGGGGTAGTCTTCTCTCCCAAGAAAAATGTAATTCATTTTAGCTACAATATACCTTGACAAACTTTGAGAAAAATTGCAACATTAATGGTTAAATGTATGGAAAATTAAAGGACCTTTCCTGTAGATATGTTTGAGGCCAATATTGGAATACAGACCACCTCTTGTTACTCAAAGTGTGGTCTATGGGTCATAAACATCTGGGAGCTAGTTAGAAATGCAAAACTGAGTGCGGTGGTACACACCTGTAATCTGAGCACTTTGGGAGGCCAAGGCGGATGGATCACCTGAGGTCAGGAGTTCAAGACCAGCCTAACCAACATGGAGAAACCCCGCCTCTACCCAGGCATGGTGGTACATGCCTGTAATCCCAGCTACTCGGGAGGCTGAGGCAGAAGAATCGCTTGAATCTGGGAGGCTGAGGTTGTGGTGAGCCGAAATTGTGCCGTTGCACCCTAGCCTGGGCAACAAGAGCAAAAACTCTGTCTCAAAGCAAAACAACAGCAACAAAAACAGAAATGCAAAATCTCAAACTCCACCATTGAACTACTGATTCAAAATCTGAATTTCACAAGATGCAGTAATTTGTGTGCATAGCCCATCTTGAGAAGTATGGCTTGTATCTTTGATGCATCAGCTGGTAGATCTAGGCTATAGGTCTCAGAATTGACTATCTCAGGATGTACAGCAATTGGAGATGGACAAAAAGCTAGATGAGTGGTGATTGTCTGTAGTCTGATGAATGGCATTAAAATAGCATAAGCTTCTGTCATTACAAGTTGGCACCCCCCTTGATTTTTCTCCTGAGAGAAGCTCAGGGTGGTCCATCATTGGTCTGTTTGATCAGGACTGGATTAGGACATTTAAAGACCTGGAACACAGAAATAAATATGACGCCTGCTCCAACTACATAATTCACAACCAAAAGCCATATGAAAGGAGTGTGAGAAATGTCGACAAAGCTGTGATTTACCGGTGAAGATTTCTGTGATGCAGTTGTGGGTAAATTCAACTATCTAATACGTGTATTCAGTTACCATGAACCTGATGATACTGATGCAAAACTGAACTATAATCTCAAAGTTTAGAGCTCTGCTGTCCAATATGGTAGCCACTATCAAAATGTGATTATTTAAAATCAAATTTTAGTCAATTAAACTTAAATACAATTTAAAATTTTTCATCAGTGGCACTAGCCACGTGCAGTGCTCAATAGCTATATGTGTCTAGTGATTTCTAGATGAAACACTAACACAATAGGCTATTTCGTTTATCACAGCAAGTTGTAATGGGATAGATAGATGAATAGACAGATGAGAGATAGATACGTAGATAATCAATAAGTAGATAAATAGATGATAGATGGGTAGATGATAGATAGATAGATAGATAGATAGATAGATAGATAGATAGATAGATAGACAGACAGAAGTAGTTGTAGACATGGACATATTTAAAGCAGTATGCTGAAGTCAGCCTACTCCTGCTCTCTGGAACCAATGATTAAATATTCAGGAATTTTGTGACATGATTGCCAAACCTTGGTGACTTGAAATTGAACATGGTCATCATTTTGCCACTGTCATGGTAATAATGACTTCAGTGAAAATTGTACATGGATTTTAAAACTAGTAGGTGAAAGATTGAAGACAAAGAGGATATTTACACGGTCTCAGAGGTTTTCCCCACAAGTTACTTACCCTTTCCAAAGAAAAAAATAACTTTGTAGTAGATTAACCTGGTGAACACACTTTCACCAAATATTACCAGTTAAAATCACCCTTATTAGGACAGCATGCCTCCTGATTGGATGTTAGATGCATTAGGCTGCTGCAAAAGTAATTGCGGTTTTTGCGATTAAAAGTAATCACAAAAATCGCAATTACTTTTGCAGAAACCTAATAAATTTCCAGGCAGAAATTTTAATTCTGTGGATGTGCAGGAGGCTGAAACTGCCATTTGATCTTATGTAGGTGATTCACAGACTGCTGACTCTGGCATGCCAGGTTTCCTTAGGGTTGCCTTTTAAGTTTAGAACATGGCTATCTATGCCTGTATGCATCTAGAAAGTGCCTCCAGCTACCATTTGTAACATCCAAAACCTGTGTCATTCTGCTATGTGGCAGAAATTCTCATCTTCCTGGAATACTTCCTGTATATTTTCAGAACAAGGACCTTCCTCTGAGTGCCCCACCAGGAGCCCCCAGAAGCACTCTTTGGATACCTTTGTGGGACTCAGTGTCTTTCGAATTCTGAGAGTCAATCATCAGCTGAAGGAAATCCACTCGGCGCTAGAAGCAAAAAGAGAAATTTTATTGACAGAAAGTGACTCATGAAGTCAGAAGTTAATCGGAAGTGCAGTCCTCAACCTCCCTTCTGAGAATATGGCCCCTTGAAGACTGGAAATCTGATCGGTGTTGCCTGAGTCACCAGTGAAAAAAATATCCATCTAAATCCTTGGAAAGCAGGATGTTTTCCCGAAACAAATCTGGATAAAATGTTCAATTGCTTTTTGGTCTTTTCCGTGGTCCTAACTGCATACCCATGAAGAAGTCCTGGACGTTTTATTCTTCTGTCTTCTTCACCAACATCCACAAAGATTATTCTCCTGACATTTCCAGAACTTATCAGCAGCTTTGGTGGGAGCATCTTCAAATACTCCAACATTCCCCAAATCTATACAATCTTCAGTGATACCTGGGTTACCCATTCCTACCTCCCTGACCTGCAGACATCCTTTGGCTGGCCTCTAGGGCTGATGAAGGCAAAGCTGAGTTAGCCAGCCTTGCAGCCTCAATTCCCGGAGAAGACGCCTGTTCACTTGAGGCTGTGAGAGGGCTCAAATGTAACACACACTACACTCCAGGAGGTGGCCTGATAGGGCCTTTCATTGGAGAATGTTTGAAATAACAGGCTTGTACTTGAAATGATTCTTTAGCAATCTATGATCTAGAGAAAGCATAATACCAGTAAAATATATTTCCAAACAGTAATGTTTATCCTTTGGCAATTTATTGAAGGGAAGTAGTGTGATAAAGTTTTATGTGAATAATATTTATGCCATGACATACTAATTGTGGTGCCTGATATCAAATTTTAAGTGCTATCTCTGACTCGTTCTCATATCTCCTTCCCCAAACTCCGCTTTCTGCATTCCTACCAAATCAATTATCTTGCTCTAAGAATGAGTACTCTTTATGTTAAAATATTTCTCTACAAACAGACAGGGAAGTGCACCAATCATATGTATATTAACAAAAAATTATGAAAAACTAAACATCCACCTATAACTGCCACCATGTTTTACCTTTTGTGTCTCTTTGAGGCGACCTTCTTTTATCCTCTTTACAGATTTTCTTAGAAAACTTGTAACTTTTCTTGGAAACACAGTGATATTTAATGCTTCAAAAATTGGGGTAAGGAATGGAAAGATTTCTGTAGGAAAAAAAAAAACCCACAAAATGAAACCATTGTGAACGTGCAAAATTTACCTGGAGCAATTCTAATTTTCTCTACCCATCAGAAGAGTAAAATACATCAAGGCTCTCAACTGGAAGCCATTCTTTCTATGAGTTTTGCCCTCTCACAGGCCAGTGGCTGAGCAAGGGCAGGTCTATGCATAGGGACCACCACTACAGCAGTGAGATCAGCAGCCCCTTGTGCATCTTTTGAATGATGAAACAACCAAAATTCAGTGCCCTAGTCTCTTTGCCTTTATCTATTGAACTAGAGTCTCTTAGGATAACCCAAATCATAACCTGCTGTTTAAATTAATCATGCTGTTCAAGAAATAGCAGGTAGTCAAGATAGAAATAACACAGTGTATCTCGGTCACCTATCATGGAATAAAGCTAAAATCAAAGTAAAGAAAATTGGGAAACTCACACATATGTGAAAGTTAAATAATAAACTTTTAAGTAACCAATGAGTCAAAGTGGAAATTAAAAGGGCAAATAGAATGTGTTTAGAACTGAACAAAAATTAAGATGTGATAGGCCAGAATCTGATGGTATTTGGCAAAGAAGTGCTCAGAAGAAAATTTATAGTTGTAATGTCTAAATTTACAAGAACAAAAAGTCACAAATCAATAATCTACATTCATGCCACAACACAGTAAATGAAGAAGGGCAAACTAAGCCTGAAGCCAGCAGAAGAAAGAAAATAATACAGACTAAAGTACAAATTCATGAACTAGAGAATTAAAAAAAAAAAACTAACAAATGAATATCATTTCTATGAAGCATCCAGAATAGGCAAATCTATAGCGGCAGAGTGTTGATTAGTGGTTGCATATGACGACAGGGTTTGTGGCAGGGGGTTGATAACTAAAAATGTACGAGGTCTCTAGACTGACAAAAATGTTTTAAAGTTTACAATGGTGCTGGTCATACATATCTTCAAATGTACTACAAATCATTGAACTGTATATTTTAAGTGGATGAATTACATGGTGATTTACATATCAATAAAGCAGTTATTTTTAAGAGAGAGAAAGAGAAAAGGAAATGGTAGTCCACATACTTATTGAGAGAAAGAAAGGATCTAATGAATTGAATCTTAAAAGCTTCTTGGTGTTTTCCACAAAGGGGTCGTGTGGATTGTTGAGAGAGTCGACGTTCACTCCAAATGATGTGCTAGTGATCACATCCATGCTGTAGGCCCCAAAGACGCTGAGTGGAGAAAGATGTGGAAAATTAAAATCAGCACCTCTTTACCATCCTTCCACTATATGTGCAACAGGAAACCCACATGTCCAGTAAAGACAGACAAAGAGCTACAGACTTTCAGAACTATCTACTGGATCATGTCCCATCGCACTCCATCAGATGGTGGTTATTGGGTGCCAGTGACACAGCTGGCCCTACAATGGGGGTGATGGAGACTCTGAACTGAGCTATACTTACCTCTGAGATCAAGGAGCCCATCATAGGAAGACAGGGACCCACTATCAGAGAACTGGAGTAGCATGTGTTGAGTGTGGATGATACAAGATGTGTAAGCAGTGTGCTTCAGCAGAACAAGAGGAGAAAAATTCACTTTTCCTAAGGGGCTCAAGACAGGTGACATTGCATGACTACAGACTCTACGCCCAGAGCTGATTCTTCTTCAGCACTTCACAAAACAGCAACACCCTGTTCTGAGCTCCCAGAAATATCGTCCTTATTCTCTACACTCCCTGCTCAAGATTTGGAAAGTCTCACTATCCCCAGTTCTTGTGAGCTGAGATTGCCCTGTTGGCAGAATCATTTTAGTAAAATATAATGACCAGCAATGTCCTGGTTTAAAGAAAATCACTAAAAATTGATTTGGAAATTCCTATAGCTGAGTGACCACATATCTCTGGTCTGCCCAGGACAGGCGCAGATTACACCTGTTGTTCCTGCATAATTGAAGCACATACCAATGTAGACAGCAAATGATAGGCTTACCCTGCCTATAGCATTTATAGGACCTTGTCTCTTTAAGACTGGAGAAAAAAGCAGTGTTGGGAATGTTTAATATATAGTATTCTACTGATATCCTCAGAAAAACCATGAAAGGGTCAAAATTATTCAAAGTTCTCCATTATAACTTTCCCATCGTACTCACTGCTAACCAATAGATACCAAGTGCCTTCCCCTTCCACCATCCCATACACGCCATGCTTAAAACTTTGGTGCAATCACACATTTCCCCCTCTACAGTATGCATTTAGTCTTCCAGAACATTCATGTTGACAATTTAATGGATAAGTAAATCCTGGTCCATGTGCATATGGGAGAAGACCTTTTTCCCCCAGCTACCCCACCTCCTCTTGGGAGTGGGCCTATCTTGGGAGACCCATTGAAGTTGCAATACCACAACCTTCCTTTTGTCTGGTGACTGGAGTAACCCAACAGTGGGAATATCAACTCCATGGCAGGCAGCTTGAGGGGTTCATGACAGCTCAGAACCCCATGGCTGCGCTTCTACTTACTCCTTCAAGGTGACAGGCTTGCCTGTCTCTGCTTCCCGCCTCAGATTTCTCACCAGCACGTCTCCATACTGGGCAATGATAGGGACCATCTAAGCACAAAACACAACACCACCCGTAGTAAAATGTGCAGACTCTAGTCCCAGAAGAACATGGCTTTCCCTGGCACGGAGCAGTAAGTGACATTTTATAATGAATTTTGTGATGTCTTTTCTGTACATAAAGATAAAAGACCATTTTTAGGAAACTCAAATTCAGCAGACTACCCCTTGGAAAGAAACTGTGATCTTACTTTCTACCTGTCCCCACCTGATTCATTCTTAAGTTTCTAATTAAAACTAATGTTATTTTCATACCTCTTTGAGTTTTCCACTGGTGAAAGTTGGAGAGAGCAATGACCGTATTCTCTTCCATTCTTCATCCTCAGCTACAGTGATGGCACTTTTCATAAATCCCACTGGACCTAAAGGCTAGAGTTCAAAGCAGAAACATTTTGTCCTGTTTCAGTTGTGGAGATCTCCATGGTTGTAGAAAATGTTAAACAGGCATCACATATTTAACAAATATTTAGTGACTGTCTACTAGGTGACAGGCCCTATGCTAGATGCTCAATAGAGATTTATCCCAGATGCCCAGTGTCCTGGGATGTATTTGTGTGTGGGGGCAGTGTTCGGGAGACCCAGCCACCTGATGTGGTCTCCAGCCTGTATATCCCAGTCTCCTTTTACATACAAATTCTCCACATGGTAGGGAACCTGTTCTTCCAGTGGAATAGTCAGGATCAACACCTAGCACTTGTGCAGTGTAGAGAGAGAGTGGTGACAGAGAGGCAGGTGGCTTTGGTGTACTGTATGTTGCCTCAGACGAGCTCTGTCTTTATGTTCACCTAAACCATGGGCAACATGAAAAAGAGGTGCCTCGATGTGGTGGTTTTAAAAAAATGGTAGGTAATAGTTTCGAAACTAGAAACATATTTTGAAGAAATAATGCAATTCTATGAACATTCTTTTCTCAGTTTTTTATTTCATGGATAGAAAAAAAGAGAAAGAGATAATTATTTTTGCCTAGTTGGAACTGGCCTATCAAGCCAGCATGTTTGAAACTTTCTTTCATCTTCCATAGCCATGTTTTGTTTTATAATGAGTACTTACAGCAGTCTTTTATGTTAAAAATTCAGCAAACTAGGGAGAGAAAGTTCCTCAATTTGATAGAGGGAATCTACAAAAAAACCCCACTTCATCTAAATCATGCTTAATCATGAAAGACCAAATGTTTCCTTCCTAATATTAGGAACAATTAAAAATTCACCACATTTACTTGACTTTATACTGGGAAATCCTAGTGCAATAGACAAGGAAAAAGAATTAAAAGGCATACAGATTGGAAAGGAAATACAAGAATTGTATATTTTCAAGAGACATAACTGTCAGTGTCTAAAATCTCAAGGAATATACAAAAAGACTTCTAGAAATACTAAGTCAGTTCTGCAAGGTTCTAGGATACAACATCAACAAACAACAATCAAGCATGTTTCTGTGTACCAACAATCAATATCTGAAAACACAAGAAAAACATAGTATTTACAGTCACTCCAACAAAAGTGAAATACTTTAGCTATAAATCTAACAAAACATGTACAGGATCTCTATGCTGAAAACTACAAATTGTTAAAAACAATCAGAAAATCTAAGGACTTGGAGACGCATGCTATGTTCATGAATTGAAAGACCATAGTATAGATAAAGACTTTCCCTAAATTGATGTATACACTTAATTCAATTCTTGTCAAAGTAACAGCATGTTTATTTGTAGACACTGAGAAACTCATTCTTAATTTTTATGGAAAAGCAGAGGACCAGGAGGAGCTAAAATAAATCTGAAAAAATAAGTCAATAAAAGTGGGAAGATTCACTCTACATGATGTTAAGAGTTACTGTACAGCTAGTAGAGTCACCAGTTTGTTATTGGTGGAAGAATAAACACAGTGATCAGTGGGACAGAATAGCAAATGACAAATGCAAAGAAACATGCCCAATTGATTTTTAACAATATGCCCAACTTTCCAAAAATGGCTTTGGAACAACTGGATGGCCATACGCCACAAAAAATGAACCTTGATCTAAATCTCATACCTTATGCAAAAAATAACACAAAATAATAGAGTTACATTTAGTAAAGCATTACATTTTATGACTTTTAGAAAAATTGGCAATATAAGAAGGAGGGCTAGGCAAAGAACTTTCAGACTTGACACCAAAAGCACAATCCATAAAAAAAATTAATACATTGGCATCCTCAAAATAGAAAGACATTTTCACTGATAAAGACCCTGTCAGAGAAAAAGACTTGTGACTGTACGATAGCAGCAGGGAGCTATATGGAGATGGAATGGGTCTGCATCTTGATCATGCTGATCATTGCATAAATCTACAAATGTGATAAATTTATGTAGAACTACCCATGCACTCAATACCAGCCTGGCCAATATGGTGAAACCTCGTCTCTACTAAAAATACAAAAATTAGCGGGGCGTGGTGGTACACACCTGTAGTCCCAGCTACTTGGGAGGCGGAGGCAGAAGAATTGCTTGAACCCTGGAGGTGGAGGTTGCAGTGAGCCAAGACCATGCCACTGCACTCCAGTCTGGGTGACAGAGCAAGACTCTGTCTCAAAAAGCAAACAAAGAAAAAAACAAAAAACAAAAACAAAAAACTACACACAGAAATGAGAGCACATAAAACTGGTGAAATCTGAATAACCTGTGTGAACTGCATCAATGTCAATTTCCTGTACTATCGTAACATGAATATGCTGTATTTATAGTTATGCAAGATTGCAAGATGTCAGCACTGGGGGAGTGGGTAGGATGAAGTGTACCTGGAATCTTGCTGCACATTTTTTAGGCAAATGTCTATGAATATATAAGAATTTTAAAATAAAATTTAATCAATCAATGAGTATTTTAATTTCAAAAACTGGATGCTTACCCTCCGGTTTGTGAAGACAGAATAACATTCTTTCACTAGCACTGTTTTGATCATGTTGGGATCTGTGATAGCCAGCACAGGCTGTCGACAGTCATAAAAACTGTGTGGAGAATACAGAGTTGATTAAACATCAACAGCCTTATGCTACAGCTGGAGCCAAACCCAGGAAGCCAGACTTTGATCGTGAAAGTAAATCATCAAATGCTCACAAGGACTAAGTGTTTCAAGGGCAGATGCTCTGGGGCCCATGGATATCCAGAGCTGTAAGTTCTTTCTACTCAGTCGTGTTGTGTGTATGGGCTGTGCCTGCTCCACAGCACCCTTCAGGCAGCACTGTGGTTTCTGAGGACTTGATGAGACAAGATGAAGTACAAAGAGGCAAAACCTTCTCCCTGTTGCATCTTGTGAACGAACACACCATTACACCTCTTCCACCACTCTTGCCAAACTGCTTGCCCCTCTGACAGGGAACAGCTGCTGCAGTTGGCTGAGGCCACCTTATACAGTCACAGTCCATCAGCCCACCAGGGAACACAATGGTTTAAGAATATTCACCATTTCTTCAAATTCAGCAGAAAGGTATAGACAAAGATATATTTGTATATCCTTCTATTAAAAAGTCTTGGCTTAAAGTTAATAATAAAACAGAACGAAAAATTCTACACTTACACAGAAAGTTAAAAAAAAGAAACAACAGAGCATAAATCGTTTCCCAATCTGTTTCTCTATATCTCTCAACCCTTCTTTCAAAAGCATGTTAAATCCAAAGTTTAAATGAAAGAGTTTTGGCTTTTAACTGAAAGTGAATCGATGTGGGAAGAAGACAGTGCCCTGCATTTATGAGCACATATTAGAAGCATCTGAGACAATGCATGAGATAAAAGGCACCAAGGGAAGAAAAAAAGAAGGGGGGAATAGGGAGATACTGGACAGAACATGATGCTGGGAGTCCCTGGGCCACCAAAGCCTGGAGAAAAGTGGTAACCACAATGCTCCCAGCCTTGTTTAGACCGAAGACCTCAACACCTGATGACATACGGGATCCTTGGTAGGACAAGCCTCAAAGAGTTTTACAATAGCGAGTGTGAACGTTGTGAGAACCAAAATTGTGGCACTTGTGTGTGTCAGTGTGTCTGTGTGCCTATGTGTGTGATTAAAAACCCTGACAAATCACAGAAGGCTATGATGCTTGAGTGCCTGATAACAAAACTATCACAAAAGACTTTGCAAAACCACAAGCTTGCAAAAAGCCCATCCCAACTTTACACAAAAATATTTCTGCAAGGACACCTGCCAAGCAACTGCCTGTCCAAACTTGGTGTGGCATCACCCTTGTTACTGATCTTTGTAGTGAAGGAGAACTATTTCAAAACCCATGTGAAGTCCTCCTCATATTTTCCTTGGAACATCTTTGTCTTCCTTTCCCTCCCTGAATTTGCACATAGCTTATAATGGCACACAGATTCCCATTCTAATACTCTACTCCCAAATACGTATCCTCTTCTTTCAGAGAGCCTCTCTGTTTGTAGTTAGGTTGGCAAGAGTTTCATCCCAAGAGGCTCTGGGCTGAGACTGTCCTCTGTGCAGTGGGGTAAACTCATCATAGAAACAAGTCTATCCAATGGAAGTTTCTAGAATACTCACCCCCAGACTTTTCTGTACTTTTTATAACATTCCATGTCAAACGTCCAAAAGCCCTGGGAGGAGAAACAAAATAATATTTGATTATTGTTTTAAATGTACTTAACCCTGCCTCTAATTGGGGCTGAAAACAGTCAAATCCAATGAAATTAGACTTGCCGGCAGTTAGGGGAAGCTTATTTAGAGACATCATAAGGGAAAGGAGAGAAAACAGAGGAGGTATTTGACATGGGAAATTTAAAATCACTCTTGATTCTTTAAGTGTTATGGATACTGAATGACTGATCCTTGTGTATAAATACTAAGTAACTCCTTGTCTTTATGATGTCTCTTTGCTTTCCCTGAATGATCACCTCCAGGGGCATGTGGAGAAACTGAGGTTAAGGGAAAGGGAGAGCGTCAGAAGGGAACATACACTCTTTTATCTCTTTGTTCTTCATCCTTTTCATTTATTTCATGAGCTCACTTTAGGATTCTGGCAGAATTAGAAAGTTACAGACATGAGGGACCTCTTTTAGACTAGCAGATTTAGATAAGTGTGAGGCATGGTTTTTTTTTTTTTTTTTGAGACGGAGTCTCGCTCTGTTGCCCGGGCTGGAGTGCAGTGGCCGGATCTCAGCTCACTGCAAGCTCCGCCTCCCGGGTTTACGCCATTCTCCTGCCTCAGCCTCCCGAATAGCTGGGACTACAGGCGCCCGCCACCTCGCCCGGCTAGTTTTTTGTACTTTTTTTAGTAGAGACGGGGTTTCACCGTGTTAGCCAGGATGGTCTCGATCTCCTGACCTCGTGATCCGCCCGCCTCGGCCTCGCAGAGTGCTGGGATTACAGGCTTGAGCCACCGCGCCCGGCCGAGGCATGTTTGTTGAGTGAGAAAATGAGTGAGTGACAAAATGACAAAGAGGACTTGCTTTCCAGTGTTCCAGCTTAACATGGACGTTCTGAAAAAATGTCCCCTCTACACATCGGACACAGCAAATTATGACACTTGCTTGAAGTTTGCACTGGAAAACTTTCCTGTTTCTACATTTCAGGGGTGAAGTTTTAACTATGGAAAAGAAAGTCCCTCGAATGTGTATCTTGGGGGTTCATCTACTAAAGAGTTGACATGGGAAAGATGGTGGGTTTCAGGTCTCTGAGCCCAAGTCTGTATGTATACATCCAGATGGCCTGAGGCAACCAAAAACTACAAATGAAGTGAAACAGCCAGCTCCTGTCTTAACTGATTGACCAACCTTACAACATTCCATTATGACTTGTTCCTGCCCTGCCCCAGTTGATCAATCGATCAACCTCGTGACAATCTTCTGGACAATAAGTCTTACGATCTCCCCACCATGCACCTTGTGACCCCCTCCTCTGCTGACAATAGATAACCTCTTTTAACTGTAACTTTCCACTGCTTACCCCAGTCCTATAAAACTGCCCTACCCCTGTCTCTTTTTGCTGACTCCTTTTTCAGATTCAGTTGGCCTGCACCCAGGTGATTAAAAACCTTTATTGCTCACACAAAGACTTTTTGGTGGTCTCTTCACACGGATGTGCATGACATTTGGTGCCAAAGACCCAGGACGGGGGACTCCTTCGGGAGACCAGTTCCCTGTCCTCACCCTCACTCCATGAGGAGATCCACCTATGACCTTGGGTCCTCAGAACAGCCAGTCCAAGGACATCTCACCAATTTTAAATCGGGTAAGCAGCCTCTTTTTATTCTCTTCTCCAACCTCTCTTGCTATCCCTCCCCCCTTCAATCTCTCCCTTCCTTAATTTCAGTTTCTTTCCCTTTCTGGTACAGACAGAGGAGATGCGTTTTATCCATGAACTCAAAACTCTGGTGCTGGTCATGAACTCAGGAACAGTCTTCCCTTGGTGTCTAAATCACTGTAGAGATGTCTGCCTGGTGATTCACCCACATTTCAGACGTATCTGATCACTGTCCGGATGCCTGCCTTGATCGTTCACCTTGGTGGCAAGTACCACCTCCTCTGGATGGCAAGTACCACCTTCCCTGGGTGGCAAGTACCACCTCCCCTGGGTGGCAAGTACCATCCCCTCATCTCCGTGTCTCTACCTTCTCTTTTCTCTGGGGTTGCCTCCTTCACTATGGGCAAACTTCCACCCTCCATTCCCCCTTCTTCCTTAGCCTGTGTTCTTCAAAACCTAAAACCCCTTTGACTAACACCTGACCTAAAACCTAAATGCCTTATTTTCTTCTGCAATGCTGCTTGGCCCCAATACAAACTTGACAATGGTTCCAAATAACCAGAAAATGACACTTGATTTCTCCATCTTACAAGACCTGGATGATTTTTGTTGAAAAATGGGCAAATGGTCTGAGGTGCCTGACATCCAGGCATTCTCTTACACATCGGTCTCTCCATAGTCTCTGCTCCCAATGTGACTCATTCCAAATCTTTCTTCTTTCTCTCCTGTCTCTTCCTTCAGTCTCCACCCCAAGCTCTGAGTCCTTTGAATCCTCCTTTTCTATGAACCCATCTGACCTGTCCCCTCCCCACCAGGCTGCTCCTCAACATGCCAAGTCCCAATTCTTCCTCAGCCTCTGCTCCTCCACTGTATAATCCTTCTATCACCTCCCCTCCTCACACCCGATCCAGCTAACAGTTTCATTCCGAGACTAGCCCTTCCCCCCCGCCCAACAATTTCCTCTTAAAGAGGTGGCTGGAGCTGAAGGCATAGTCAGGTGCCTTTTTCTCTATTGGACCTCTCCCATCAGTCACCTTTTAGGCTCTTTCTCATCAGACCCCACTAAATATATACAGGAATTCCAATATTTAACTCAGTCCTACAATTTAACCTGGAGGGACTTAAATGTCCTCCTGACTTCTACCCTCTCCTGAGATGAGTGGGAAACAGTTTATACCATAGCCCAATCTCACACTGACACCCACTGGTGTCATGAGCCAGACCTTCAAGAAGGCACAAGGGCAGTTCCCCAAGAGGATCCCCATTGCCAATACAAGATGGACTCCCCAGGTATAACTAGGCGTTTCAACTTCTGTCACAACTTTCTGTAGCCTTTCTAATGATTTTTCTACTAGCATTACAGATATATCACAAACTTTATCAGTCCTTCAGGCCCAGGTTGACTCCTTAGCTGTAGTCATCCTCCAAAGTCGCTGAGGCCTTGACCTACTCACTGCTGAAAAAGGAGGACTCTGTATATTTTTAAATGAAGAATGTTATTTTTATCTAAACCAATCTGGCCTGGTATATAACAATATAAAAAAAGCTTAAAGATAAAGCCCAAAATCTCACCACCCAGGCAAATAATTACTCTGGACCCATGTAGACACTTTCTAACTGGGCATCTTGGCTCCTCCCTATTCTTAGTCCCCTGGTACCTGTTTTTCTCCTTCTCTATTTAGGCCTTGTGTCTTGCATTTGGTTTCTCAATTCATACAAAAACGTATTGAGACCATAACCAATTATTCTATATGACAAATTTTACTTTTAACAAGTCCACGGTACCATCATCTGCCCCAAGATCTCTCCACAGCCTAAATTCCTATTCCTTGCAACTCATTATAAAATTTTCTTTAAGGTGTCCACACATCCCCTAATCCCGCTTGAAGCAACCCTGAGAAACATCACCCATTATCTCTCTGTACCACCCCCCAAGAATTTTTGCTGCCCCAACACTTCACCTCTATTTTGTTTTATTTTTCTTAAAATAAGAAGACAGGAATGTCAGGCCTCTGGGCCCAAGCCTGCACGTGTACATCCAGATGGCTTGAGACAACTGAAAACTACAAAAGAAATGAAACAGCCAGCTCCTGTCTTAACTTTCCACTGCTGCGCCAGTCCTATAAAACTGCCCCACCCCATCTCCCCTCGCTGACTCCTTTTTCAGACTCAGTTGGTCTGCACCCAAGTGATTAAAAACCTTTATTGCTCACACAAAGCCTGTTTGCTGGCCTCCTCACAAGGATGCGTGTGAAAGTAGGGAAATTATTGCTTTTGCAGAGGGAAAAAAGATGAAATTACTGGGCAAAAATTAGACAACAGAGCCCTCACTTGGGAGAACTAGAATCTGAGAAACAAGCCTCAGGTATGCAGGAAAGATTGTCTAAGCCAGAGAGCTGACTGCTGTTGCTGGCCCTGTGGAGATGAGCTCATAATTTTCCATCCAGGGATGAGGCCCTGAACAGAGCATCAGATAAGGTTAGGCACAAAGGCTCAGCCAAAGTTCACAGTCCATGTGGCACATAGGACATTCTATTTAGTGAAATTAAATATTTAATAATTTTGTCAAATCATCCCCTTTATAGTGATTTTGCATGTGATTCTGACTTTGTGTAAAAAATAAACCCACAAATTCATATTGTGCTTAAATATCTGAGGTTAATAGACAACCACTATCTCATCTCAGTTACATCCACTCCCTGCTCAGACTCACCCACAAGATGCAACCTTCAAAGGAAAAGAAGTAAAGCAGGACACCTTTGTTCTGTATCTCAAAGTGGCAAAAGATGTCATGGGGAGTAAGAGCTGTGGTAGAGCCATGGAAATATCCTCAGGAAATTTAGCATTTTTTGGAGAGGCTTCAACAAGGTACAAATGACCCAATGGTAAATACTTGGTTTCCCTAATAATAATAAACTGAGTTTCAAAACTGTGCAGGAGGAAGGGAAAAAAGGCTATTCATGAGATTTTGCTACAGAGAGGAAATTTTACTCTCATGTCCACAGATAACAAGCCACAATCAGGGGCTTCTGTTCCTACTTTTAATACTAAGTATGACTGTACCTTCCTGGGAACCTACATCGAGCAAAAAGGAAATGCTCTTTATGGTGCTCACAATGTCTGCACATCAAGTTGCTGATCTACCTGAGATTTGGGCTGTTCAACTGCAGCAAACTTGAGGTTCCTGAGAGTTAGCAAGAGAGCCCCAGGGTAAACTTTGCCGTGCTCTGGGTGATGCCTACACACTGTTTCTGAACGTATAAAACCTCAGACCTTCCTCCTGAGGAGAAGCATTTTTACTGATGGAACTAAGTTGCTCTTTGCAATCATAAGAAGCAAAAGACGAAGCTCAAAAACACTCACCTTACGGAAAGACAAAACATTTCCGAAAAAAGGCAGAGGTGTGGGCCCTGGAATTCCAAGCTTCTTAAAAAGTCCATGTGAATGGGTTCCATATCTACAAAGTGAAACAGAAATCAGGCCACAGGGATTGTGACTTTATAGATATAGGGACTGGTGAGTCACTGACTGAGGAACTGGAATGCTCAAGAGAGGGAGGTAACATTAAGGCAATAAAAGATAACAGTAACTCTGACGACAATGATTATGTTGTTCATAAGGTCCTTTGGCACCTCCACCATGAGACACCAAAAAGTTACAATGATTAGCTCAAAGCAGCAGAAGTCTTCATGGTCCCATTCCTGGAATGAATACTTGATAAATGTTCTCAAATGTGAATGATCCTGAGAGGTTCAGGCAGGAATTCCTCCAGGGCACTTCATTCCCTTATGCCTTTTTAGTAAGTGAACTCTTCCCTGATTTTGGGATTCTCATTCTAGGTAGAAAGGGTGAATTTTTTTTTCCTGCAGTGATGATGAGATTTTGCATCACTACATCCACTCGGTCACAGGGGGTCGCTGAGAGCCTATGGTGACCCTGTCTTTAGAATTTGCTCAGAGTCATTTATGCTTTCCCTTCCCTCTAAGCTCTGACCCTGTTTTAGGAACTGGGCCTTCTTAAGCCGTCATTCACAGAGAGGTGCTGGAGGAGTCACGGAGTCCTTATTTCTACAGATTGATAACTGTGCTCCAGGCTTCCATTGGCCTCGTAGAAATGCGAGCACCTTTCAGCTACACTTAAGTCTCTGTGGTCAGATGATCTGGTTGATTTGAGCTACTGGGGAGGATGATTGACTCATATTTCCCTGAATGACAGTGTGCAGAAGAATCACAACTAAGAACCAGGACATTCCTCCTCTTGTGGAATCTTGCCTTCTAGCTGGTGATATTCACCTGATAAGCGCAGTGTCAGTGATATGGTCTTAATCTGTGCCCCTACCCAAATCTCATGTTGAAATGTAATCCCCAATGCTGGATGTGGGGCCTGATAGGAGGTGATTGGATCCTAGGAGCAGTTTCTCATGGTTTCACACCATCCTCCTTGGGTGCTGTCCTTGTGACAATGAGTTTTTATCAGATCTGGTGGTTTATAAGTGTGCAGCACCTCCTCCCCACCCTCTCTTGCTTCTGCTCCAGTCATGTAAGATCTGTCTGTTTCTCTTTCACCTTCTGCCATGATTGTAAATTTCCTGAGGCCTCCCTAGAGGCAGAAGTCACTATGCTTCTTGTACAGCCTGCAGAACCATGAGCCAAATACATCTCTTTTCTTTATAAATTATCCACCCTGTGATATTTCTTATAGCAATGGAAGAAAAGACCAAAACATCAGACATGCTCTTTTTTTTCAAGGTGATCAATTACAAAGCAGTTTATTGCCTCTGCACATGAACTATCTCTGTTGGAAAACGCATTAAGGCTGCTGTTTCCTAAGGCAGGCCTGCTTGCAACTCATCTTTGATGGGTCACGTGTGGACTCCCCAAACTAGGGGTTCTGGATGTGTGAAGACCTTCCCAGTCTGATATTACTGAGAGGTGGAAGACTGGAGGAAGAAGAAAGGCTGATGGAAGAGGTCACCAGCCATCAATTCAACCATGAATCTGCTAGTCCCACAAGCTTGGCCCCAGAGAGGCAAATTGGGAAAATGTGGCTGAAAAATATGGTGTATATAAAAGGATCCATATGTCTCATATGTGCTTTCAGCTGAAAGGCACCTTCTAATGTCCACGTACCTTCCTGTTGATAGGAAAAGATGCAGTATTCCACATAAGTAACCACAAAATGTTCCAGACAGTTGAATTAGGACCTTGTTTTCTCTTTTTTAAAAGGGTTGTCCTTAAGGCAGTATAGGTTCCAAACGTTCTGTACAAATCCAGTGACTCTGATAATATGTGGCAAAATACAACTGAGAAATGGCCTGGAGGCTCGTGTTTGGAGAACCCAGCAGAGACAGCATAGCCAGGCCCAATAGTGCATTTGGATCCTTGCCTCAGAACAGTTAGTGGAAGTGTGTGCACCATCTACCAAAACCAGGGTGACCTTGGGTTCTCCCACTCCAGTTCCTTCCTTTGTTGTCACAGCCAAGTCAAATCAATGACACTAATTTCTGCTTCTAAACTTTCTACAAGTTACATGATCTCTCAGGCCAGGACAAACTATTGAGTTAATGTGTCAGCAGCATTGGCCCCCAGGAAAGATCTAGGCAAGTGTCTGGTACCATGTCAAGGCAGAAGCTGGGCTGGGCAAACTGTTGCGTTTCTTTCTAGCTTCCCTCTGTTTGGTAGAGTAATGCTGCTTTAGTTTTCAATGAAGAGGCTAACAGAAAAGCCAGTCATCTATTGCACATAATTGTATAGGCCTAAGAAGGACATGGTCTACACTATAGCTTCTGAATACTGGGCTGTACCGGCATCGTGTAAGTCTCAGGTACTATCTGCCTGACTGCCAGATCTGAAGTGACAGCCCCACAACATGGCCAACCACACACAGATGACACTGATGGTGCCCCTGTGTCCAAGCTTGAAGCAGATGAGATGCCAAAATGTTTGCCCTTCAAGTGACCTCCACTAGGGGGACAGGAACCATGAATATCTATTTGGAGTTCTACCTGAGGGGTGAGGAATATTTTCTCACTTCATCTTGATCCTACCTGGATGCTTTTGCTGTCATCACAGACTCACAGTCTTGTTTACTTCCTTGCCCTGAGAGTTAAGGATAACCTGCTAAGCAGATTTATTTGAAATGGGGGTATTGAAATAAACTCTTGAGAAGGTATTTTTAAAAAGACACATGCAATCTTGTCATAGAGATATACATTTGTGCATTAGACTCATATTCCTGACATTATTCTGGAAAGGTGAGGTTATTTTATACATATTTATTGTCACAAATACTGAACTAATAGCCCTCTTTTATCACCCAGAAGGAACATGTTGGAAATAGTCTATCTCCAAAAAAAATCTGGCTTTAAAAAGGATGAATTTAAGCCATGTCAATTCATGTTAAAATGCCAGTAGATGGAAACTATGTTACCCCAACTCACCAAATTGCTAAACTTTCTGTGAAAGAATTAAAACGAGGTTTGTATTTTCTATTTTCATATCACCATGTTTCCTTACTCTTTTTTTTTTTTTTTTTTTTTGAGACGGAGTCTCGCTCTGTCGCCCAGGCTGGAGTACAGTGGCCGGATCTCAGCTCACTGCAAGCTCCGCCTCCCAGGTTCACGCCATTCTCCTGCCTCAGCCTCCCGAGTAGCTGGGACTACAGGCGCCCGCCACCTCGCCCGGCTAATTTTTTTGTATTTTTTAGTAGAGACGGGGTTTCACTGTGCTAGCCAGGATGGTCTCGATCTCCTGACCTCGTGATCCGCCCGTCTCGGCCTCCCAAAGTGCTGGGATTACAGGCGTGAGCCACCACGCCCAGCCCCTTACTCTTAATAACTGTGAAATTGAGTTAGTAAAATGTGACAGGCAGGAAGCCTCCACTACACAGTAGGGAGTGACACTTCTCTCCACCTGCCCTAGCATGTCAGGATCCCACCGGTGAGAAGATTCATCCTCTTCTCCTGCAAGTTAAAGGGAAAAATGTAAAATCCAAATTCTGGTTTAGTAAGCTGGGTCCAAACCATTGTCAATTAGATTATCCTGTATCAATGCTGTCCCTGAACCCTTCTTGACACTAGAGATGGATGGGGGAGAGGCTTATTTATTCCTTTATAGATCTGCAAAAGATCCATCGTAACCTGTATATGTTTGTAGCGTCCAAAACTTAAGCTACTTCTCCTTGAAAATCTTTTTTTTTCTTTTTTGAGATGGAATCTCACTCTGTTACCCCGGCTGGAGTGCAGTGGCATGATCTCAGTTCACTGCAACCTCTGCCTCCCGGGTTCAAGCGATTCTCCTGCCTCACCCTCCCAAGTAGCTGGGACTACAGGTATGCACCACCAAGCCCAGGTAATTTTTGTAATTTTAGTAGAGATGGGGTTTCACCATGTTAGCCAGGCTGGTCTTGAACTCCTGACCTCAGGCAGTCCACCTGCCTCGGCCTCCCAAAGGGCTGGGAGGACAAGTGTGAGCCACCACGCCCGGCCTGAACATCCTTTTTGATCTTCAAAACAGAGAAGGGAAAGAGAGGCCTGATTAGCACCCCAAGTCCAAGGAAACAGAGAAGAGGAGCCTGGACAGTTACTCACAGATAGAGGAGTATCAGGCTGACAGCCAGGGGAAGCCAGGTTTCCACGGCCAAGTCTGGGATGAGATCCATCACTACTTTCCTTCCTTATCTCTCTCCTCCGAGTCTTCCTTTCAGCTGTGTGCTGCTGTTTGCTGGGCTGTGTGCATGGAGCTTTCCTGCACTGCACAGCAGTGATTCATTGAGGCTGCTGGATTGTTTATATGCTGGAGAAGGAGGCAGGGCTGGAGTGGCAGCCAGTAGCAGGGCCACCTGTGCTCTGCCTGCAGTTGGAAGAGGCTTCTCCACCGGGCAGTTGGCAAAGAATCACACACACCCCTCATTGACCTGCTTTGAGTTCATGTTCTATGTGAAATAAAAAACAACTCAATCAATGTTACTGGGGAGTCGAAGGGTTCTGGGTTCTTATCAGAAACTCAAATGGAGCCATTGGCATGAAATCTATTAAATCTCCTCTCTCCTGCCCTTGTCTCCATGGCTGTCCTCATTCCAGAATACTTGAAATTCATCCCAACAAGCCATGCCTGCAGATCTTTATCTATGCCTGGTGTGTGCCTGTGCCCCCTAGAAGACTCATACACATCCTTCCAAACCCAGCCAGACAAAGCCTTCTCTTAGAGTCTTTCCTCACCAACGTCCTCACACACATTTAACCGTTTCCTCTCCTGGGTACTTTCCATCCCCTTCATGCAGTCCTATTGTCCTCTTTCCTCTTTACCACCATTGTGTGTTTCCATGCCTGTTTCCCTTAGCAGAGGTGAGCTCCTCAAGGGCATAGTCTGGTCTTATTCACTGTCATCGCTCCGGTCCCTATCAGGTTGCTGTATACACAGTTGGTTACCAGTAAGCTGGTGGAGTTGACTTGGCCGAAATTGCTGGTTCCCTGCATATGACTTCCTGTGACTTTGTGGTGACTACTCCATCTTCTTAGGTCATTAATACAGCCAGAGCTCTTGGCTGTGCCTCAGCTGCTGTCACTGCACTTTCAGGCAGGTCCACTGTGATTCTGTTGGCAAGAGGATCCCTAAAAAAGACACAGGGTATGGATAAGATGGAGCTGATGGCTTCGTGGAATAGTATCAATTTGTGCTGCTTCCTGTGAAGCTTTCAAAAGTCCTGCATAGACAGCAATCAGACAGGTTCTTTACCAAAGAGTGGTCCCTACTCTCTGGATATGCTGCATGTCTGGAAACAGTAGGAGAGAAAGGAGAGAAGAGAACAGCTGCCCAGATGACCAAGTGGACCCCAACCACCTCAGCCAGCAAAGATGGGGCAGCGGTCACTGCAGGTCACACAGCATCAAGGACTCCAATAAATGGTCCCAGCCTCTTGGGAGTGGAATTGCAATTCAAAGAAAATGGCTTCCTTTTTGACAAGTGGAGGATTTTCTAATGGGAGGAGAGCAGGCCCCAGGAGCTGCTAGAGATGAGGCCTGTAATAGCAGTTGCTGCCACCTGTGAGCCCCCTGACCCATTCCTGATGGGAGAGATCTCAGTGATGAGGGTGTGAAAATCATATCAGCTCATTATCATCACTCAGACCCAAGTTCTGTGTCTGCTTGGCCTGATGAATGGATTACATAACAAACAAAATCTCAGAGTTCTTAAAACTCAGTAGAAATAGATGATGTTTAAGCTGTGCTTGTGTACTTCCTTCTCTCTTTATTCTTTCTCACACTCAGCTGTCCTGCAGAAACTGATACCCTAGAAAGGCACCTTTTCCCATCCCTCTGGCCCCTACGCCTCCAGGGCTGCTCAGGACCTGGGATGAGTGGGTGAACATCATGCCAGATTCCATGTCAGATTCAAGGCCAAGTGGGTAATGTCACATGCAGTGTTGTGCCAGGTGTGTTGTGGGAGCCACATCTTCCTTGGGGACAGCCTAGTGAAGCAGGAGACACATAAACATGTTTGGATGGAGGTATGCATGTGCCGTAACTCTGGAATCCCTGGAATAACGGAGCCCTAGATAGGTACCTAAGAAAAGAAGTGACAGCAAGTGTCAAACCAACAAAGGACAGACATGGGAAGGTGGGTGACAGTCCCCAGGAGAAGCAGGATAAAAGCCCAGGGAATTCTGATACATATCTATCTCCTTTCAGTGGCTTCACTGAGCACATGACATAGGGCCATGCTCCTATCTCCTGTTTACAGATGTAGAAACTGAGGCTCAGTGATTGCAAGTAGCTTCCCAGCTGCTACTGATCACAATAAAACATTATAAAAAGCTAACAGGAAGGGAGATAGAAGGTCCTCTGCTGCTCTGGTGCACCTGCCATTCCCTGCTAAGCATCACCATGGGAAATAGTGAGACTCAAGGCTGCAACCACAAATTGGTTGAGATTTGTGTTCCTGTCTCAAGGGTTACTCCCAGCACCACCCCATGGGTCTTCTAGAACAAAGGACTCCATCTCATCTCAGCAGGGAGAAAGAAAGATGCAGTTTCTGACCATATCAGTGGCATTGCTGGAGGATCTCCCTCTCTATGTTCCCACACTGAGAGGTGCACAGAACACACTCAGACAAGTAAAGATTCCAGTGTCATCTAATGACTATCAACAACTTCATTAGCTCACCTAAACCCAGAGCCTTTCTTCTCATTTTTTTTTTTTTTTTTTTTTTTTTTTTTTTAGAAACAAAACTCTTATGGAAACGAATATGTTTTCTTCTTTCCTCTAAAGCACATGATTTTTATTCTAAGATAAAGGTTTACCTGCCTTACAAACTTCAGTAGGTTGTCTGACTGGTTGGAATCTATACCAACGGTGATAGATTAATCGTTGCTTGGAACTCAAATGCATCCACCACTGTGTCCTAACTAATGCAATTGGTGGTGTTCTGCAAAGGAAAATAATTGAAGACGTGTTCTGCCACTTAATTCCACAGATGGTAACATATGCTAACATTTAGGGACTTGCCTACTGAGAGCTGCACTGAATGTGTCAAGGAAGATACTATGTATTTGAAGAGCACCAAACAACCACATGCCTCTCCCCTACTCATTTCCTGTATTAAAGCATTTATCATGTTTTTAAAGCTGTGCTCTCAGTACTGTGCTCCCAGACATTATTCTTGGTCTTGGTCAACTTTGACCCTAAGCACGTGGAGAAGAGACAAATAAGCAGATATAGTACAGCTAAGGAAAAATTATCATAAAACTGTGAGAAATATAATGTCCTTGTCAGCAATGAATGACTTTTTTTCTTTCTTGGTCTGGTTTCATTGGATCAAAGTTAAATCTCAACATTCAGAGAAGCACTAGGCTCAGATATCAGCATCAGTGGACAGGCTGTCCAGGGACTCAGTGATGCAAGAAACACCATCACTCCGATATTTTCGTCCTTTTATATTGGTAGCCCAAGTGGTACCTCTCTTCTGGGAAGCTTGTCCTGACTTCCAGTGGCCAAATGAATTGCTGGTGGTAGGGGGAAGCAACATTGCTCTGGAATTATTTGTGTATCAGATTCAAATTTCACAGGTCATGATCTTGAGGATGTAAACCAAAAAACCAGAAAAAACATAAACAAAAAAAGGAAGATTATCTCTCTGTAACTCAGCTCTCAAGTCCCCATTCTTCTCAGTAGGGGAAAACTTGAGTTTGCAGGTTGAGGTGACCAGGTGGTATCTAAGTTTTGTTTTTATTTATTTATTTTTAAAATTGTTTTGAAACAGGGTCTCACTGTGTTGCTCAGGCTGGAGTTCAGTGCTGTGATTATAGCTCACTGTAGCTTCCAACTCCTGGGTTCAAGTGATCCTCCTACCTCAGCGTCCTTAGTAGCTAGTACTACAGGTTTGCGACCATGCCCAGCTAATTTGTAGTACAGATGGGGTCTAGCTATGTTGCCCAGGCTGGTCTCAAATTCCTGGCCTCAAGTGACCTCCGGCTGCTGTCTCCTAAATTTCTGGGATTTTAGATGGGAGCCACCATACCTGGCCTTTTAAGTTTTGGTGGCTGGAGGAGGTGAGTAGCTAATGCTTTTGGGCCTCATGCTTGGGGGTGGTGTTGAAAGTGACAGGTCCATGGACATATACTCTATGTACAGGATGAGGTAGGTGCCTGACTTCGATGCTACTGTATGTTGGTTAACCTGTATGCCTGCTGTGCTCACAGCATGTGGCAAGCACTAAATATAAGAATCAGAATCCTTGCCCTTATGAAGCTAGCTCTCCAATAGGAGAAAGAGATACCAAACAGCCACACAAATTATACTGAATTACAAATTGGGATAAATGCTATGAAGTAAAAGAACCCTTTACTTAAGCTCCCAGTGGTATCAGATGCTGTTGATCCTTCTTTCTTTCCCTAAACTCCATCTCTCTTTGAAAGACATGAATACAACACAATCAACAGGACTTGACGGATGGAAAGTGTGAAACCTTGGACATTCCTGGGCCTGTTTCCTCATCTGTCCATGGGGGAAATTGACCAGAATTGGCTTATGAAAACCAACGTCCTCCTTGTCCCATTCAGAAGACCCCTGAAGGACTGCCTGCCTCTCAACCTCTGTGTCCCTCTAGGGTTTTCGAAGACATTTCCTGTCATCTATCTTCCTCTTAAGGATCACTTAGGGTCCACCAGGTCTTCCAGCCCAATCAAGGACCAACAGCTCCTGTGGGCAGGAGGAAGAACAAAGGTGGGATAGGATGGAACTGGGAGAAGATAACCACCCATTTAGGCCCTGAACTTTAAATTCTGGATTGGTTTCCTAACTGAGATTGCAGAGAATGGCTTTCACACATTCTCACACTCACTCACAGTTCTTACTCCAGGAAATGATAGTGAATACATGTCATGCTAAGTGCTTGCCCTGCATTAACTGATTCAATCTGTCCAACAACCCCATGGTATTGATATTTTTATGATCCCTGTTTTACAGATGAGCAAACTAAGCCACAGGAAGGTTAACTGACCCATCCAAGGTTACATCACTAATTGCTCTAGCGGAGCCAGGATTCATATTTAGATCCTCTAGCTTGAGAGCCCAGGGTCATAATTTTTTGACACAAGCCCAGCCTTGCTAAGGTCACACAGAGTTAGTGGGGAACTAGTAATGCAGCTCAGGCCTTCTGAATTGGTAGTGGCCAGAGCTCTGCCCCTACACTGGAACAAAGTGAAGTCCCCTAGCAAACTTGTCAGTGAGGGCTGGGGTGAAGTAGTGTCCTTTCGTCTCCCTCCCTGCCCTTGCCCTGAAGTATGTGCACTTCTGTAGACTTTATGACAAAAAAGAAGAGGAGCTCTGTCTCTCTTGCTGCCTTGCGAAGAGAGTGCCTTCTTCCCCTTTGCCTTCTGACATGATTGTAAGTTTCCTGAGGCCTCCCCAACCATATGGAACTGTGAGTCAATTAAACCTTTCTTTGTAAATTAAAAAGAAGAAGAAGAGAAGGAGGACTTAATCATGACTGTTTGCTTTCTACTCCATTCTAGAGTGTCTATTTCTTGATAAAGTAACAACTAACATCTTCATGGAAATTCACAGTTTATACAGTTCTTTCCCAACTCTTTCAATGATCAGCAAGAAAACTGTAAGATGGGTAGTGTTAGGATGATTTAACTCATACTTTATAGATGTGGAAACAGACAGAAAGAGACTTCAGAAGTGACTAAGCCATGAAGCCAGGGCATGGAGAAGGACATTGGGATTACAAATTGTGCCAGTGGCATTTTTGCTAGGATTCCAAGGAGGCTTGTAACACAGCATGGCAGGTTGTGTCAGCCACACATGAGATAAATATTACCCTCTACACTTCCCAGTACACTGCCAATGTAGTTATAAAACGCTACAGAGCTGGTTGTGACCATGAAAACAACATGTGCATCCTAAACTTCACTAAATTGTGTACTCAGTGAACTCATGGTTTCAGCAGAAAGGGTAATGTTGCAAATAATTCTGACATGTCGCAATCAGAATCATTTGTGTTTCCAGGAAAGCGAAAAGTAAAAGGTAATGAAACCAACATGTCAAAGAGAAATCTGAGAATATGAGGCAGATTTCAGAAGAGCACATGGAAGGGAATAAATGAAACAGGAAATTGGTGAAAGGTATGAAGATTGTCATAGATGTGTTACAAAACATCAGCAAAACCTACACCGTTTCTCATATTCCTTATTTCAGTAACCTCCGAACTTGCTTTGCCTGACCCTGGGCGGGCCTTACCCAGGGAATTCCCGACTCAGCCACCAGACAGCGTCTCAAAAAACATGGATCTTGAAACATGTTTCCTTGACTTCAGTCCCTCCAACTGTTCCTATCACCCACAGGATAAAATCTAAGTATCTCTAGGAAGTAACACAAGACCCTTTCTCATCTGGCCACTGTCAGTTTCTTCAGCCTGTCTCAGTCCACTTCTTCAAATGTACACAATGTTTTAAGCAAATGGTGTGATTGGCCTGTCCCCAGGCTCCACAAATATGACATGTCCATGTCTCCTTGTGTCCACACAAGTTGTTCTTTAGTATAGAACAGGTCCCGCCCAGATTCCATCTGGTGCATTCCTAACCATCCTTCAAGAGTCAACCAGGGCATCATCTCCCCAACAAGCCTCTTCCATGATCTCAGCAGGCAAGTGCTGGAGAGGGTCCTACTGGTGCTTTCTCACAGTTTTAACAGCCAAACATGCAGTGGCTGTCATCCTGGGATGCTCACAGAAGTCACATGCGTGGGGAGCTTTTAAAAACCACAGCTTCACTGGGCGTGGAGGCTCAGGCCTGTAATCTCAGCATTTTGGGAGGCTGAGGTAGGCAGATCATGAGATCAGGAATTCGAGACTAGCCTGGCCAAGAGACCAGAATGGCCTATATTGAGAAACTCCATCTCTACTAAAAATACAAAAATTCGCCAGGCGTGGCGGTGGGTGCCTGTAATCCCAGCTACTTAGGAGGCTGAAGCAGAAGAATTTCTTGAACCCAGGAGGAGGAGGATGAACTGAGCCGAGATCAGACCATTGCACTCCAACTCCAGCCTGAGTGACAGAGCAAGACTCCAACTCAAACAAACAAACAAACAAACAAACAAACATAAGACCCACAGGTTCCTGGGCCTATCAGAAATGAGAAGGGGTTGCCCAGGGGCCTAACAACGAGGAGGCAGGGACCATTGAGGGCCATCTGGAGAGACTCCAAAATGTCCCATCTATCCAGAGACATGAAAAAGAAGGCATCATGCCCAACTCATTCCATGAGGGCCACATGATCCAAATCAGAAAAAAATCAGGACTGTAAAGGAAGATGGCATGCCAGTGTCATTCATGAGCATCAGTGCAAAAATCCTGAGCAAAATAGTACCAAGTCAGAGACAGCAGTGTTCAAAGATGATACACCATGACCAAGTTGAATTTAAACCTGAGACTCAAGAATAGTTAACAGAGAAAAAGTATAAATACCAATGATTTCATCAACAGATTAAAGGAGAACGATTATAAGGTCATCTCAATTGTTTTAGGAAGAGCCTTTGATAGTTCAGTAATAATATATTAATAATATATGATAATATGCGACCCCCATTTATGATATAAAAAACCTTCAACACCTAATAGCAGTGAATTTTTCTTAATCTGATGAAAGCATCTACCAAAAAAAACATTAGAGGAAACTTTATTCTTAATAGTATAAAAACATTATCCTCTTATACCTTCTTAATGCTTACCATGTGCACAAATTATCTTTTCAAAACTAGTAACTTTTTTTAAACAAAAAAATCCTATCAATTAACTTACTTTTTCTGTAATTGAAAAGAATATCATAACTTGTCCTTGTCAGAAGTCCAGCTTGTGATTCACCTGGGGTCAACACAGGGCAAGGTTTAATAATCACTGAAATAATTAAACATTGTAATGCCTCATGGGGCTGCTTGAACTGACATGATTTCAAGGGCCCCGAGAGCCTGTGGGAAAGCAGAGGGTCAGAAAGTTCATTCAGCTGAGATTATCTCAGTTTACAAACTGGAGTTTATGACCTTCAGTTGGGACATGAGTTTCTTTGATTATCAAATGAAAGGAATGAACCATCTTTCCAGAATAAACCAGCATCCAGCATTTTTCCATGAAGTTCCAAGAGGACCCCAGGGAGACATGTTACTAGGAAGCTTGCCAAACCCAGTGACTTTCCAGGGGGCCTGCCCACCCAAGTGCAGCCCATGCCTGACACCCAGCCCTCAATGCCCTATTCTGATCGGTTACATGGTTATCTCCAGAACCATGGGCCCTCTCTATCAGTGTGAATGGGCTGTCCACTCTGCCCAGTGCTATGACACAACACAGGGGAACAGAACCATAAGGGAAAATGTGAATAAGACCTTCACAGAAGGAGTCATGCTGAGACCCAAGGTGGGGGTACTTCACCACACCGAGGGAACTGGGGAGACACCAGGAGTTCTGGGAAGGCAGAAAAAAGGGGATCTGGAAATACCTGGGGTGAAATCTGCCTAAAGGAGTGACTATTTGCATTATCATGGACAGAGAAGTGTTTGGACAGAAGAAGGGAAGGTGAGAAGCATTTCAGGCCATGAGAATGGTGCAGATTTTTTTAGTAATAAAAAAATAGAAAAGTAGAAATTGCTTTTAACTTTGTGTATTGAATAAGCAAGAAATGGCATCCCAACCCTTTTCTTTATTATTATTATTATTATTATTATTATTATTATTATCACCATCATCATCATTATTATTGTTTAGAGTGAGTCTTGCTGCATTGCCCAGGCTGGTATGCAATGGCAAAATCATGGCTCACTGCCACCTCAACCTCCCAGGCTCAAACAATCCTCCTGCCTCAGCCTCTTGAGGAGCTGGGACTACAGGCATGCACCACCTTGCATGGCTAATTTTTTGATGTTTGGTTGAGATGAAGCCTGGTCTCAAACTGACTTGCCTAGGATGGTCTTGAACTTGTGGCCTCAAGTGATCCTCTTGTCTCACCCTTGCAAATGACTGGGATTACAGGAATGAACCATTGAGGCCGGCCACTTTATTATTAACAAGGTTGAATATTTCTGTATTTTTGATAGCTGTGTTTCTTTTTTGATAAATTGTTCATGTCCACTCAGCTCTGCACCCAGTGCACCGAACAGACATCTGCAGAACTCTACACCCCAAGTCAACAGAATATACATTCTTCTCAGCATCACATCGCACTTATTCTAAAATTGACCATGTAATGGGAAGTAAAGCACTGCTCAGCAAATGTAAAAGAACAGAAATCACAAAAAACTGTCTCTCAGACAAGAGTGCAGTCAAGTTAGAACTCAGGATTAAGAAACTCACTCAAAACCACACAACTACATGCAAACCGAACAACGTGCTCCTGAATGACTACTGGGTACATAATGAAATGAAGGCAGAAATAAAGATATTCTTGAAACCAATGAGAACAAAGACACAAAGTACCAGAGTATCAGGGACACATTTAAAGCAGTGTGTAAAGGGAAATTTATAGCACTAAATGTCCACAAGAAAAAGCAAGAAAGATCTAAAATGGACACCCTAGCATCACAATTAAAAGAAGTAGGGAATCAAGAACAATCACATTCAAAAGCTAGCAGAAGGCAAGAAATAACTGTCCGAGCAGTACTGAAGGAGGTAGAGACACAAAAACCCCTTTAAAAAAATTAGTGAATCCAGGAGCTGGTTTTTTGAAAAGATCAACAAAATTGATAGACCTGTAGCAAGACTAATAAAGAAGGAAGGAGAGAAGAATTAAATAGACGCAATAAAAAATGATAAAGAGGATATCACCACCACTCTCACAGAAATACAAACTACCATCAGAGCATGCTATAAACACCTCTACGCAAATAAACCAGGAAATCTAGAAGAAATGGATAAATTCCTGGATACACAAACCCTCCCAAGACTAAACCAGGAGGAAGTTGAATCTCTGAATAGACCAATAACAGGATCTGAGGCAATAATTAATAGCCTACCAACCAAAAAATGTCCAGGACCAGATGGATTCACAGCCGAATTCTACCAGAGGTACAAGGAGGAGCTGGTACCATTCCTTCTGAAACTATTCCAATGAATAGAAAAAGAGGGATTCTCCCTAACTAATCTTATGAGGCCTTCATCATCCTAATACCAAAGCCTGGTGGACACACAACAAAAAAAGAGAATTTTAGACCAATATCCCTGATGAATATCGATGCGAAAATCCTCAATAAAATACTGGCAAACCAAATCCAGCAGCACATCAAAAAGCTTAGCAACCACGATCAAGTCAGCTTCATCCCTGGGATGCAAGGCTGGTTCAACATAGCAAATTAATAAACATAATCCATCACCAAAGAAACCAACGACAAAGAAATCACATGATTGTCTTAATAGATGCAGAAAAGGCCGTTGACAAAATTCAACAGCCCTTCCTGCTAAAAACTCTCAACAAACTAGGTATTTATGGAACGTATCTCAAAATAATAAGAGCTATTTATGACAAACCCACAGCCAAAATCATACTGAATGGGCAAAAACTGCAAGCATTCCCTTTGAAAAACCAGCACAAGACAAGGATGCCCTCTCTCCCGACTCTTATTCAACATAGTATTGGAAGTTCTGGCCTGGGCAATCAGGCAAGAAAAAGAAATAAAGGGTATTCAATTAGGAAAAGAGGAAGTCAAATTATCTCTGTTTGCAGATGACATGATTGTATATTTAGAAAACCCCATCATCTCAGCTCCAAATCCTTTCAAGCTGATAAGCAACTTCAGCAAAGTCTCAGGATACAAAATTAATGCGCAAAAATCACAAGCATTCCTATACACCAATAACAGAAAGAGAGACAATTCATGAGTGAACTCCCATTCACAATTGCTACTAAGAGAATAAAATACCTAGGAATCCAACTTACAAGGGATGTGAACGACCTCTTCAAGGAGAACTACAAACCACTGCTCAACGAAATAAAAGAGGACACAAACAAATGGAAGAACATTCCATGTTCATGGATAGGAAGAATCAATATCGTGAAAATGGCTATCCTGCCCAAGGTAATTTATAAATTCAGTGCCATCCCCATCAAGCTACCATTGACTTTCTTCACAGAATTGAAAAGAAAACTACTTTAAACTTCATATGGAACCAAAAGAGAGCCCACATTCCCAAGACAATCCTAAGCAAAAAGAATAAAGCTGGAGGTATCACGCTACCTGACTTCAAACTGTACTACAAGGCTACAGTAACCAAAACAGCATGGTACTGGTACCAAAACAGAGATATAGACCAATGGAACAGAAAAGAGGCCTCAGAAAGAACACCACACATCTACAACCATCTGATCTTTGACAAACCTGACATAAACAAGAAATGGGGAAAGAATTCTCTGTTTAATAAATGGTGCTGGGAAAACTGGCTAGCGACATGTAGAAAGCTGAAACTGTATCCCTTCCTTACACTTTATACAAAAATTAACTCAAGATGGATTAAAGGCTTAAACATAAGACCTAAAACCATAAAAACCCTAGAAGAAAACCTAGGCAATACCAGTCAGGACATAGGCATGGGCAAGGACATCATGACTAAAACACCAAAAGAAATGGCGACAAAAGCCAAAATAGACCAATGAGATCTAATTAAACTAAAGAGCTTCTGCACAGCAAAAGAAACTACCTTCAGAGTGAACAGGCAACCTAACAGAATGGGAGAAACTTTTTGCAATCCACCCCTCTGACAAAGGGCTAATATCCAGAATCTAGAGAGAACTCAAACAAATTTACAAGAAAAAACCAAACAACCCCATCAAAAAGTGGGCAAAGGATATGAACAGAACTTTCTCAAACGAAGACATTTATGCAGCCAACAGACACAGGAAAAAATGCTCATCATCACTGGTCATCAGAGAAATGCAAACCAAAACCACAATGAGATACCATCTCACACCAGTTAGAATGGCGATCATTAAAAAGTCAGGAAACAACAGATGCTGGAGAGGATGCGGAGAAATAGGAAAGCTTTTACACTGTTGGTAGGAGTGTAAATTAGTTCAACTGTTGTGGAAGACAGTGTGGCGATTCCTCAAGGAGCTAGAACTAGAAATACCATTTGACTCAGCCATCCCATTACTGGGTATATACCCACTGGATTACAAATCATGCTACTATAAGGACACATGCACACGTATGTATATTGTGGCAATATTCACTATAGCAAAGACTTGGAACCAACCCAAATGTCCATCAATGATAGACTGGATTAAGAAAATGTGGCACATATACACCTTGAAATACTATGCAGCCATTAAAAAGGATGAGTTCATGTCCTTTGCAGGCACATGGATGAAGCTGGAATCCTTCATTTTCAGCAAGCTCTCACAGAAAACCAAACACCACATGTTCTCACTGATAGGTGGGAATTGACCAAAGAACAGTTGGACACAGGGCGGGGAGCATTGCACACCAGGGCCTATCAGGGGATGGGGGACTATGGGAGGGATAGCATTAGGAAAAACGCCTAATGTGAATGATGAGTTGGTGGGTGCAGGAAACCTACATGGCCCAGCTTAACCCTTATTATCATTGCTGAGTCATTTCTTGGTTGCAAGGTACAGTGTCTGTACTGACACAGTTTTAATTACTGCTAATAAAGAAGCCATCTGGCCAGGAATCATTCCAGCATGTGGATCTTATACTTTTAGGGCAAATGTTTTACCCTTCACCAGTCAACAAGAGGCTTTAGGTTGGGTGGGGGCACCAGATAACATCACTGGGCTTGGCAGGCACCATAGTGACATGTCTCATGTCTGTTAGTGTATATTTCTGAGATTTAAAATATGTATAGAGGTGGAATTCACATAACATAAAATTAACCATTTTTTAATGATTATCCAATCTGAGGACTGAAAATTAACCATTTTAAGGTGAACAAATCAGTGGAATTCAGTACATTCTGTGTTCTGCAATCACTACCTCTATCTAGTTGCAAAACGTTCCCATCATTCCAAAATAAAGCCTGTACCAGTTGAGCAGTTTCTCCCCACTCTCCCCTCCCCGCAGACCCTGGCATGCACTGTTGCACGTTCTGTCTCTGTAGGTTTCTCTCTTCTGGATATTTTATATGATGCAATATATGGACTTTTGTTTCCGGCCTTCACTTCATATAGTATTTTTGAGGTTCATCCATTCTGTAGCATGTGTCAGTACTTCATTCCGTTTATGGCCAAATAATATTCTATTGTATGGATAGACCACAATTTATTTATCCATCCATCGATGGACATGTGGGCTATTTGCACCTTTTGGCTATTGTGAATTGGAATGTTAGGAATATGTGAGCCCATGTATTTAAGTAACTGTTTTTAATCCTCTTAGATATATAACTTGGAGGAGAATTGCTGGGTCACATAGAAATTCTGTTTAACTTTTTGAGGAACCTCCAAGATGTTTTCCATAGCGGCAGCACCGTATTATGTTCTCAACCACAATGGGTGACAATTCCAATTTCTCCACGTACTTGTCAACACTTCTTATCTTCCTTTTTAAAAAAAATAGCCATCTGAGTGGGTGTGAAGTCGTAACTTTTCTGTGATTTTGACTTTGTGCAACCACAAAGAATTAAGAACCTGTGAGAAGATGCCAGAGACAGAGGAGGACAAGAAAATGTGTGGCTGGGAACCTGACAAAGGTGGCCCCCAGGCTTTCTACTTTTGTTTGTTTCTTTGTGTTTGTGTTTGTTTTTGTTTTTGAGATGGAGTCTTGCTCTGTTGCCCAGGCTGGAGTGCGCCAGCACAATCTCAGCTCACTGCAACCGCTGCCTCCTGGGCTCAAGTGGTTCTTGTGCCTCAGCCTCCCAAGTAGCTGAGATTAGAGGCATGCAACACGATGCCCAGCTAAATTTTTTTTGTATTTTTAGAAGTGATGGGGTTTTGGCCGGGCGCGGTGGCTCAAGCCTGTAATCCCAGCACTTTGGGAGGCCGAGACGGGCGGATCACGAGGTCGGGAGATCGAGACCATCCTGGCGAACACGGTGAAACCCCGTCTCTACTAAAAAAATACAA
The DNA here is from genome assembly GCF_037993035.2 of Macaca fascicularis. Taxonomy (NCBI): domain Eukaryota; kingdom Metazoa; phylum Chordata; class Mammalia; order Primates; family Cercopithecidae; genus Macaca; species Macaca fascicularis. Next base: position 48,328,215 of record NC_088377.1, read on the forward strand.
AAAAACTAGCCGGGCGAGGTGGCGGGCGCCTGTAGTCCCAGCTACTCGGGAGGCTGAGGCAGGAGAATGGCGGGAACCCGGGAGGCGGAGCTTGCAGTGAGCTGAGATCCGGCCACTGCACTCCAGCCTGGGAGAGAGAGCGAGACTCCGTCTCAACAAAAAAAAAAAAAAAGAAGTGATGGGGTCTTGCCATGTTGTGGAGACTGGTCTTGAACTCCTGAGCTCAGGTGATCTCCCTGCCTCGGCCTCCCAAAGCGCTGGGATTACAGGCATGGGCCACCACACCCAGCCAGCCCCCTGGGCTTTCTATGGACTCCAGAGACATCTATTCTCATTCTGCAGAGAGAAGAGAGCAAGAAGGGATCCTCAGAATATGACTGATGTGTAGGCTGTGTATGAGTTATTTAAACCCCCTCAGCCTCAGTTGCCCCATTTATAAAATGGGTGTTAATCATTCTGTCTTTCCCTCCTAAAGGAGCCCAGAGGAGATCAGACCCTGGCCTGTGATCTGCAGTGGGCTTGGGACCTAGATCTGCAAGTCTGGCTGGTGCTGGCTTTGACTAGAGAGAATGGGGGATATTACCAAGCCTGGTACCTGAGTCTTGGCAGTCCTTCCATAAACGTTTGCTCAATACAAAAACAGTTTAGTAGTTGCCAAGAGAGAGGACAAGAGTTATAGAGTAGGCCTGTATTATATAACGTATTTTCTTTTTATCAAGAAGGGGGGACATGAGTTCAAATTTCACTGAACAAATAATTAAAAGGTTGGGCATTTGTTAAGCAGGGTCTCTGAGCCACAGAGTGACCTATGGAAGGAAGCATTGGAGAAGGCAGGAATTGGAAGGTGGGTAACAGCCAGATCAGACCGGACATGGGACTTGGAGAAAACAAAGGGACAACTGGAACAGTATTGTCAGAATGAAGTCATCACAGGAGTTCAGACACCCCTCCAAATCTGCCGTTTACTCACTCGACCATGGGCAAGATCTTTTTACTCTCATTCCCTGTCTAGCCATTAGAACCACATGTTTTTGATGCCCAGGATTCTATGAGCTAAGTTCAAAGCTTCCAAGGTTGCAGACCATGAGACAGAGATAAAATGCAGGCATGGTGGGTGAGATCAGCAGCCAGTTAAAATATGTTGCAACTTAGATAATACCACCAGTGAGGACACATATCTAATATTTTCATACCATCTTACTGCAATAATCCTTGTTGAATATTAAACAATGAACTCAACTTTGCACATGAACTTTAGGAAGTTCAGATTATAATGACTACTGCAGACACGTTGAGAACATGAAGTAGGCTTACCCCAAAACACATTATTAGGGTCAATTCCAGTGCCTGCCATTGAAAGTCAAGGTTTCTTTGACAGTTTTAATTCTCTCAGAATATGTACATCAAAGTAGAATCTGAAAGACAGCTACTTGCATGCCCCCAAATTATTATTATTTAATTATACTTTAAGTTCTGGGATAAATGTGCAGAACGTGCAGTTTTGTCATATAGGTATACACATGCCAAGCTAATTTGCTGCACCCATCAACCTGTCATCTACATTAGGTATTTCTCCTAATGCTGTACCTCCACTAGCCCCCCAACCCCCGCAACCCCCAACAGGCCTCAGTGTGTGATGTTCCCCTCCTTGTGTCCATGTGTTCTCATTGTTCAACTCCCACTTTTGAGTGAGAACATGCAGTGTTTGGTTTTCTGTTCCTGTGTTAACTTGCTAAGAATGATGGTTTCCAGCTTCATCCATGTCCCTTCAAAGGAAAGGAACTCATCATTTTTAGGGCTGAAGAGTATTCCATGGTATATATGTGCCACATTTTCTTTATCCAGTCTATCACTGATGGACATTTGGGTTGGTTCCAAGTCTTTATAGTAGAATAATTTATAATCCTTTGGATATATACCCAGAAATAGGATTGCTGGGTCAAATGGAATTTCTAGTTCTAGATCCTTGAGGAATCATCACACTGTCTTCCACAATGGTTGAACTAATTGACACTCCCACTAACAGTGTAAAAGTATTTCTATTTCTCCATATCCTCTCCAGCAGCTGCTGTTTCCTGACTTTTTAATGAGCGCCATTCTAACTGGAGTGAGATGGTATCTCATTGTGCCTTTGATTTGGATTTCTCTGATGACCAGTGATGATGAGCTTTTTATCATATGTTTGTTGGCTGAATAAATGTCTTCTTTTGAGAAGTGTCTGTCCATATCCTTTGCTGACTTTTTGATGAGCTTGTTTGTTTTTTTCTTGTAAGTTTGTTTAAGTTCCTTGTGGCTTCTGGATATTAGCCCTTTATCAGATAAATAGATTGCAAAGATTTTCTCCCATTCTGTAGGTTGCCTGTTCACTCTGATGATAGTTTCTTTCACTGTGCAGAAGCTCTTTAGTTTAATTAGATACCATTTGTCAATTTTGGCTTTCATTGCAATTGCTTTTAGTGTTTGAGTGATGAAGTCCTTGCCCATGCCTATGTCCTGAATAGAATTGCCTAGGTTTTCTTCTAGGGATTTTATGGTTTTAGGTCTTATGTTTAAGCCTTTAATCCATCTCGAGTTAATTTTTGTATAAGGTGTAAGAAAGGGGTCCAGCTTCAGCTTTCTGCATATGGCTATCCAGTTTTACCTGTACCATTTGTTAAATAGGGAATTCTTTACCCATTCTTTGTTTTTGTCAGATTTGTCAAAGATCAGATGGTGGTAGATGTGTGGTGTTCTTTCTGAGGTCTCTGTCCTGTTCCATTGGTCTATGTCTCTATTTTGGTACCAGTACCATGCTGTTTTGGTTACTGTAGCCCTTTAGTATAGTTTGAAGTCAGGTAGTATGATGCCTCCAGCTTTGTTGTTTTTATCTAGAATTGTCTTGGCTATGCGGGCTCTTTTTAGGTTCCATATGAAGATTAAAGTGGTTTTTTCCAATTGTGTGAAGAAAGTCAATGGTAGCTTGATGGGGATAGCATTGAATCTATAAATTACCTTGGGCAATATGGCCATTTTCACGATATTGATTCTTCCTATCGATGAGCATGGAATATTCTTTCATTTCTTAGTGTTCTCTCTTATTTCCTTGAGAAGTGGTTTGTAGTTCTCCTTGAAGAGGTCCTTTACATCCCTTGTAAGTTGGATTCCTATGTATTTTGTTCTTTTAGTAGCAATTGTGAATGGGATTTCACTCATGATTTGGCTCTCTGTTTGTCTGTTATTGGTGTATAGGAATTCTTGTGATTTTTGCACATTGATTTTGTATCCTGAGACTTCGCTGAAGTTGCTTATCAGCTTAAGAAGATTTTGGTCTGAGACCATGGGGTTTTCTAAATATACAATCATGTCATCTGCAAACAGGGATAATTTGACTTCCTCTTTTCCTATTTGAATACTCTTTATTTCTGTCTCTTTCCTGATTTACCTGGCCAGAACTCCAATACTATGTTGAATAAGAGTCATGAGAGAGTGCATCTTTGTCTTGTGCCGGTTTTCAAAGGGAATGCTTCCTGTTTTTGCCAATTCAGTAGGATATTGGCTGTGGGTTTGTCATAAGTAGCTCTTATTAGTTTGAGATACGTTTCATCAATACCTAGTTAATTGAGAGTTTTTATCAGGAAGGGCTATTGAATTTTGTCAAAGGCCTTTTCTGCATCTATTGAGATAATCATGTGGTGTTTCTTGGTGGTTCTGCTTATGTGATGGATTACGTTTGTTGATTTGCATATGTTGAACCAGACTTGCTTCCCAGGGATGAAGCCCACTTGATCATGGTGGATAACCTTTTTGATGTGTTGCTAGATTCAGTTTTGCCAGTATTTTATTGAGAATTTTCACATCGATGTCAGGGATATTGGTCTAAAATTCTCTTTTTTTTGTTGTATCTCTGCCAGGTTTTGGTATCAGGATGATTTTGGCCTCATAAAATGAGTTAGGGATGATTCCCTGTTTTCTATTCATTGGAATAGTTTCAGAAGGAATGGTACCAGCTCCTTCTTGTACCTCTGGTAGAATTCAGCTGTGAATCTGTCTGGTCCTGGGCTTTTTCTAGTTGGTAGGCTATTAATTATTGCCTCAATTTCAGAGCCTGTTATTGGTCTATTCAGGGATTCAACTTCTTCCTGGTTTAGTCTTGGGAGAGTGTATGTGTTCAGGAATTTATCCATTTCTTCTAGGTTTTCTAGTTTATTTCCGTAGAGGTGTTTACAGTATTCTCTGAGTTCAATTCCTGGATATCCTTGTTAACTTTCTGTCTTGTTGATCTCTCTAATGTTGACAGTGGGGTGTTAAAATCTCCCATTATTATTGTGTGGGAGTCTAAGTCTCTTTGTAAGTCTCTAAGGACTTGCTTTATGAATCTGGGTGCTCCTGTATTGGGTACATATATATTTAGGATAGTTAGCTCTTCTTGTTGAATTGATCCCATTACCATAATGTAATGGCCTTCTTTGTCTCTTTTGAACTTTGTTGGTTTAAAGTCTGTTTTATCAGAGACTAGGATTGGAACCCCTGCCTCTTTTTGCTTTCCATTCGCTTGGTAGATCTTCCTCCATCCCTTTATTTTGAGCCTATGTGTGTCTCTGCACATGAGATGGGTCTCCTGAATACAGCACACTGATGGGTCTTGATTCTTTATCCTATTTGCCAGTGTGTGTCTTTTAATTGGAGCATTTTACCCATTTACATTTCAGGTTAATATTCTTATGTGTGAATTTGATCCTGTCATTATGATGTTTGCTGGTTATTTTGCTCATTAGTTGATGCAGTTTCTTCCTAGCATTGATGGTCTTTACATTTTGGCATGTTTTTGCAGTGACTAGTACCGGTTGTTCCTTTCCACGTTTCGTACTTCCTCCAGGAGCTCTTGTAGGGCAGGCCTGGTGGTGACAAAGTCTCTCAGCATTTGCTTATCTGTAAAGCATTTTATTTCTCCTTCACTTATGAAGCTTAATTTGACTGAATATGAAATTCTAGGTTGAAAATTCTTTTCTTTAAGGATGTTGAATATTGGCCCCCACTCTCTTCTGGCTTGCAGAGTTTCCGCCAAGAGATCCACTGTTAGTCTGATGTGCTTCCCTTTGTGGGTAACCCGACCTTTCTCTCTGGCTGCCCTTAACACTTTTTCCTTCATTTCAACTTTGATGAATCTGACAATTATGTGTCTTGGAGTCACTCTTCTCAAGGAGCATCTTGTGACATTCTCTGTGTTTCCTGAATTTGAACATTGGCCTGCCTTTCTAGGTTGGGGAAGTTCTCCTGGATAATGTCCTGCAGAGTGTCTTCCAACTTGGTTCCATTCTCCCTGTCACTTTCAGGTACACCAATCAGACATAGATTTGGTCTTTTCACATAGTCCCATATTTCTTGGAGGGTTTGTTCATTTCTTTTTACTCTTTTTTCTCTAAACTTCTCTTCACACTTTGTTTCATTCATTTGATCTTCAGTCACTGATACCCTTTCTTCCAGTTGATCAAATCAGTTACTGAAGCTTGTGCATTCACCACACAGTTCTCGCGCCATGGTTTTCACCTCTATCAGTCATTTCAGGACTTCTCTACATAAGTTATTCTAGTTAGCCATTTGTCTAATCTTTTTTCAATGTTTTTAGCTTCTTTGCGATGGGTTTGAACTTCCTCCTTTAGCTCGGAGAAGTCTGATTATCTGAAGCCTTCTTCTCTCAACTCGTCAAAGTCATTCTCCATCCAGCTTTGTTATGTTGCTGGTGACGAGATGCATTCCTTTGGAGGGGGAGAGACACTCTGATTTTTAGAATTTTCAGCTTTTCTGCTCTGTTTTTTCTACATCTTTGTGGTTTTATCTACCTTTGGTCTTTGATTATGGTGACGTACAGATGGGATTTTGGTGTGGAGGAACTTTTTGTTTGTTAGTTTTTCTTCTAACAGTCAGGACACTCAGCTGCAGGTCTGTTGGAGTTTGCTGGAGATCCACTCCAGACCCTGTTTGCCTGGGTATCAGCTGTGGAGGCTGTAGAAGAGTGAATATTGCTGAATAGCAAATGTTGCTGTCTGATCGTTCTCTGGAAGCTTTGTCTCAGAGGGGTACCCCACCGTGTGAGGTGTCAGTCTGCCCCTACTGAGGGATGCCTCCCAGTTAGGCTACTTGGGGTCAGGGACCCACTTGAGGAGACAGTCTGTCCGTTCTCAGATCTCAAACTCCATGCTGGGAGAACCACTACTCTCTTCAAAGCTGTCAGACAGGGACATTTAAATCTGCAGAGGTTTCTGCTGCCTTTTCTTTGGCTATGCCCTGTCTCCAGAGGTGGAGTCTATAGAGGCAGGCAGGCCTCCTTGATCTGCGGTGGGCTCCACCCAGTTCGAGCTTCCTGGAGGCTTTGTTTACCTACTCAAGCCTCAGCAATGGCAGACGCCCCTCCCCCAGCCTTGCTGCCACCTTGCAGGTAGATCTCAGACTGCTGTGCTAGTGAGAGGTGACAATATGCTAGCAGCCCTCACTCTCAGCGTCTCCGGCCTCGGCTTGCACTCTGGTCACACTTGAGGAGCCCTTCAGCCCATCACAGCACCATGGGAGCCCCTCTCTGAGCTGGCTGAGGCCGGAGCCTCCTCCCGCTATTTGTGTGGAGGTGTGGAGGGAGAGGCACCAGTGGGAACCAAGGCTGCGCTGGCAGGCCGGTGTGAGTTTCGGGAGGTTGGCATGGGCGCGGCTGGCCCCGCGGGTGCAGCTGGCCTGATGCACGGAGAGGCCAGCTGGCACCACAGGCCCAGGGCAGTGAGGGGCTTAGCACCCGGGCCAGCAGCTCTGGGGGTTGTGCTGGGTCCCCCAGCAGTGCCGGCTGGCTGGCCCCGCACTCAAATTCTCGCCGGGCCTTAGTTGCTTCCCTGGGGGCAGGGCTGGGGACCTAAAGCCTGCCATGTCTGAGCTCCCCCCTCTGCGGTGGGCTCCCGGACAGCCTGAGCCTCCTCCAGGGGCGCCACCCCTTGCTCCGTGGCGCCCGGTCCCATGGACAGCCCAAAGGCTGAGGAGTGCAGGTGCTCTAGGGACTGGTGGGCAGCTCCGCCTGCAGGCCTGGTGCAGGATCCACTGTGTGAAGCCAGTTGGGCTCCTGAACTGGATGAGGACTTGGAGAACTTTTGTATCTAGCCAGAAGATCTGTATGTGCACCAATCAGCACTCTGTGTCCAGCTCAGGGTTTGTAAATACACCAATCAGTATTCTGTGTCTAGCTCAAGGTTTGTGAATATGTATCTAACTAACCTAGTGGGGACTTGGAGGACTAGCACTCTGTGACTCTGTGTCTAGCTCAAGGATTGTAAAGGCACCAATCAGCACTCTGTGTCTAGCTCAGGGTTTGTAAATATACCAATCAGTACTCTGTGTCTAGCCCAAGGTTTGTAAATACACCATTTGGTACTTTGTATCTAACTAACTCTGTATCTAGCTAACTAGCACTCTGTGACTCTGTGTCTAGCTCAAGGATTGTAAGCGCACCAACAGCACTCTGTCAAAATGGACCAATCAACTCTCTGTAAAACAGACCAATCAGCAGGATGCGGGTGGGACCAGATAAGGGAAGAAAAGCAGGCTGCCCCAGCCAGCCAACGAGGCAACCCGCTAGGGTCCCCTTCCACACCGTGGGAATTTTATTCTTTCGCTCTTTGCAATAAATCTTGCTGATGCTCACTCTTTGGGGCCACGCTGCCTTTATGAGCTGTAACACTCACCACAAAAGTCTGCAGCTTCACTCCTGACAGCAAGACTATGAACCTACCAGAAGGAAGAAGCTCCAGAAGCATCTGAATGTCTGAAGGAACGAACTCCGGACACACCATCTTTAAGAACTGTAACATTCACCCTGAGGGTCCGCAGCTTCATTCTTGAAGTCTGTAAGACAAAGAACCCACCAATTCCGGACACACTAGCAATGAGGGAGGCTCCGTGGGTGTAGAGCCCTCTGAGTCAGGCACAGGATATAATCTCCTGGTGTGCTGTTTGCTAAGACCCCTGGAAAAGCACAGTATTAGGGTGGGAGTGACCCGATTTTCCAGGTGCTGTGTGTCACGGTTTCCCTTGGCTATGAAAGGGAATTCCCTTACCCCTTGCACTTCCTGGCTGAGGCGATGCCCTGCCTTGCTTTGGCTCTGGCTCGGTGGGCTGCACCCACTGTCCTGCACCCACTGTCTGACATGCCCCAATGGATGAACCCGGTACCTCAGTTGGAAATGCAGAAATCACCCATCTTCTGTGTCACTCACTCTGGGAGCTGTAGCCTGGAGCTGTTCCTATTCAGCCATCTTGGAACTGATCCCACACCTTTTTATTTTTTTGTGACAGAGTCTCACTCTCTTGCCCAGGCTGGGGTGCATTGGCATGACCTTGGCTCACTGCAACCTCTGCCTCCTGGGTCCAAGTGATTCTCCCACCTCAGCCTCCTGAGTAACTGGAACTAGAGGCATGCCCCACTATGCCCAGCTAACTTTTGTGGTTTTTGGTAGAGATGGGGTTTCACCTTTTTGGTCAGGCTGGTCTTGAACTCCTGACCTCAAGTGATCTGCCCGCCTCTGCCACTCAAAGTGCTGGGATTACAGGCATGAGCCACCGCGCTCAGCCAGATTTCAGTCTTTAATCCACCTTGATTTGATTTTTGTGTCTGGTGAGATATAGGGGTCTCACCTATATCTATATATCTATATATATATAAATAATGAGATATAGTTTCATTCTTCTGCATATTGATATCCAGCTTTCCCAGCTCCAAAAGGGACTATCTTTTCCCCAGTGTATGTTCTTGACGATAATATTGAAAATGAGTTCACTATTGGTGTGTGGATTTGTTTCTGGGTGGTCTATTCTATTTCATTGGTCAATGTGTCTGTTTTTATACAAGGTCCATGCTGTGTTGGTTACTATACCTCTGTAGTATAATTTGAAGTCAGGTAATATGATTTCTCCAGTTTTGTTCTTTTTGCTGAAGACAGTTTTAGCTGTTCTGGGTCTTTTATGGTTCTATAGAAATTTTAGGATTTTTTTCTTCTATGTCTTTGAAGAAAGTCATTGGTATTTTTAGAGATTGCATTGAATGTGTACATTGCTTTGAGTAGTGTGGACAGTTTTAACTATATCGATTCTTACAATATGTAGACATGGAATATCCTTCTGTTTTTGTGTCTTCTTCATTTTCCTTCATCAGTGTTTTACAGTATTCATTGTAGACATCACCCTCTTCTTTGATTAAGCTAATTCCTAGATATTTAGTTCATTTAAATATATGTGCTACAAAAAGGCATAATTTTTTTTTTGAGATGCAGTCTCATTCTGTTGCCTTGGCTAGAGTGCAGTGCTGTGATCTCGGCTCACTGCAGGTTCAAGCAATTCCCCTGCCTCAGCTTCCTAGGTAGCTGAGATTACAGGCGCATGCCACCACACCTAGCTAATTTTTGTATTTTTAGTAAAAATGGGGCTTCACCATGTTGGTCAGGCTGGTGTTGAACTCCTGGCCTCAGGTGATCTACCCACCTTGACCTCCCAAAGTGCAGGGATTACAGGTATTAGCCACTGTGCTTGGTCAAAAATGTCATAATTAAACTATGAATATTCTTTCTAAACAATGGGTAAAGTCATAGTGGATTAACTCTCACCTATGTTAATAATCAAATTGGAGTTCTGACAAAGGCCCCACATCAACAGTGATTACAATGTTCAAAATATTTACTTGTTGATTCTCAGTCATTCAGTTCTATAGATTTCTCATTAATGTGTGGGAGATTATCTGATAATACTTTTGTAAAGAGGTTTTTATCGATTTGCTTAATATAAAACTTAGTATAGAATACTCCAGATATAACATGTGATACAAATGTCACTGTTAGAGTCATCAAAATAATTCTTATTTTCATTAATGATTGTGGATGTAGTTTTTAAGAAATGTTTTCTGTTATCAGAGCTCAGGAGGAGTTAATGGTGCTAACTGGGGGTGGTGGAGATAGTCCTATGAGAAGCAGAGAAGCCAAATCTACTTCTCCAGCACTGATTTAGTCATTTCCTTTATATTACCGAGTTTAACACTCTGTATAGAGCGTGAGAGAGCTCAATACATGTAAAGAATCCCCGGTTATTTATGCAGTACATTGGATAAAGCCCATCTTCATTTCAGGGTTCTATTCACAAAGTAATTTGAGGTCTCTGGGGTTCTGGGGCACAGCTTTCTTGAAGAGCAAAGCAGAAGTCCTTAGGGAAATCAGGCTCCACTTACAGTCCCATTCCTTGACTCAGCCATTAGAACAATGGGTTTTTCTGGTTGAAGAATTCCTCCAAAGCGTAATTTCAGGGGGATCTGAAACAGTTAAATAAGCATATTGAGTAGCATTAAATAAAGCAAAAGTAGAAAGTATAGCATCAAAGTAAAAAAAAAATGCATTAATGACAATAATGCTTTGTAAACATATAAAAACTACTTTCAGTATTATAAATCTTGGATTCTTTATACTTACTCAATAAGATGTGTGAAGATTGTATAGTGAGAGCATTCATCATCTATCATTTAACAAAATATTTATGGAGCACCTATTCTGTGCAATGCCTGACCTCAGACAAATTCATGGGAATCCATGTTTGTTTTGATTTAAATGTTAAGTAAAATCGATGAGTTTTAAAAATTTAAACCAGATTATTAGGCATGATGGCAAACTATTTTTGAAGAGTCATATAAAGTTAATTTTGTGTATGTTGAAACTTGCAAGATAATCCTGAGTAGTTGTTGTACATTTTAACTATATGGACAGTCTTCAACTTCCAGAGTCCAGTAATTCCTCCCAGTTGAACCCATCTAGTATAAAGATGGGAAGACGCCTTCAGGAAGCATCATCGTTTTATTTTTTAACATTTTCTCTTGGTTTCCAAGGGTAGTGCAAGTGGGGAACTTCTCAATTCCTACAGTGTTTTGACTAAACTTTTAACCCCATTCTTATGGAGACAGACACTGCTTCAGTGTTGAGGGAACACAGCAGAGTGATATTCTGATCTCCATGGAGTGATGGGCAAGAAAATTGCCATGGAGATCAAGAAGGGCCAGCTTGGAACTTACAAGTGAGTACCTTTCCCATCCCAGGTGTGCCAGAGGACTACTTTCTCTCAGGGCTGCGTCCCCTGTCTGAGCACACATGCAGGATAGCTTCATAGCTGGCCTAAAGCCACAAATAATGTGGAATATGGAAGTAATATGGAAATCATCTCTATCTTTTTCCTCTCCTATGTAGAAAGCCTACTTAAGGGGTGGAATTGCTTAATAAATACATGAGACCTAGAAATAAGATTTGTAGGGTCTTGCTTAATATGAATAAATGACGTCTGTTCTTTAATTTCTTCAGAGAAAAGATTCCAAATCTTTTAATAAATATAATATCTTATTATTTAAAACTTTTCAAAAGGCATGAATATATTTTCCCTGCACACAGACAGGCACATGCACATGTGCAAGCACAAACACACATGTAAATACATGAATGTCATTTGTTAAATGTTCACATTAAAAAACTTAATATTTGTATGCAAGCCAATCAACTGCACATCACTCCTTAAACATTCACCAAATGCCCAAATGCTTGAATTAGATTACGCCGCTTGCAAGACACCACTGGGATATTTTAAAAGGAACAAAATGACAGGATATTGTTAATGGATAAGGGGAAGACATTCTTAGACACAGAGAAAATACAGAGAACAAAACTCAATGATTTAATGGCAAATTATGAAATTATATAATAATAGTCTCCAGTAACCAATAACAGAGCAGAGGAGTAAATCAGCCCTGGACTAGGTCGAGAAGACACCTTGGAGAGCTTGAGAATTGAACTAGATCTTGAAAGATAAGAACAGAATGAGGAGAAGAAAGGGAAGAAGACTAATAGAGTTATAATTGGGTTGAAAAGGAGCCCAGTTGGATAGAGCTAGGCAACTGGAAGGTAAGGTCAGTAAGGATGGCCTTGGACCATGGTAGTCCTTCATATCCAGTAGAAATACCTTAGTCATTTTCCACCTTGGCTTCACATGAGAAGCAATTGGGGAGCTTTTAAAGCCACACTCTGGGCAAATTAGTGTAGAATTTCTGAGATGTCCCAGGCATCGTGAATTTTTAAAGCTCACTGGTGATTCCAATGTACAGCTAGTGGTTGGGAGCCACTGTCATGAGAAAGCTTCTACAAGTTCTGGGAAGGAATAGCACCATTCAAAAGTCAAAACGAGATAGTAATTGCACTTCATGATTGTGCAAAATACTTCCCCATCTTTCCAATTGACTTGAAACTGAATTTAAACTTTGCTCAAATTCAAGGAGACTGCAGATAGTCATGCCATGCTAATCTACATTGATGTTACATGATGTTTTTAATGCTAAAGCTTTTTAATGCCAGAACTGAAGCACCCTTAAAGATCACAGATGGGCCCAAATAGATTCCTTGGCCTGCAGAACAAATTAGTAGAAGATTAAATGACTGTGTTCTTTTTTAAATATATAGACCCTTCAGTTAAAATAATTCTTAATAAAACATTATTTATGCAGAAAATTGACCTGTGTTTCTTTACAAGGTTTGAAGGAGAAGTTCTGAAGGACCCTGGTTAGAGCAAGTTTCATGTTCAGGAGAGCAAACCTCATGCCAATGCAGTTCCTGGGTCCACCTCCAAAGGGTGTATATATGTAAGGATCTATATTGTCCTTGTTCTTCTTACTGAACCTGGTTCCATATTGGTAGATTTTTAAAAAGTTAATGACATAATACCCCTAAGAGTTACATGTTAGGGTTTCTTACTTAGGGCCCACTCCTCTACTAGCAGTACGCAGGATACTTTTGTGAACTGGTCATTGAAATCCTGCTATGCTTATTTTACTATGAGAATTGTAAGCTACAGATCCTTTCTCCTCTCGTTACACTATAGGAGGTTTCAGTCTTGTTGAGAGTAGATAAATAATGTTGCAAAGAATATGTATTTCTAAACACTCAGATTATATTCAAGGTGGTTATGTGTTCACACTATAAAGGCACATAAGTGATGAGACTGATGGAAAGTAGATTCCTGCCTCAAGTCACACTTATGTTGGTCATGAGGAAGGAGAAGAAGAAATTGCCTTGCACTATTTCAAAATTGTTATTTTGCACTTTCCTTCTCATCTCCTCTCTTGTTTTTGTAATTCTCCTCCTTCTCCTCCCTACCTTGTCTTATCCCTCCTTCTCTCCTCCTTCTGCTCCTTCTTCTTCTCTCCATCTCTCCCTCTTTCTCCCCCACACCTCCATAGAATAGTTAAAGTCAGATAATTTACAAGGGTGTATGATGCTACTGTACCAGTGCAAAGCAGTATCATCACTGCTTTGTCTATCTGTTCCACTAAGCTATAAATTCTTTGAAGATTAGACCAATGTTTTTTATTCAAACTTGACTCCTAAATATTTGATTATATTAAGAAAAAAATATTCATTTCTGGGACATAATAATAGCATTGTGATCATGTGTTTTTAAAAGAGTCCTTATATTTTGAACAGTTATGACCCATAAGGACATAACTGATGACCTTCATTTTAAGTTTTTGGGACTGTGGGTGGCTGTAGTTTTCTTTTATCTAGTCTATGGTTTGTAAAGTGTGACAATGATCAATTTCATGGAAAAAAACTTTTAAAAATAAAAAGACAAGCAAATGATTGTACAAGACCATGACTGTCCTGTAGATTAAGAGAGGCAGAATATACTTGAACCAGGCTGGTTCAGGGAGGACTGCTTTCCCAGTGGCCTTGTACCTTTCAGGGAGGAACTTCTCAGGCTCTGTCCAGTGCTTTGGGTCATGATGAAGAACATAGGTTGGAATCATCACCACCACCCCTTTGGGAATGAACATCCCATTGATTTCAACATCTTTTTTGCAGACCCTCTCAAGTCCCATAGCAACTGGGAATAATCTGAGCGTTTCATTCACCACCATGTCGAGATACTCCATCTGTAGCACAGTATCATAGGTGGGTGGTGCCTGGTAAGAAAGAAACAGATTTGGATAAACTGAGATTTTGAATTAACTTTTAACTCAGTCCACGCAGTACTATTGACATGTTAGAAGCTCCAGAGAATAACTCATACTGGTAAAGGATCATAACATTCATAAGTGTTTTAATAACTGTCATGCCCATTGATGTGCTCAATGGCCCACTGAGATGTGTGGAGGAGTTATGAAAGTGGGAGACATTTGGGACGGTTCTTACTCCAGGGACAGAAATCCTTAGCATAACCGTCTAGTGGTTTTTCTTTCTCATGGAAACAAACGTGACTAATAGGCTATGAGCATTAGCATCAGATAAAATATGACAAAGTGATTGTCACATTTCAAAAAAGAGATCACACGTCTGTAACCAAGAAAGTGAAAAGAGATATTAAAAGCAAATTCTCTGTGCCACACAAGGACTATTGGTCAAAGTCCTGCTTCGTAATTCTTTCTGTTATATATACAAACAAAAACAGCTACTAAGCAGGATTTGTATTGTATATATGTGTGTGTATATATGTACACATGGATATATACACATATATACACACACATATATATACACACATATATATACACACATATATACAATACAAATGTATATGTACACATATACACACACAAGACTTTTGTTATATTCATAAAATATGGAGAGAAACACTATATTATATAAAATCTCTATCAATAATTTGAAGACAACTAGTCCCTTCTATCCCAAATACGACAAAAGAAGGTTCTGGTTGGATGCTACCATGATTTCAGTGCTAGTGGAAATTATAAAGAGGATAGAACCCCACACAGTCCTATCCTCACTAGCTGAAACAGTCTCCTAGTTGTTGCTCCAGGGCTGAACTGTAATCTCTGAAGAACATCCCTTTGTGTTCACCTCACTGCCACACCCAGGCGGAGATCAGGCCTTTGCACCCCAACTCCAGCCTGGGTGACAGAGCAAGACTCCAACTCAAAAACAAACAAACAAACATAAAACTCACAGGTTCCTGGGCCTACCAGAAATGAGAAGGGGCTGCCCAGGGGCCTAACAATGAGGAGGCAGGGACCATTGAGGGCCATCTGGAGAGACTCCAAAGTGTCCCATCTATCCAGAGACATGAAAAAGAAGGCATCATGCCCAACTCATTCCATGAGGGCCACATGATCCAAATCAGAAAAAAATCAGGACCACAAAGGAAGATGGCATGCCAGTCTCATTCATGAGCATCAGCGCAAAAATCCTGAACAAAATAGTACCAAGTCAGAGACAGCAGTGTTCAAAGATGATACACCATGACCAAGTTGAATTTAAACCTGAGGCTCAAGAATAGTTAACAAAGTATAAATACCAATGATTTCATCAACAGATTAAAGGAGAACAATTATAAGATCATCTCAATTGTTTTAGGAAGAGCCTTTGATAGTTCAGTAATAATATATTAATAACATGATTATATTCAACTCCCATTTATGATATAAAAAGCCTTCAACAACTAATAGCAGGGAATTTTCTTCATCTGATGAAAGCATCTACCAAAAAAAGTTAGATAAAACATTATTCTTAGTAGTATAAAAGCATTATCCTGGTATACCTTCTTAATGTTTACCATGTGCACAAATTACCTTTAAAACTAGTGACTTTTTTTAAACAAAAAAATCCTATCAATTAACTTACTTTTTCTGTAATTGAAAAGAATATCATAACTTGTCCTTGTCAGAAGTTCAGCTTGTGATTCACCTGGGGTCAACACAGGGCAAGGTTTAATAATCACTGAAGTAATTAAACATTGTAATGCCTCATGGGGCTGCTTGAACTGACATGACTTCAAGGGCACCGAGAGGCTGCGGGAAAGCAGAGGGTCAGAAAGTTCATTCAGCTGAGATTATCTCAGTTTACAAACTGGAGTTTATGACCTTTAGTTGTGATATGAGTTTCTCTGACTATCAAATGAGAGGAATGAACCAACTCTCCAGAATAAACTAGCATCCAGCATTTTTGCATGAAGTTCCAAGAGGACCCCAGGGAGACATGTTACTAGGAAGCTTGCCAAACCTAGTGACTTTCCAGGGGGCCTGCCCACCCAAGTGCAGCCCATGCCTGACACCCAGCCCTCAATGCCCTATTCTGATCGGTTACATGGTTATCTCCAGAACCATGGGCCCTCTCTATCAGTGTGAATGGGTCTCCACTCTGCCCAGTGCTATGACACAACACAGGGGAACAGAACCATAAGGGAAAATGAAACAAGACCTTCACAGAGGCAGTCATGCCAAGACCCAGGATGGGGGTACTTCACCACCCGGAGGAAACTGGGGAGACACCAGGAGTTCTGGGAAGGCAGAGATAAGGGGATCTGGAACTACCTGGGGTGAAGTCTTCCTAAAGGAATGACGGTTTGCATTATCATCGACAGAGAAGTGTTTGGACAGAAGAAGGGAGGGTAAGAAACATTTCAGGCTATGAGAATGGTCCAGCTTTTTTTAGTAATAAAAAGTAGAAAAAGTAGAAATTGCTTTTAACATTATGTATTGAATAAGCAAGAAATGGCTTCCCAATCCTTTTCTTTATCATTATTTTTATTGTTTAGACAGAGTCCTGCTGCATTGCCCAGGCTGGAGTGCAATGGCACAATCATGGCTCATTGCCACCTCAACCTCCCGGGCTCAAGGAATCCTCCTGCCTCAGCCTCCTGAGGAGCTGGGACTACAGGCATGCACCACCGTGAGTGGTTCATTTTTTGATGTGTGCTAGAGATGAAGTCTGGTCTCAAACTGACTTGCCTAGGATGGTCTTGAACTTGTGGCCTCAATGATCCTCTTGTCTCACCCTTGCAAATGACTGGGATTATAGGAATGAAACACCGAGGCTGGCCACTTTATTATTAACAAGGTTAAATATTTCTGTATTTTTGATAGCTGTGTTTCTTTTTTGATAAATTGCTCATGTCCACTCAGCTCTGCACCCGGTGCACTGAACAGACATCTGCAGAACTCTACACCCCAAGTCAACAGAATATACATTCTTCTCAGCATCACATCACACTTATTCTAAAATTGACCACATAATGGGAAGTAAAGCACTGCTCAGCAAATGTAAAAGAACAGAAATCACAAAAAACTGTCTCTCAGACAACAGTACAGTCAAGTTAGAACTCAGGATTAAGAAACTCACTCAAAACCACAATTATATGTAAACTGAACAACCTGCTCCTGAATGACTACTGAGTAAATAACGAAACGAAGGCAGAAATAAAGATGTTCTTGAAAACAATGAGAACAAAGACACAATGTACCAGAATCTCTGGGACACATTTAAAGCAGTGTGTAGAGGGAAATTTAAAGCACTAAATGACCACAAGGGAAAGCAGGAAAGATCTAAAATCGACACCCTAACATCATAGTTCAAAGAACTAGAGAAGCAAAAGCAAACATATTCAAAAGTTAGCAGAAGGCAAGAAATAACTAAGATCAGAGGAGAACTGAAGGAGATAGAGACACAAAAAACCCTTCAAAAAATCAGTGAATCCAGGAGCTGGTTTTTTTGAAAAGATCAACAAAATTGATAGACTGCTAGCCAGACTAATAAAGAAGAAAAGAGGGAAGAATCAAATAGAGGCAATAAAAAATGATAAGGGGGATATCACCACCACTCTCACAGAAATACAAGCTACTATCAGCGAATACTATAAACACCTCTGTACAAATAAACTAGAAAATCTAGAATAAATAGATAAATTCCTGGACACATACACCCTCCCAAGACTAAACCAGGAACAAGTTGGATCTCTGAATAGACCAATAACAGGCTCTGAAATTGAGGCAATAATTAATAACCTACTAACCAAAAAAGGCCCAGGACCAGATGGATTCACAGCTGAATTTTACCAGAGGTAAAAAGAGTAGCTGGTACTATTCTTTCTGAAACTATTCCAATCAATAGAAAAAGAGGGAATCCTCCCTAACTGATTTTATGAGGCCTGCATCATCCTAATACCAAAGCCTGGTGGACACACAAGAAAAAAGGAGAATTTTCGACCAATACTCCTGATGAACATTGATGCAAAAATCCTCAATAAAATACTGGCAAACCGAACCCAGCAGCACTTCAAAAAGCTTATCCACCACGATCAAGTTGGCCTCATCCCAGTAATGCAAGGCTGGCTCAACATACACAAATTAATGAACATAATCACATAAACAGAACCAGTGACCAAAAAAAACCATGATTATCTCAATAGATGCAGAAAAGGCCTTTGACAAAATTCAACAGCCCTTCCTGCTAAAAACTATCAACAAACTAGGTATTAATGAAACTTATCTCAAAATAGTAAGAGCTATTTATGACAAACCCACAGCCAAAATCATACTGAATGGGCAAAAACTGCAAGCATTCCCTTTGAAAAACCAGCACAAGACAAGGATGCCCTCTCTCACGACTCTTATTCAACATAGTATTGGAAATTCTAGCCAGGGCAATCAGGCAAGAAAAAGAAATAAAGGGTATTCAATTAGGAAAAGAGGAAGTCAAATTGTCCCTGTTTGCAGATGACTTGATTGTATATTTAGAAAACCCCATCATCTCAGTCCCAAATCCTTTTAAGCTGATAAGCAACTTCAGCAAAGTCTCGGGATACAAAATCAATGTGCAAAAATCACAAGCATTCCTATACACCAATAACAGAAAGAGAGCCAAATCATGAGTGAAATCCCATTCACAATTGCTACTAAGAGAATAAAATACCTAGGAATCCAGCTTACAAGGGATGTGAAGGACCTCTTCAAGGAGAACTACAAACCACTCTTCAATGAAATAAAAGAGGACACAAACAGAAACACATTCCATGTTTATGGATAGGAAGAATCACTATCATGAAAATGGCTATCCTGCCCAAGGCAATTTATAAATTCAATGCCATCCAAATCAAGTTACCAGTGACTTTCTCACAAAATTGGAAAAAAACTACTTTAAACTTCATATGGAACCAAAAAAGAGCCCACATACCCAAGACAATCCTAAGCAAAAAGAACAAAGCTAGAGGCATCACGCTACCCGACTCAAACTATACTACAAGGCTACAGCATCAAAGCAGCATGATACCGGTACCAAAACAGAGACATAGACCAATGGAACAGAACAGAGGCCTCAGAAGTAAACACCACAAATCTGCAACCATCTGATCTTTCACAAACCTGACAAAAACAAGCAACTGGGAAAGGATTTCCTGTTTAATAAATGGTGCTGGGAAAACTCACTAGCCATATGTAGAAAGCTGAAACTGGATCCCTTCCTTACACCTTACACAAAAATTAACTGGAGATGGATTAAAGGCTTAAACATAAGACCTAAAACCATAAAAACCCTAGAAGAAAACCTAGGCAATACCATTCGGGACATAGGCATGGGCAAGGAAGTCATGATTAAAACTCCAAAAGCAATGGCAACAAAAGCCAAAATAGACCAATGAGATCTAATTAAACTAAAGAGCTTCTGCATGGTAAAAGAAACTGTCATCAGAGTGAACAGGCAACCGTACAGAATGGGAGAAAATTTTTGCATTCCATCCCTCTGACAAAGGGCTAATATCCAGAATCTACAAAGAACTCAAACAAATTTACAAGAAAAAAATAACCCCATCAAAAAGTGGGCAAAGGATATGAACAGAACTTTCTCAAAAGAAGACATTTATGCAGCCAACAGACACAGGAAAAAATGCTCATCATCACTGGTCATCAGAGAAATGCAAATCAAAACCACAATGAGATACCACCTCATGCCAGTTAGAATAGCGATCATTAAAAAGTCAGGAAACAACAGATGCTGGAGAGGATGCGGAGAAATAGGAAAGCTTTTACTTTGTTGGTGGGAGTGTAAATTAGTTCAACTGTTGTGGAAGACAGTGGGGTGATTCCTCAAGGAGCTAGAACTAGAAATACCATTTGACTCAGCCATCCCGTTACTGGTATATACCCACTGGATCACAAATCATGCTACTATAAGGACACATGCACACGTATGTATATTGTGGCAATATTCACTATAGCAAAGACTTGGAACCAACCCAAATGTCCATCAATGATAGACTGGATTAAGAAAATGTGGCACATGTACACCTTGAAATACTATGCAGCCATTAAAAAGGATGAGTTCATGTCCTTTGCAGGCACATGGATGAAGCTGGAATCCTTCATTTTCAGGAAGTTCTCACAAGGACAGAAAACCAAACACCGCATCTTCTCACTGATAGGTGGGAATTGAACAAAGAACAGTTGGACACAGGGCGGGGAGCATTGCACATCAGGGCCTATCAGGGGTGGGGGACTATGGGAGGGATAGCATTAGGAAAAATGCCTAATGTGAATGACGAGTTGGTGGGTGCAGGAAACCTACATGGCACATGTATACCTATGTAACAAACCTGCACGTTCTGTACATGTACCCTATAACTTAACATATTAAAAAAAAATAAAGAACAAAAATGACAGAGGAGGACAAGAAAATGTGTGGCTGGGAAGCTGATGCAGGTGGCCCCTGAGCTTTCTATTTTTGTTTGTTTCTTTGTTTGTGTTTTTGAGATGGAGTCTTGCTCTGTTGCCCAGGCTGGAGTGAACTGGCATAATCTCGGCTCACTGCAATGTCTGCCTCCTGCGCTCAAGCAATTCTTGTGCCTCAGCCTCCCAAGTAGCTGGGATTAGAGGCATGCATCACCACGCCCAGCTAATTTTTTGTATTTTTAGTAGAGATGGGGTTTTGCCACGTTGCCCAGGCTGGTCTTGAACTCCTGAGCTGGGGTGATCTGCCTGCCTCAGCCTCCAAATCTGTTGGGATTATAGGCATGGGCCACCACACCCAGCCAGGCCCCTGGGCTTTCTATGGACTCCAGAGACATCTCTTCTCATTCTGCAGAGAGAAGAGAGCAAGTAGCGATCCTCAGAATATGACTGATGTGCAGGCTGTGTATAAGTTATTTAAACCCCCTCAGCCTCAGTTGTCCCATTTATAAAATAGATGTTAATGATTCTGTCTTTCCCTCCTAAAGGAGCCCAGAGGAGATCAGACCCTGGCCTGTGACCTGCAGTGGGCTTGGGACCTAGATCTGCAAGTCTGGCTGGTGCTGGCTTTGACTAGAGAGAACGGGGGATATTACCAAGCCTGGTACCTGAGTCTTGGCAGTCCTTCCATAAACGTTTGCTCAATATGAAAAGAGTTAGTTTAGTAGTTGCCGAGAGAGAGGACAAGAGTTATAGAGTAGCCCTATATTACATAACGTATTTTCTTTTTATCAAGAAGGGGAGACATGAGTTCAAATTTCACTGAACAAGTAATTAAAAGGTTGGGCATTTGTTAAGCAGGGTCTCTGAGCCACAGAGTGACCTATGGAAGGAAGCATTGGAGAAGGCAGGAATTGGAAGGTGGGAAACAGCCAGATCAGACCAGACATGGGATTAGGAGGAAATGAAGGGACAGCTGGAACAGTATTGTCAGAATGAAGTCATCACAGGAGTCCAGACACCTCCAAATCTGCCGTTTACTCACTTGACCATGGGCAAGATCCTTTTACTCTCATTCTCTGTCTAGCCACTAGAACCACATGTTTTTGATGCCCAGGATTCTATGAGCTCAGTTCAAAGCTTCCAAGGTTGCAGACCATGAGACAGAGATAAAATGCAGGCATGGTGGGTGAGATCAGCAGCCAGTTAAAATATGTTGCAACTTAGATAATACCACCAGTGATAACACATATCTAATATTTTCATACCATCTTACTGCAATAATCCTTGTTGAATATTAAACAATGAACTCAACTTTGCACATGAACTTTAGGAAGTTCAGATTATAATGACTATTGCAGACAGGTTGAGAATATGAGGTAGGTTTATCCCAAAACACATTATTAGGGTCAATTTCAGTGCCTGCCATTGAAAGTCAAGGTTTCTTTTTTATTTTTATATATACTTTAAGTTCTAGGGTACATGTGCACAATGTGCAGGTTTGTTACATATGTATACATGTGCCATGTTTGAGTGCTGCACCCATTAACTCGTCATTTACATTAGGTATATCTCCTAATGCTGTCCCTCCCCCATTCCCCCTCTTCACAATAGGCCCCAGTGTGTGATGTTCCCCTTCCTGTGTCCAAGTGATCTCATTGTTCAATTCCCACCTATGAGTGAGAACACGCAGTGTTTGATTTTCTGTTCTTGCGATGGCTTGCTGAGAATGATGGTTTCCAGCTGCATCCATGTCCCTACAAAGGACACGAACTCATCCTTTTTTACGGCTGCATAGTATTCCGTGGTGTATATGTGCCACATTTTCTTAATCCAGTCTGTCACTGATGGACATTTCGGTTGATTCCAAGTCTTTGCTATTGTGAATAGTGCTGCAATAAACATACATGTGCATGTGTCTTTATAGCAGCATGATTTATAATCCTTTGGGTATATACCCAGTAATACGATGGCTGGGTCAAATGGTATTTCTAGTTCTCGATCCTTGAGGAATCACCACACTGTTTTCCACAATGGTTGAACTAGTTTACAGTCCCATCAAGAGTGTAAAAGTGTTCCTATTTCTCCACATCCTCTCCAGCACCTGTTGTTTCCTAGAAAGTCAAGGTTTCTTTGACAGATTTAATTCTCTCAGAATATGTACATCAAAGCAGAATCTGAAAGACTGCTACTTGCATGCCCCAAAATTATTATTATTATTTTATTATACTTTAAGTTCTGGGATAAATGTGCAGAACGTGCAGTTTTGTTACATAGGTATACCTGTTCCATGGTGATTTGCTGCAATCATTAACCTGTCATCTACATTAGGTATGTCTCCTAATGCTATCCCTCCACTAGCCCTTCACCCTCTGACAGGCCTCAGTGTGTGACGTTCCCCTCCTTGTGTCCATGTGTTCTCATTGTTCAACTCCCACTTATGAGTGAGAACATGCAGTGTTTGGTTTTCTGTTCCTGTGTTAACTTGCTAAGAATGATGGTTTCCAGCTTCATGCATGTCCCTTCAAAGGAAATGAGCTCATCCTTTTTATGGCTGTGTAGTATTCCATGGTATATATGTGCCACATGTTCTTTATCCAGTCTATCATTGATGGACTTTTGGGTTGGTTCCAAGTCTGCTCTTGTGAATAGTGCTGCAACAAACATACGTGTGCATGTGTCTTTATAGTAGAATAATTTATAATCCTTTGGGTATATACCCAGAAATAGGATTGCTGGGTCAAATGGAATTTCTAGTTCTAGATCCTTGAGGAATCACCACACTGTCTTCCACAATGGTTGAACTAATTGACACTCCCACCAACAGTATAAAAGTGTTTCTATTTCTCCATATCCTCTCCAGCATCTGTTGTTTCCTGACTTTTTAATGATTGCCATTCTAACTGGCATGAGATGGTATCTCATTGTGGTTTTGATTTGCATTTCTCTGATGACCAGTTATGATGAGCTTTTTAATCATATGTTGGTTGGCCGCATAAATGTCTTCTTTTGAGAAGTGTCTGTCCATATCTTTTGCTCACTTTTTGATGAGCTTGTTTTTTTTTTTTTTTTTTTTCTCGTAAATTTGTTTAAGTTCCTTGTGGCTTCTGGATATTAGCCCTTTGTCAGATAGACAGATTGCAAAGATTTTCTCCCAATCTGTAGGTTAACTGTTCACTCTGATGATAGTTTCTTTTGCTGTGCAGAAGTTTTTTTAGTTTAATTATATCCCATTGGTCTATTGTGACTTTTGTTGCTATTGCTTGTTTAAGTCATGAAGTCCTTGCCCATGCCTATGTCCTGAATAGTATTGCCTAGGTTTTCTTCTAGGATTTTTATGGTTTTAGGTCTTATGTTTAAGCCTTTAATCCATCTCCAGTTAATTTTTGTATAAGGTGTAAGGAAGGAGTCCAGCTTCAGCTTTCTGCATATGGCTACCCAGTTTTACCTATACCATTTATTAAATAGGGAATCCCTTCCCCATTCCTTGTTTTTGTTAGGTTTGTCAAAGATCATAGGGTGGTAGATGTGTGGTGTTCTTTCTGAGGTCTCTGTCCTGTTCCATTGGTCTATATCTCTATTTTGGTACCAGTACCATGCTGTTTTGGTTACTGTAGCCCTTTAGTATAGTTTGAAGTCAGGTAGTATGATGCCTCCAGCTTTGTTCTTTTTGTTTAGAATTGTCTTGGCTATGCAGGCTCTTTTTAGGTTTCATATGAACTTTAATGTAGTTTTTTTCAATTCTGTGAAGAAAGTCAGTGGTAGCTTGATGGGGATAGCATTGAATCTACAAATTGCACTGGGCAGTATGGCCATTTTCACGATAATGATTCTTCCTATCCATAAACATGGAATGTGTTTCTATTTGTTTGTGTCCTCTCTTATTTCCTTGAGAAGTGGTTTGTAGTTCTCCTTGAAGAGGTCCTTCACATACCTTGTAAGCTGGATTCCTAGGTATTTTATTCTCTTAGTAGCAATTGTGAATGAGAGTTCACTCATGATTTGGCTCTGTTATTGGTGTATAGGAATTCTTGTGATTTTTGCACATTGGTTTTGTATCCTGAGACTGCTAAAGTTCCTTATCAGCTTAAGAAGATTTTGAGCTGAAAAGGTGGAGTTTTCTAAATATACAATCATGTCATCTGCAAACAGGGACAATTTGACTTCCTCTTTTCCTATTTGAATACCCTTTATTTCTGTCTCTTGCCTGAGTGCCCTGACCAGAACTTCCAATAGTATGCTGAATAGGATTCATGAGAGAGGGCATCCTTGTCTTGTGCCGATTTTCAAAGAGAATGCTTCCAGCTTTTCCCCATTAAATATGATACTAGCTGTGGGTTTGTCATAAATAGCTCTTATTATTTTGAGATACATTCCATCAATACCTACTTTATTGAGAGTTTTTAGCATGAAGGGCTGTTGAATTTTGTTAAGGTCTTTTTCTGCATCTATTGAATAATCATATGGTTTTTGTCATTTGTTCTGTTTATGTGATGGATTAAGTTTACTTATTTGTGTATGTTGAATCAGCCTTGCATCCCAGGGATGAAGCCAACTTGATCGTGGTGGATAAGAGTTTGGATGTGCTGCTGGATTCGGTTTGCCAGTATTTCACTGAGGATTTTCAAATTGATGTTCATCAGAAATATTGGCCTGAAATTTTCTTTTCTTTCTTTCTTTCTTTGTGTGTGTGTGTGTGTGTGTGTGTGTGTGTGTGTGTGTGTGTGTGTCTGTCAGGTTTTGGTATTAGAATGATGCTGGCCTCATAAAATGAGTCAGGGAGAATTCCCTCTTTTTCTATTGATTGGAATAGTTTCAGAAGGAATGGTACCAGCTACTCTTTGTATCTCTGGTAGAATTCAGCTGTGAATCCATCTGGTCCTGGACTTTTTTTGATTGGTAGGCCATTAATTACTGCCTCAAATTCAGAACTTGTTATTGGTCTACTCAGGGATTCGACTTCTTCCTGGTTTAGTCTTGGGAGGGTGTATGTGTCCAGGAATTTATCCATTTCTTCTAGATTTTCTAGTTTATTTGCGTAGAGGTGTTTATTGTATTTTCTGATGGTCGTTTGTATTTCTGTAGGATCAGTGGTGATATCCCCTTTATCATTTTTTATTGCAGCTCTTTGATTCTTCTCTCTTTTCTTCGGTATTAGTCGGACTAGCAGTTTATCTGTTTTGTTTATCTTTCCAAAAAGCAGCTTCTTGGAAAGAACTATGAATCCATGAGCTGCTTTTTGGAAAGATAAACAAAGTTCTTTCCAAGAAGCTAATGCAATGGTCTTTTCCAGGCAAATTTAAAGGAAACACTAAGACTGCTTCATGGATTATCCAATTCCTTTAAAAGGTATGTCTATGTATACACAGACACATTCCTTTTTTAAGTGTTTACATTTTAATAGAGTCAAAACAGTTTTGGAACCTAGACCATTTTCAAAGCTGACACCACAGGCTGTGAAATGATTTTTAACTTCTGGAATCATGTTGTCTACTGTTACTCCAAATAAAAATATATGGATTTTGAACGTGATTTTTTTGGCCTATTTTTAAAATTTGAATTTCAACTTTAGTCAACCTTGCATACACTGAATTTAGTCTAAAGAAGTGAGACATCTCAGTATCAAAATGCCTATTGTATTTATGGATTAAAAATTGCATATAAAAGCCTATGTTGCTACTCCTGCTCTTGAAAATGATAATATTCTATGTAGTCAAATATTTGGACTCATTCTGGACTTGAGCACTTCAGTATACTTGATTTTTTAAAAAAATTTTAACTCTTTTTCACAGTCATACTAAGAGTAAAAATGAGTAATTTCTGCCTGTCTTTCTTTTCAAGTATTTCTGGATAATGGATTTAAAAAATGGAAACTATAATATGATGTAATATTAATGTAATATAACATAATGAAATTGGTCTTTCTGGGGTCAGAGATGATTAGTTCTTTTGCTTTATACTTTTATATATTATTTTCTTATCACAGAGTATTTTTACATGTTTGTAAGCAAATGTGCTTTCACAGCATACCCTGTGCCTATGAAAACATAAGTATTTAATTTTCATTGTTCACTTTTAACTGACAAAGCAAAATAAGTGGAAACTACAGAAACTGTGGTAGAACTTTTACTTACTGGTCTGGTCTTGGTTGTACCCATTTTTGGCCAGGTTTCTTACTCAAGAAACCTTTCCAACAGAGTACAACAGGATGAGACTCTGAAATCACTTTCAATATCCCCCACTAGATATTGACTGTTATATCAAGTATTAAATGTAAAACTTTTAATTGACAATGGTATAACTGTGAGTGGCTTCTGGTTTTTGCTTTTAATTCTGTAAATTGTGTTTAAACAATTCTAAAGTTGAAAGGAATGAGGCACATCCCCCATATATCTCCCAACTTCCTGAGCCCAGCACAAACACATTCCTCCATATTTCTTTCAAACTTCAGAAAAACATCACCTGGGAGATCTCCGATAAGGAATGCTAAATGTATAATGTTAACCAATTGTAATGCTGTAACCGAGAGAATTACCTTGTTCCCTGTAACTTTACATATCCTGTTTACATCATGCTATAAAAAGCAAGCACTCGCATTGTTCGAGGCCCTCTTGTATGCTGTGGAATGGAGGGACCAAGTTCGAACTTGCAGTAAAGATCCTTGCCGCTTGGCTTTGACTCTGGACTCTGGTGGTCTTCTTTGGGGAACAAACGGTCTGGGCATAACATCTGGGGGCTCGTCTGGGATTCCCCAAGCCCACCAGACCACTGGTCAATGGATCTACTAGGATCGATCTACTGATAGGTGAGCCGGCTCGTCTCCGTTTGTCTGTCTGTGTCTGTTCTGAATCTGAATCTGTGACTCCCGAGGTCTGAAACTGGAGCTGGCACGGTCCTGGCGGACGCGCTATAGGACAGCCAGCAGAGACTGGTGGGAGACGTCCCCTGGCTCTCGTCTGATCTAAATTGCGATCTGGGCTGCCGGAGTGCGATCGTGATCCAAGCAGCTAGCTCTGACCCGGGCTACCGGTGCGGCTTGCGATCTGGGCTGCCGGAGCGCCATCACGATCCGAGCAGCTAACTCTGACCCGGGCTACCGGTGCGCACTTGTGATCTGGGCTGCCAGAGCATGATCGCGATCCGAGCAGCTAACTCTGACCCGGGCTACCGGTGCGCGCTTGCGATCTGGGCTGCCGGAGCATGATCGCGATCCGAGCAGCTAACTCTGACCCGGGCTACCGGTGCGCGCTTGCGATCTGTGCTGCTGGAGCCGCTTGTGATCTGTGCTACCGGAGCACGCTTGCGATCTGTGCTGCCAGAGCCACTTGCGATCTGTGCTGCTGGAGCACGCTTGCGATCTGTGCTGCCGGAGCCACTTGCGATCTGTGCTGCCGGAGCGTGGTTGTGATCCGAGCAGCTGACTCTGACCTGGACTGCCGGGGCGCGCTTGTGACTAGATATTATTAATAAGCCAGATTTCCTTTACAGGGATTCTAACCCATATTCCTTTACAGGAAGAGACTACAAATTAGTACAGGATGGGTAATACCCAGAGCACTCCCCTATCTCTCCTTACAAGTAATTTCAAAGATGTAAGAGCAAGGGGCCATGATCTTAGTTTGGAAATCAGGAGGGGAAAGCTCATTACCCTATGCCACTCCGAATGGCCTGCCTTTGATGTGGGGTGGCCACCCGAAGGGATGTTCCGACTTGCTGTCATCACTAGAGTAAAGTCCAAGATTTTCCTACCTGGGCGTGCGGGCCACTTGGATCAAATCCCATATATCCTCATATGGCAGGACCTTGTTGAGAACCCGCCTCCTTGGCTGTCACCTTTCCAATTAGCCCCTGAACCTTGTAAGGCACTGGTTGCTCGGCCGCTAAAATCCAAGCAACCAACTGCCCCCCCCCATCCTGTTCTACCTGATAGTGGGGACCCACTGTTCACAGAACCCCCTCCGTACCCCTCCGGGCCCCAGGCCCCAGCCCCCCGGGCTGAGCTGCGGGAAGGAGCAGGCGGACGGGAGGCGGCTGACGCACCCGGACCCACCCCCCGGGCTGAGCCGCGGGAGGGAGCAGGCGGACGGGAGGCGGCCGGCACACACGGACCCGCTGAGAGTGAAAGTAACTCTGAAGGGCCGGTGGGGTGGACGCGAGGGCGCACTTCGCGGGCTAGGCCCCCCCAGCCGCCTGACTCCACAGTGGCTCTACCCCTTCGGGGAATAGGACCCCCAGATGACACAGGAATCCCCAGGCTCCAGTACTGGCCATTCTCTACCAGTGATCTGTATAACTGGAAGACCCAGAGTGCTCGGTTTTCAGACAACCCCAAAGATTTAATGGCTTTACTGGATAGTGTCATGTTCACCCACCAGCCCACTTGGGATGATTGTCAGCAGCTCCTCCGAATCTTGTTCACAACGGAGGAGCGAGAGAGAATACAGGTAGAAGCTAGAAAGCTGGTCCTGGGGGATGATGGTCAACCGACTGCCAACCCCGACCTCATAAATGCGACTTTTCCTCTGACCAGGCCGGCGTGGGACTACAACACGGCAGAAGGTAGGGGACAGCTACGCCTTTATCACCAGACTCTAATGGCGGGTC
Source organism: Macaca fascicularis (assembly GCF_037993035.2). NCBI lineage: Eukaryota > Metazoa > Chordata > Mammalia > Primates > Cercopithecidae > Macaca > Macaca fascicularis. The sequence goes on from NC_088377.1 coordinate 48,357,292, forward strand.
TCTGGGCAGCTGCTCGCAAGCCCACTAATTTGGCTAAAGTATACTCTGTTCTGCAGGGAAAGACAGAGAGCCCAGCTACCTACTTAGAAAGATTAATGGAAGCTTTTAGACAGTACACCCCCATAGACCCAGAGGCTCCAGGAAGTCAGGCAGCTGTTGTAATGTCTTTCGTAAATCAGGCAGCCCCAGACATTAAAAGGAAACTCCAGAAATTAGAAGTCTTAGAGGGAAAGCGGATTCAGGACCTCCTTCAGATAGCCCAGCGGGTTTATAATAACAGAGATACCCCAGAGGAAAAGCAAATAAAGGCCACTGAAAAAATGACCAAGGTCCTGGCAGCAGTAGTACAGAAAGAGCATCTACAGCCAGAGAACACCCAACCTAGGCGGCCTCCCAGGCATAATAATCTGAGCAAAGACCAATGTGCCTACTGTAAGGAAGCTGGCCATTGGGTAAGAGACTGCCCCAAAAAGAGACAATGAAGACAGGGACCCCCTAGGTCTACACCCATACTAGTCACTCAAGATGAAGACTAGGGAAGACGGGGTTCGGACCCCCTCCCCGAACCTAGGGTAACTTTGCAAGTGGAGGGGTCCCCAGTCCAGTTCTTGGTCGATACGGGAGCACAGCACTCAGTCCTAGTTAAAACTAATGGAAAATTATCCTCCAAGGCCTCGTGGGTACAAGGGGCCACAGGAGTTAAGAAATACCCATGGACAACACAAAGGACAGTAAACCTCAGAGCCAGGAATGTAACCCATTCTTTCCTGGTCATCCCTGAGAACCCCTGTCCCCTGTTAGGGAGAGACCTGCTAACTAAAATGGGAGCACAGATCCATTTCCTCCCTGAGGGGCCCATCGTGACCAACTCCCACAATCGGCCCGTGTCCGTCCTGACTATAACCCTAGAAGATGAGTACCGGCTCCACCAGGAGCGAGCGGCCCCTGACCAGGACATAGCAACCTGGCTCCAGCAATATCCAGAAGCTTGAGCGGAAATGGGGGGCTTAGGGCTAGCAAAACACCGCCCTGCCTTGTTTGTTGAACTTAAGCCTGGGACAGACCCTGTGCAGGTACGCCAATACCCGATGCCCCTAAAGGCCAAGAAAGGAATTGCCCCGCATATCCGCCAGCTCCTTGACCAAGGGGTCCTTTGCCCATGTCACTCGCCCTGGAATACTCCATTGTTGCCGGTACAAAAACCTAATAGTGGAGAATACAGACCTGTACAAGACTTAAGAGAAATCAATAAGAGGGTTGTGGACATACACCCAACTGTGCCTAACCCGTATACCCTCCTGAGTACCCTAAACCCTAAACATCAATGGTACACTGTTTTAGATTTGAAAGATGCTTTCTTCAGTTTGCCTTTAGCCCCTCAGAGCCAAAAGCTCTTCGCCTTCAAGTGGAATGACCCTGGAAGGGGCATAAGTGGCCAACTGACATGGACCAGGCTGCCGCAGGGATTCAAAAACTCTCCTACCCTGTTCGATGAGGCCCTCCATGAAGACCTGGGTGAGTACCAACGTAAACACCCTGAAATAACTTTACTACAGTATGCTGATGACCTCCTGATTGCTGCTGAGACCCAAGAAGCTTGTATTCAAGGGACCAAAAGTCTCTTACAAGCTCTGGGAAATCTAGGCTACCGAGCCTCGGCAAAGAAAGCTCAAATCTGTAAGCCAGAAGTAACATATCTGGAGTACCTGCTAAAAGGAGGGCAGCGCTGGTTAACAGATGCTCGGAAGCAGACTGTTCTGCAGATCCCCAGGCCACAATCCACCTGACAAGTGAGGGAATTCCTGGGGTCGGCGAGATTTTGTAGACTACGGATACCTGGGTTCGCAGAACTGGCTAAACCCTTGTATCAGGCAACACAGGGGCAGCAGCCATTTAATTGGACAGACGAAGCCGAGTCGGCTTTCCAACAGATCAAAACCGCCCTACTCTCTGTGCCTGCACTGGGACTACCTGATGTCACCAAGCCCTTCCACTTATACGTGGATGAGAGTAAGGGTGTCGCCAAGGCGGTAATATCTCAGAACTTAGGCCCCTGGCGGAGGCCGGTTGCCTACCTGTCAAAGAAGTTAGACCCAGTGGCTGCCAGGTGGCCCCCTTGTCTCCGAATGATTGCGGCCATGGCTCTGATGGTACAAGATGCTGATAAACTTGTCATGGGTCAAGAATTGTGGGTCGTTACCCCACATGCCATCAAAGGTGTACTCAAACAGCCACCTAATCGATGGATAAGTAACGCCCGGCTCACCCACTACCAAGGACTACTACTAAATCCTATCAGGACAACCTTCCTGCCCCCAACGACCTTAAATCCTGCCTCGCTGCTGCCCAACCCGGACCTGGACGTGCCACTCCATGATTGCACCGAGATACTAGCTCAGGTGCATGGAGTTCAAGAGGACCTGCAGGACCGCCCACTCCCTGACGCTGACCTCGTCTGGTTCACTGATGGGAGCAGCTTCATGCGTCAAGGCCAGAGGTACGCTGGAGCGGCAGTGACTTCAGAGACTGAGGTAATCTGGGCGGAACCCCTGCCCCCGGACACATCGGCCCAGAAGGCCGAACTGATAGCGCTCACCCAAACTCTTACCTTAGGGGCAGGGAAAAAGCTGACAGTATATACAGACAGCCGATATGCTTTTGCTACGGCACACATACATGGGGCCATTTACAGGGAGCGAGGGTTACTAATGGCTGAAGGAAAAGAGATAAAAAACAAGCAAGAGAACCTAGCCCTGTTAACAGCGCTATGGAAGCCAGAAAAATTAGCCATTGTGCATTGCCCAGGGCATCAGAAACCAACCACTCCAACTGCTCAAGGCAACTTTCTGGCAGACCAAACTGCAAGAAATGTGGCAAAGGCTCCCAGCCAACTCCTTGCACTCCAGCTCCCTGACCCGGGCCCCCGGGACTTGCCATATTTCCCTGATTATTCAGAACAAGATCTCCAGTGGATTGACAAACTTCCCCTGAAACAGGTCCAGAAGGGGTGGTGGACTGATACTAATGACCAAACCATCCTACCAGAAAAATTAGGACAACAAGTATTAGAACACATCCACCGAACCAACCACCTGGGTGCTCGGCAGATGATAGACCTGATCAGACGCTCTAAGCTCAAATTCAGACATACAGCCGAGAAGGCCAGCAGCATCGTGGCAAGTTGCAAAGTCTGCCAGCTTAACAACGCCTACCCCCAATCCCAGACTGCAGCGGGAACAAGACTCAGGGGAACCAGGCCCAGTATCTACTGGGAAGTAGATTTTACTGAAATAAAGCCAGGAAAGTATGGGTATCGGTACTTACTTGTCTTTGTAGATACTTTTTCAGGGTGGACTGAAGCATTCCCAACCAAAAGAGAAACTGCTCAGGTCGTAGCAAAGAAAATTCTGGAAGATATCCTTCCCAGGTATGGCTTCCCTGTCCAGATAGGGTCAGATAATGGGCCCGCCTTCGTCACTAAGGTAAGTCAGGATTTGGCTTCCATCCTTGGGGCAAACTGGAAACTACATTGCGCTTACAGGCCCCAGAGTTCAGGACAGGTAGAGAGGATGAATCGGACCTTAAAAGAGACCTTAACTAAATTGACTATGGAGACTGGCGCTAATTGGGTGGTCCTTCTCCCCTACGCTCTGTTCTGGGCCCGTAATACCCCTTACAGACTGGGCCTTACCCCTTACGAAATCATGTATGGCAGACCTCCACCCCTGGTTCCCAGCTTAAAAGATGATCTGCTTAAGTCTGAAACAGAAAATGTCTCTGAATTCTTATTTTCCCTACAAGCCTTGCAGAAAATTCATCAAGAAATCTGGCCCAAGCTGAAGAAACTATATGAGACCGGTCCCCCACCGACACCCCATCCATACCAGCCGGGAGACTGGGTCCTGGTTAAGCGACACCGACAAGAGACCCTAGAACCCAGGTGGAAGGGACCACTCCAGGTACTCCTGACCACACCCACCGCCCTAAAGGTAGAAGGCATCGCATCGTGGATCCACTACACCCACGTCAAGCCAGTGGACCCAACCTCCGACCTTCTGGGACCAATCACGGCAGCGGCTGAAGCACCGGCCACGTGGACTGTGGACAGAGCTAAGAACAACCCCTTAAAACTCACCCTGCGCCGGCAACATAGCTCACTGCAAACATGCAGTTAGGTAGTCTAGCCCTAACGTTAGTCGCCCTAGTGGCCGCTGGGGAAAACACCAAACCAGCATCTAATCCCTTTGTCTGGAGATTCTGGCTTTATGAAAACCGAACCCACCCTGGACAACCTCATAAGCCCGGGAAATTATTGGCCAGTGCTGATTGCCGCTCCTCAGGGTGCAATAGCCCAATCTTACTAAATTTTACTGGCTTTCAAATAGCCAAACCAGTGACACCAATAATATGTTTTGAGTTTGATCAGACTGAATACAATTGTAAACACTATTGGTGGCACCAAAATGCCGGCTGTCCTTATAACTATTGTAACATCCATAGGTCCCATTACTGGGGAGAGGAAGAACAGTTAGACCCTAAGTGGCCCTTCCATCATAGACGGGATGGAGACTTTTCATATACATGGATAGTTAGAGACCCCTGGAACTCCCGCTGGACCATGCCTCAACATGGGGCTGTATACTACTCCCCCTCCTCCACATGGCCTAGCAGTCACCTCTATCTGTGGCGAGGCCTAGTGCAAGTACTGCCCCTGGTCCATGGGAATATCCAATGACAGGAAAACAGACTAACACAAGACTTATGTCCTTTCTTCTGGTTAAAATTATTACAAGAAGGACTAGAGCTTGCTAACCTTATAGGACTTCACAGCCTGTCTGGCTGCTTTCTGTGTGCCACCCTAGGGCGTCCGCCACTAACCGCTGTCCCTCTGCCATGGGGATCCTCTACCTCTGCCCAAGCTAACAACCTCCAAAACCTCTCATATGCCCCTATCCTAAACGTGCCCCTATACCTAAACCCCAGTCAGGAGAAGTTTCCCTACTGCTTCTCAGGAACCAATTCCAGCCTCTGCAGCATCACTGCAGCGCCCCCTAATATCACCCTAAGGGCTCCGCCGGGCATATTCTTCTGGTGTAATGGGACATTATCTAAGGACCTATCTAGTCCCTCTGTTACCAACCTACTGTGTCTTCCTGTCACATTAGTTCCCCGGTTGACTCTACTAACTGCTGGCGAGTTCCTAGGGTACACCGGTAACTGGACTAGTACTGCTATTCACCCAGTCCCTAGACCGAGACCTGCACGAGCCATATTTCTCCCCCTCATTGCAGGAATCTCCCTCACCACATCCCTCATTGCGGCCGGGATGGCGGGGGGAGCCCTAGGTCACACCCTCATAGAAAGCAACAAGTTGTACCAACAATTTGCCGTTGCTATGGAGGAGTCAGCTGAGTCCCTTGCATCCCTTCAGCGGCAGCTCACGTCCCTAGCTCAGGTAACCTTGCAGAACCAGAGGGCCCTAGACCTACTCACTGCTGAAAAAGGTGGTACATGTATGTTTCTAAAAGAAGACTTGTTTCTACATAAATGAATCAGGGCTTGTAGAAGACCGGGTCCAACAGTTACGCAAGTTAAGCACTGAAGTAAAAACACAGCAGTTTGCTTCAGCTGCAGACCAATGGTGGAATTCCTCTATGTTTTCTCTGTTAGCCCCCTTCCTTGGACCCCTGCTAAGTCTACTATTTCTGCTAACCGTAGGACCTTGTGTTGTTAACAGAATTTTGCAGTTTGTCAGAGAAAGTTTTGACACTATTCAGCTCATGGTCCTCAGAGCCCAATACCAACCTGTAAACGCTGAAACAGAGTCAGACTTATAAGACCCAAGATTGGCTCTAGAGTTACCTGAAAAGAAGGGGGGAATGAAAGGAATGAGGCACATCCCCCATATATCTCCCAACTTCCTGAGCCCAGCACAAACACATTCCTCCATATTTCTTTCAAACTTCAGAAAAACATCACCTGGGAGATCTCCGATAAGGAATGCTAAAAGTATAATGTTAACCAATTGTAATGCTGTAACCGAGAGAATTACCTTGTTCCCTATAACTTTACATATCCTGTTTACATCGGGCTATAAAAAGCAAGCACTCGCATTGTTCGAGGCCCTCTTGTATGCTGTGGAATGGAGGGACCAAGTTCGAACTTGTAGTAAAGATCCTTGCCGCTTGGCTTTGACTCTGGACTCTGGTGGTCTTCTTTGGGGAACAAACGGTCTGGGTATAACAAAGTCTGTTCCTTTTTTGAGATTTTAAGTGGTATTGCACAGTTGTAAACATTTATAGAATGTTTAAAGAGCATACTCTTGTACACCTTCAGGTCTAGAATTAAAATTAATCTGTTATCACAGAAAAAAATAAAGAGAGAAAGAAATATCTCAGATCTACAATCTGGCTTTATACATTAAGGAATTGGAAAAGAAGAATATACTAAAGCCAGAGCTAGCAAAAGTAAGGTAATGATAAAGATTAGAGCAAAGAAAAACAAAACTGGAAATAGAAAAGCAATAGAGAAAATCAATGAAACCAAGGATTGGTTCATTAAAATATGAACAAAGGGCAGGCCCCGGGGGGCGGGGCCGCCGGCTGCTGGCGCGCGCGCTGCCAAGGTTCTGCCGGCCCTCGTGCGGGCCTGGCGTCCCTGTGCAGCCTGGGCCGCTGATGGGGGAGGTGGAGCCTGGGCCCGCAGGCCAGCTGGAGCCCCCGGAGCCGCCCGAAGCGCCGGCGAGCCGCCGGCCAGGAGGGATCCGGGTCCTGAAGATCCTGGACCCAAGCCAGAAGCCTCTGCAAAGCTTCCTTCCAGACCTGCGGATAACTATGACAACTTTGTCCTACCAGAGTTGCCATCTGTGCCACACTACCAACTGCATCTGCTGGTGCCAGCACCTCAGCATCTGAAGACATTGACTTTGATGATCTTTCCCGGAGGTTTGAAGAGCTGAAAAAGAAAACATAGGTCTCTTAAACCAGGCAACTTTCACAATCTGGGAGTTGAGACTGAGCAATTTCTCCTTGTAACAAAGAATCTCCATGAAATTCCGTTTCATCTGTTAACTGTCACTGAGCACAACACTCCTCCTCTGGGCTCTCTTCCTGCTCCTCCAGATCCTGCTGCTTTCCAGTTCTCTGTTGATCCTGAGACTAACAACTGGAGACTGAGGCCGGAGCAGCTGACTCCTGGCAGCTGTGCTTGTCTGTTTCCTGTCAGAGTGATCCCAGGTTTCCTCCTGGCCCGTCCCATGGTCCCTCCACAGGAGCGTGAGAGGATGGGGAAGCACTGTGGGGAGACCACCAAAGATGGCTGGACAGTGGGAGAGAGCACGTCGTGAAGCATCCCAGCCTCGTGTTGAGGTTCCAGACTTAGAAACAAACCTCTCTGTACAGGGGGATTGTGAGTGAGAATCAAGGCCACAGTGTGTATTTTCTCACTCTCGAATGCAAGTGGGAGAGAGAAAGTGACTCAGGACGCCATTGTAACTGTTCCTGGAAGCTGGGCCCTCTCATTGGCATATACACTACTCCTTGCCGCAGGACACTGTCCCACCGGGATCCAGTTGCAAAGTTTGTCTCCACAGTTGAAGGCCTCGCTTAGTTGTACTGGATTCTCAGGGAGCCCTCTGTGGCCTTTTTGCTTTGAGTGCTGTGTTTCCCTTGTACCAGAGGGCGGCACTGTGGAAATTGTTTTCCCCGTAGCATATTCTGTTGGATTGCATTACTGGCAGAGAAAGGACAAGTTGCCATTCAAGTCTAGGGTGGACTTCCAGCTGTCTTAATAGAAGTACTCAAGTCTTTTGAGTAGTGAGCTGGAAAGTCCACAGGAAAAGAGGGGTACCTGTTTTCATTTGAAAACTTTGATTCATGGAACCTTTAAAACTAATCTCAGATAAATTTTTGGTGCCCATGCGGCTGTAGTTGTTCACTGCTTTCCTGGATGGATGGGACTCTCATATTGTAACTTCTGTACTCCTTTGGCCCATAGCTAAGGTCATCCTTCCCCACACGGGTGGCTTTGGGATTGGATGATACAGCTTTTGCTTCTGTGTAGTATACCTGTACATACCTGCTTCAGGCAGCCTTTAATGTTTTCAGTTGGTTTGTATTCTGTAGCTCAGTAGCTGCTAATAAAGTTAAAGATCCTGTGTCAAAAAAAAAATATGAACAAAATGGACAAACTTTTAGTTAGATACAGTAAGAAAAAAATACTCAAATAATGAAAATTAGAAAAGAAAGAGAGAATATGATTATCAATTTTACAATAGTAAAAAGAATTATAAAAGAATACTATGAACAATTGTACAACAACACATTGGTTACCCTTGATTAAATGGACAAATTCCTATGAAAACACAACCCACCAAGTTTGAATCAGAAGAAATACATAATCTGAACAGATCTGTGGCTGGTAAGGAGGTTGAATCACTGATCAAAAACCTCTCAATAATGAAAAGCCCAGGACACATGGATTCACTGGTGAATTCTACCAAACATTAAAGGGATAATTGTCAAAGCCAAATTGTCTTCAAATTCTTCCAAAAAATAGAAGAGGAGGGAGCACTCCCAAACTCATTCTATGAGGGCAGTGTTACCTTGATACCAAAGAAAAAAAAAGACACTACGAAAAAACAGTGGGCCAATATATCTGATGAATATTGGTGCAAAAAATCCTCATCAAAATACTAGCAAATAGAATTCAACAGCACATTAAAAGGATTATAAACCATAACCAAATGAGATTTATTCCCGGAATGCAAGGATGATTCAGCAGATGACAGTCAACCAATTAACACCACATTAACAGAATGAAGAGGAAAAAAAGACTACTTGGTTGATTATCTCAATTGATGCAGAGAAACTATTTGACAAAACTTAACACCCTTCCATGATAAAACCCTCAATAAATTAACAATAGAAGGAAACCACCTCAACATAATAAAGGCCACATACAACATCATTTCCATTGATGAAAGACTGAAAACTTTTTCTGCTTGATCAGGCACAGGACAAGGATATCTACTTTACCACTTCTATTCAACACAATACTGGAAGCACTAGCCAAATCAATTAACTAAGAAACAAATAAAAGCCATTCAAGTTAGAATGGAAGAAGTAAAATTATCCCTGTTCACATATTGCATGATTTTATATGTAGTAACCACTTAAGATTCCACACGAAAAGCTATTAGAACTAATAAACAACTTTAGCATGGCTGGGTATGATGGCTCATGCCTATAATCCCAGGCACTTTGGGAGGTTGAGCTGGGAGGATTGCTTGAGGTCAGGAGTTCAAGACAAATTTAGCAAAGTTGCAGGATGCAAAATCAACACACAAAAATCATTTGTGTTTCTATACACCAACCATGAGCAGTATGAAAAGGAAATTAAGAAAAAAATCCATTTGTAATAGCATAAAAAAGAATAAAATATTTAGAAATAAACTTAACCAAGAAGAGAAGAGATGTACATTGAAAACTATGAAACATTGCTTAAAGAAATTGAAAACACCAATAAATGGAAAAGCATTTCATGTTTATGGATTGGAAGACTTAATATCATTACATTACAATGTCAATACTACCCAAAGAGATTGGTAAATTTAATGCAATTTCTGTCCAAATCCAAATGGTGGTTTTTTGTTAGAAATAAAAATATTCATGTGGAATCTCAAGGAACCCCAAATAGCCAAAATAATCTTGAAAAAAAAAAAAAAAAAAAGCTGGAGGTCTTACATTTCCTGACTTCAAAACTTACTACAAAGCTACAGTAATCAAAACAGTATGGTGCTGGCATAAAGACAGACATAGAGATCGGTGGATCAAAACAGAGAGCCCTGAAATCAACTTTGTATACATGGTCAAATGACTTTTGACAAGGGTGCCAAGACCAATTGGGAATCAACAGTCTTTTCAACGAATACTGTTGGGAAAACTGATATCCACATGCAAAAGAATGAAATTGGGCCCTTAGCTTACACTATATACAAAAATTCACTGAAATGGGTCAAAGGCCTAAGTATAAGAGCTAAAGCTATAAAACTCTTAGAAAGAAACATAGGAGAAAAGATTTATGACATCGGATATGGCAATGAGTTATTGAATATGACACCAAAAGTACAGGCAACAAAACAAAATATAGAATGTGGACTACATTGGAATTAAAATCTGTGTGACAAAGGACACAATCAACTGAGTGAAAAAGCAATCTGTAGAATGTAAGAAAATATTTGCAAGTTAAATATCTGGGAAAAGGTTAATATCCTGTAATTCAGCAACAACAAAAACAAATGACCTGGCTTTAAAAATAGGCAAAGGACTTCAATAGAGATTTCTCCAATGAAGATACACAAATAGCCAAAAAGCACATGAAAAAAAATGCTCAATATCACAAATCATTAGGGAAATGCAAATCAAAACCACGATGAGATACCTCCTTGCACCCATTAGGATAGCCACAATAAAAAAACAACAGCAACTAAGAAATAGCAAATGTTGGTGAAGATATGGAAGAACTGGAACATTTGTGACTTCTTGGTGGGAATGTAAAATGGTGCAGCCACTATAGAAAAGTGTGGTAGTTCCTCAGAAAATTAGGAATACAATTACTGTATAATCCAGCGATGTTATTTCTGGATATACACCTAAAATAACTGAAACTAGGATCTCAAAAAGATATTTTTAAAGCCATGTTCATGCAGCATTATTCACAATATTCAAAAGGTGGACACAGCCCAAGAGTCCATTAACATATGAATGGGTAAATGAAATGTGATATATATACACAATGGAAGGTTATTCAGCCTTAAAAGAAAGACAAGTCTGACACCTGTTACAAATGGATGAAGTTTGAGGATATTATGCTAAGTGAAATAAGCCAGACACAAAAGGACAAATACTGTATGATTCCATTCATATGAGGTACTCAGAGAAGTCAAAATTATAGAGACATAAAGTAGAATGGTGGTTGCTGTGGGCTGGGGGCAGGGAGGAATAGGGAGTTGTTTTTCTTAAGGGATCCAGGAGTCCAGTTTGGAAAGATGAAAAGAGTTCTGGACATTGGTTGCACAACAATGTGAATGTATTTAACAGTGTTGATTGACCTACCTAAAAATGGTTACGATGGTGAATTTTATGTTTTGTGTATTTTTACCTCAATTTGAAAAGGGGCCATCAACATGAATTTTGGAGTTCTGATCTCATACAATCAACAAGATGAATTCCCTGGACTGAAGAGAAAAGTAAGAAATTATGGAGATTTCCCCTGGAGACAGAAGTGCAAATTAAACCTCGGAAGGCTGTCACTCTCCAGTGGAAAAACCCTAAGGAGATGGTGTGTCTGGAGCCCAGGAGAAATGGGCCCAGCAGGACCCCAAGCGATTACTGCACATTGATTTCTAACGATACCCACTGGAGGTTACTCCATGGCGTCCAAGAGCAGCCCTGCAAATAAGCTGAGGGTGGGTCCAGTCACCCCTCCTTGGCCCACCCGCCAGGGAATGAGGCTCTGCTGTCCCCAGACACCTCCCTCTCCCTGCCTCCCACAATCCCACAACCTGTTTTCTCATCTTGCTTTCCATGGGGCCCAGGTTAGTTTCCCAGGTCCCAGCCTGCTTGTGACCTTTCTGCCCTCTTAAGAGAGGAGAAGTCACTCAGGAGGAGGCAGAGGCCTCAGGTAGGGTTAGCAGAAATCAAACCAACTGGACAGGTCTCAGCCCATGTAGGGGAAGGAAGAGACACTCCTTCCCAAAGTTCCGAAATGCCTTAGCCAAAGACATCTCTATCCTCTCCACTTCTCCAGGACAAGCAGAACCTGACACTGAAGGGACACTGGAAACTATCCAGGGATCCAACCCCATCATTTTAGCAGAGTACAGACTTCCCACACCACATAGGATTCAATTCCTAAGCAACAACACTCAGGCCCCGCCCTCATACCTACAATGGAGGGATTCTCCAGCAATTTCATTACCCGGCAATTCCAGCCCCTTCTAACATTTAAAATGTGCAGAGACATCAGAAAATGTTTGCTGGTGCAAAGACAGGCCCAGAAGCAGAGTGGGTGACTGTCTTCAATGACCTCATTGTCACATTGTGAAGAATGTAAGCCACTTATCAGGGAAAACTGGTGGAAGTTAAACCTTAAAATGTTCTCATCACCCTCCAAATTGACATCTTATGTTTGTTGGCATGTGCACAAACATTCTGACACAGATGTCATCTGTATGTAAAGGCTATTATGCGTTCTGCTGTGAAAATCTACCTCCTAGGCACATATCCAGACATTGACACAATATTTCATTTTTACTGTCTGTATAGTGTTCCATATCATGCATATGTCATCGTTTGCAAGCAATTCTCCTATTATTTTGGACACTTGGGTGTTTCAATTTTTTAAAGTTTAAAACTGATGTCTCAAGAAACACCTTTGAACCAATGATCTTTTTCCATATGATTTGTTTCCTTCTGTGTGATCTCAAACATAAAATTCCTACATTTGTATATGTTTATTTAATCTCTGTAAGCCTTTCTAACTGAGATGAGAGTACCCACCTATACAGTTTGGGGTAGAATTTTAAAGCTAATACTGAAATAGCACAGCATCTGTTCTACAGTGTACATTTATTAAAAATCAAAACAATTGAACTCATAGAGATAAAGAGTAGAAGGATGGTAAACAAAGACTGGGAAAGGTAGTAGAGAGGGGAGTGAGGATAGTTACTGGGTACATAAAGACAGTGTTTGATAGCACACAGGGTGACTATAATCAGTAATAATTCACACACATTTAAAAATAACTTAAAACATATTATTGGATTATTTAAAAAAAAAAAGATAAATGCTTGAGGGGATAGATGCCACATTTTCCAGGATGTGATTATCATGCATTGCATCTCCATATATCGAAACATCTCATGTATGCCATAAGTATTTACCCCAACTATGTGCCCACAAAAATTAAAAATAATAAAGTATATAAAACATATTTTAAAACATATTTAAAACATATTTTATGTTTTAAAATGGACTAAAATTTAAATTTAAATTAGAGTATTTTACCTATCAACCCAGAATTTCACATCCAGCCAAACTAAGCTTCATAAGTGAAGGAGAAATACAATCCTCTACACACAAGCAAATGCTGAGGGATTTTGTCACCCCCAGGCCTGCCTTACAAGAGCTCCTGAAGGAAGCACTAAATATGGAAAGGAAAAACCAGTACCAGCCACTGCAAAAACATACCAAAATGTAAAGACCATCGACACTATGAAAGGACTGCATCAACTAATGGGCAAAATAAAGAGCTAGAATCATAATGACAGGATCAAATTCACACATAACAATATTGACCTTAAATGTAAATGGGCTAAATCTGCCAATTAAAAGACACAGACTGGCAAATTGGATAAAGAGTCAAGACCCATCAGTTTGCTGTATTCAGGAGACCCATCTCACATGTAAAGACACATATAGGCTCAAAATAAAGGGATAGAGGAAGATTTACCCAGCAAATGGAAAGCAAAAAACAGCAGGGGTTGCAGTCCTAGTCTCTGATAAAGCAGACTTGAAACGAACAAATATCAAAAAAGACCCTTTTTTGATATTACATAATGGTAAAGGGATCAATGCAACAAGAAGAGCTAACTATACTAAATATATATGCACCCAATACAGGAGCACCCAGATTCATAAAGCAAATTCTTAGAGACCTACAAAGACACTTAAACTCCCACACAATAATAGTGGGAAACTTTTAACACCCCACTGTATATATTAGACAGATCAATGAGACAGAAAATTAATAAGGATATTTAGGATTTGCACTCATCTCTGGACCAAGCAGACCTAATAGATATCTATAGAACACTCCACCCCAAATCAATAGAATATACATTCTTCTCAGCACCACATTGCGCCTATTCTAAAATCTAAATTCTAAATCTACCACATAATTGGAAGTAAAACACTCCTCAGCAAATACAAAAGAAAGGAAATAATAATAAACAGTCTCTCAGATAACAGTGTAATCAAATTAGAACTCAGGATTAAGCAATTCACTCAAAACTGCAAAATTACATGGGAACTGAACAACCTGCTCCTGAATGATTACTGGGTAAGTAACAAAATGAAGGCAAAAATAAAGATGTTCTTTGAAATCAATGAGAAAAAAGATACAATGTACCAGAATCTCTGGGACACAGCCAAAGCAGTGTTTAGAGGGAAATTTATAGCAGTAAATGCCCACAGGAGAAAGTGGGAAGGATCTAAAATCAACACCGTAACATCACAATTAAAAGACCTAGAGAAGCAAGAGCAAACTAATTCAAAAGCTAGCAGAAGACAAGGAATAACTAAGATCAGAGCAGAAATGAAGGAGATAGAGAAAAGGAAAAACCCTTCAAAAACATCAGTGAATCCAGGAGCCGGTTTTTTGAAAAGATTAACAAAATAGGTAGACCGCTAGCCAGAATAATAAAGAAAAAAAGAGCAAAGAATCAAATAGACACAATAAAAAGTGATAAAGGACAGATCATGACTGATCCCACAGAAATACAAACCACCACCAGAGAATACTATAAACACTTCTATGCAAATAAATTAGAAACTCTAGAAGAAATGGATAAATTCCTGGACATATACACCCTCCCAAGACTAAACCAGGAAGAATTTAAATCCCTGAATAGACCAATAACAAGTTCTGAATTTGAGGCAGTAACTAATAGACTACCAACCAAAAAAAGCCCAGGACCAGAAAAATTCAGAGCTGCATTCTACCAGAGGTACAAATAGGAGCTAGTACCATTCTTTCTGAAACTAGTCCAAACAATGGAAAAAGAGGGGCTCCTCCCTAACTGATTTTATGAGGCCAGCATCATCCTGATACCAAAACCTGCAGAGACACAACAGAAAAAGAAAATTTCAGGCCAATATCCCTGATAAACATCAAATTGAAAATCCTCAATAAAATACTGCCAAACTGAATCCAGCAGCATGTTAAAAAACTTATCCACCACAATCAAGTCTTCATCCCTGGGATGGAAGGCTGGTTCAATATATGCAAATCAACAAACGTAACCCATCACATAAACAGAACCAATGACAAAACCCACATGATTAGCTCAATAGATGCAGAAAAAGTCTTCAATAAAATTCAACACCCCTTCATGCTAAAACACTCAATAAACTAGGTATTGATGGAACATGTCTCAAAATAATGAGGGTTATTTATGACAAACCCAACGTCAATATGATACTCAATGGGCAAAAACTGGAAGCATTCCCTTTGAAAACTGGCACATGACTCTCTTATAACTCCGATTCAACATAGTATTGGAAGTTCAGGACAGGGCAATCAGGCAAGAGAAAGAAATAAAAATCACAAGTATTCCTATACACCAATAACAGAGAGCCAAATCATGAGCAAACTCCCATTCATAATAGCTACAAAAAGAATAAAATAACTAGGAATCCAACTTACAAGGGATGTGAAGGGCCTCTTCAAGGAGAACTACAAACCACTGCTCAAGGAAATAAGAGCGGACACAAACAAATGGAAACACATTCCATGCTCATGGATAGGAAGAATCAATATTGTGAAAATGGCCATACTGCCCATAGTAATTTATAGATTCAATGCTCTTCCCATCAAGCTACCATTGACTTTCTTCACAGAATTGGAAAAAAACTACTTTAAACTTCATATGGAACCAAAAAAGAGCCTGTATATCTAAGACAATCCTAAGCAAAAAGAACAAAGCTGGAGGCATCATGCTATCTGGCTTTAAAATATTCGACAGGGCTACAGTAACCAAAACAGTGTGGTGCTGGTACCAAAACAGATATATAGACCAGTGGAACAGAACAGAAACCTCAGAAATAACACCACACATCTCCAACCAATTGATCTTTGACAAACCTGAAAAAACAAGAAATGGGGAAAGGATTCCCTATTTAATAAATGGCATTGGGAAAATGTAGGGAGACTCCCTGAAACTATTGCTATGGAATAAAAGATGAAATGCTCCTGATTATTGTAAATACAAAATTGCATGCAGGATTGTATAAAGACAATGCCAGATTGGACTGCCAGAATGAGCCAACAGCATGTGATGTGCTTCCCCCTGCAGAGAACCTATGAATGGACATGCAGTCAGGGAGGTTTCACATCACCAAGATTCCTATTCCAGAAAAGCAGATGTTCATAGCTCTGGGAATGGAATGCAACCCTTATGGAGAGCCTATAAACGGATGCATGGGGGTGCGCCAGTCCATATGGATAAGATAGGGCTATAAATGCCCTCATCTTGCCATGGCTTTTCTAGGCCTCTTTTAGGTTAAGGCATACAGCCTTCTGAGAATTTCTGGTCTAACCCATTGTCTAGCTTCACGTCCTGTTACTATGGATTGTTTGTAACCAGCTTTTGTTGCAACTGTTATGGCTGATTAATATCTTGCTAATCATAGGTAATGGAAAGACTGTGTTTCTGTTTTATGGCTCTGTTAGAAATTACTGATGCACATACTATATTGTAAATTCTTATCTCTGTATACAGTACTTCTGCATACAGATGTTATGTTAAAGAATTACTTCATCCCCATGTGACCATCTCACCTCATAATCAAATGACCCTAAATCCCTTACTAACCTACCCCCACCCTCACTATACTTAATAATAAATGCTGGCATATCTAGTGCATTGTTGGTACTGTGGGACCAGAAGGCGGTGACCCCCTTGGACCCAGCTTTCACTGTCTTGTATGTGTCTATTATTTCTCGACCTGCTGATCCACCTGGGAACAAAAAGAGAGCCCCGTTGCATTGTGGGCTGCTGGCCAGATCCCGCAATGAAAACTGGCCAGCAATAAGCAAAAAACTGAAACTGGACCCCTTCCTTACACCTTATAAAAATATTAACTCAAGATGGATTAAAGATTTAAATGTAACACCTAAACCATAAAAACTCTAGAAGAAAATCTAGGCAATACCATTCATGACAAAAGCATGTGCAAAGACTTCATTTAAAAAAACACCAAAAGCAATGGCAACAAAAGCCAAAATAGACCAATGGGATCTAATTAAACTAAAGAGCTTCTGCACAGCAAAAAAAAAAAATATATATATATATAATATATATATTTTATATATATATTATATATATATAATATATATATATATTATATATATATTATATATATATTATATATATTTTATATATATATATTTTTATATATATATATTTTTTATATATATATATATCATCAGCGTGAACAGACAACCTACAGAATGGGAGAAAATTTTTGCAATCTATCCATGTGACAAAGGGCTAATATCCAGAATCTACAAGGAATTTAAACAAATTTACAAGAAACAACCCCATCAAAAAGTGGGCAAAGGATATGAACAGACACTTTTCAAAAGAAGACATGTATACGGCCAACAAACATATGAAAAAAGCTCATCATCACTGGTCATTAGAGAAATGCAAATCAAAACCACCATGAGATACCATCTCATGCCAGTTAAAATGGCGATCATTAAAAAGTCAGGAAACAGCAGATGCTGGAGAGGATGTGGAGAAATAGGAACACTTTTACACTGTTTGTGGGAGTGTCAATTAGTTCAACCATTGTGGAATACAGTGTGGCAATTCCTCAAGGATCTAGAACCAGAAATACCATTTGACCCAGCAATCCTATTACTGGGTATATACCTAAAGGATCATAAATCATGCTACTATAAAGACACATGCACATGTGTGTTTATTGCTGCACTCTTCACAATAGCAAATGCTTGGAACCAACCCAAATGCTCATCAATGATATTCAGGATAAAGAAAATGTGGCACATATACACCATGGAATACTATGCAGCCATAAGAAAGGATAAGTTCATGTCCTTTGCAAGGACATGGATGAAGCTAGAAACCATCATTCCCAGCAAAGTAACACAGGAAGAGAAAACCAAACACCGCATGTTCTCACTCATAAGTGGGAATTGAACAACGAAAACCGATGGACACAGAGATGGGAACATCACACACCAGGGCCTGTTGAAGGTAGGGGGCAAGGGGAGGGATAACATTAGGAGAACTATCTAATGTAGATGATGGGTTGATGGGTGCAGTAAACCACCATGGCACATGTATACCTAAGTAACAAACCTGCATGTTCTGCACATTTATCCCAGAACTTAAAGTATAATAATAAAAAAAACTAAAAAAGATATATATATATATATAAATATAAGAACCATAAAATGGTTCTTAACTATAAAATACAGATATGTGGGCCGGGCGCGGTGGCTCAAGCCTGTAATCCCAGCACTTTGGGAGGCCGAGACGGGCGGATCACGAAGTCAGGAGATCAAGACCATCCGGGCTAACACGGTGAAACCCCGTCTCTACTAAAAATACAAAAAAAAAAAAATTAGCCGGGCGTGGTGGCGGGCGCTTGTAGTCCCAGCTACTCAGGAGGCTGAGGCAGGAGAATGGCGTAAACCCAGGAGGCGGAGCTTGCAGTGAGCTGAGATCCGGCCACTGTACTCCAGCCTGGATGACAGAGCGAGACTCCTCTCAAAAAAAAAAAAAAAAAAAAAAAAAATACAGATATGTGATAGACAAATTAAAATTTCTTATTTTCTAGGTTTTAAATAAAACTTAAGGTTACTAAGAGTTTAAAATTTTAGTACATTTATATAATTATGTATATAAACTATGATTTAAAATTTTATTTTTAATTCAAAATTATAAAAAGACTAAAATATGCTTTGTTTTTTAGATGGAGTCTTGCTCTACTGCCCAGGCTGGAGTGTAGTGGCATGATTAGTTTGCTCTACTGCCCAGGCTGGAGTGTAGTGGCATGATTAGTTCAACCATTGTGGAATACAGTGTGACGATTCCTCAAGGATCTAGAACCAGAAATACCATTTGACTGAGCAATCCTATTACTGGGTATATACCTAAAGGATCATAAATCATGCTACTATAAAGACACATGCAACCTCTGCCTCCAGGGTTCAAGTGAAACTTGTGCCTCAGCCTCTTGAGTAGCTGGGACTAAAGGCACCCACCACCACACCCAGCTAATTTTTTGTATTTTGAGAAGAGACAGGGTTTCACCATGTTGCCCAGGCTGGTCTTGAACTCTTGACCTCCACTGATCTGTCCATCACAACCTCCCAGTGCTGAGATCATAGGCATGAGCCACTGTGCCAAGCCTAAAATATGCTTTTAATTAAAAGATAATTGTGTGTAATTCAGAGGTAATTTAAGTTTGTATCAAAACATGGATTTAAAAAATAAACATGTTTTAAATCCAAGAAATTATAAAATGTAAAAACATTACAAATATAGAAGTGAATTTTTATTTTAAAAGTTAACATAATTTTACTTTTAAATATCTGGTGTAATTTTTGTCTTAGAATAAAAAATTGGTTATTAAATGTATAGAAATAAAGTGTCAAAACATGTTAATAGTCTGGTGAAGTAATGACAAGTTTCATAAAAGAGAAATTTATTTTAAAATGTTTGTGTACAATCAAGTTGGCTATAATTTTTCAAAATTATGTTAACTCTAATGTTTGATTTTAAATTTAAAAATACACTAATGCAAAATTAAAGTATTTGGTCCTGTGTGTAAAAAAAAAAAAAGATTTTCTTCAAGTATTGATTTGGTGACAGTAACAAGGCAAACAGTTTTCATTTTTAATCCTAAAATCTGATTTTTTTATAGCCATCATTGAAACTGCAGACAGTTTCTATACCTGCCACATTTCGTCCTGAGATCTACTTAATTTTCTGTTTAGTTGAAAGTGCTGTCTTTTTTATTCAGAATGATAATTTCATTTCTAGAGTAAAATTTGTCTTATTAAAGTTTCTCAGGTATATTCCTTTGGTCAGGATGATAACTCTCTCCTTCAACCTTTTCATCAACCCCTGTATCTTTCTTTTTTTTTTTTTTTTTTTTTTTTTTTTGCTTTTTTGCCATTGTGGCCCTATTTCAAAATTTTTATCTTAAAGACCTACAGAAGCAACATATTCCTCCAGGACGAGTTTATCCTGTACTCTTGGCTTTCGTTGTGTCTGCTTTGTTCTATGTACTCAGAAAACATATCCCATGCCATGTGTTTTCCCATGTCAGAAAACACATCCACATCCCAGGGCCATGTAGTCCTCTGCTCAAGGTATGAATTCCCTTGTTTACATTCCTCTATAACAGTGAACACTGATAACCCTGGACACACTCTTCCTATGTCTGATTTAAATATAAGTACCCTTTCATCAGGTTTGACTTCCAGATGACCTAAAGGGGCCTTCCATAAGGAAAAGCACACACACTGCAGAAGGTTTTTCTTTACCTTCTTAATAATTGCCCTAAAAAACAAACATCTCACATTTTATCAAGATACCTTCCTGTGCAGTCTTATTTCGGTTTTGGATTACATAGGAAAACTGAAATTTCTCAGTTCCGTGCTCAAGCACACTTCTGATTCTCCAGGCCACCCACTGGATTTTTCTTGATGCTGGAGCGTGTGTCTGCTATTGGGGGACCTGTAGGCAGGCCCATACAGTCCAGATGCACTTATCTGGCCCCAGTGTCCCTGGGGCTTAGCAAGGCACTCAGACTACTGTGCATTCCACATATCAGCCCATTGCGGTAGGCAACATAGATATTCTGACAGTGAAAAATAGACCCAGATGCTTTGGCCACAGTCGGCTCTTACCTAATACCGCCTTCTACTGGCCTGAAGGTCAAACTACACAACATTTAAGAGCGTATGTACCAATATAAAATCTGCAACAGAAGTGCATAAGGCTATAGAAACAAAGATAAAAGACCCTATCTAGGCTGGGCGCGGTGGCTCATGCCTCTAATCCCAGCACTTTGGGAGGCTGAAGAGGGCTGATCACGAGGTCAGGAGTTCAAGACCAGCCTGGCCAACATTGTGAAACGCCGTCTCTACTAAAAAATACAAAAAATTAGCCCCGACATGGTGGCAAGCGCCTGTAATCCCAGCTACTCGGGAGGCTGAGGCAAAAGAATCGCTTGAACCCAGGAGGCGGAGATTGCAGTGAGCGCCACTGCACTGCAGCCTGGGCAACAGTGCAAGACTCCGTCTCAAAATAAAATAAAATAAAATAAAAAGAAAATTTTAAAAACTCTATCCAACATTCTCTGCCGTCACATTCCTGATGAGAGGTAGAGAAAGAGAAACCAAAAATATTATAAGAAAATAAAACAAAATCCTATCTGCAAGATAATTGCAAAAGAAGTGCCAGTATCTCCAGATGAGAAGAAACTAGTGCAAGAATTCTGGCACCATGAAAAATGTGAACGTACGACACCACCAAAGAATTACACTAACTCTCCAGCAATGGTTCCTAAACAAAATGGAAACTTAGAAATAACAGATAAAGAATTCAAAGCATAGATTGCAAGGAACCTCAGCAAGGTCAAAGACAAGTTTGAATATCAACAAAAAGAAACTTCTACAGCAACCCTGGAAATGAAGGAAGATAAACATCTTACCACATAATCAATCAGAGCTTCTGGAATTGATAAACTCACTTAAGAAATCTCAAAATACAATGGAAAGATTTATCAAAGACTAGACCAAGCAGAAAAAAAGAATGTCAGAGCTTGAAGACTGGTCTTTCAAGCTAACCCAGTCAGATAAAGATAAAGAAAATAGAAATTTAAAAAATGAACAGTCTTTAAGAAAT
This sequence comes from Macaca fascicularis, assembly GCF_037993035.2. Classification (NCBI taxonomy): domain Eukaryota; kingdom Metazoa; phylum Chordata; class Mammalia; order Primates; family Cercopithecidae; genus Macaca; species Macaca fascicularis. The sequence continues at coordinate 48,379,022 of NC_088377.1, forward strand.
ATGGGATTATATAAAGTGATCAAATCTACAAATGGCCTTCCTGAGAGAGAAGAAGAAAAAGTAAACAACCTGCAAAATATATTTGAGAAAATAATAAAGAAAATTTCCCTAATCCTGCTAAAAAGGTAGACATTCAGATAGAAGAAATCCAGAGAATACCTGTTAAATACTGTTAAAAGTGTAGATCATGAAGACATAGATTCATCACATTATTCAAGGTCAACACTAAAGAAAACATCTTAAAAGTAGGTAGAGGAAAAGGTTGATCTATGTACAAAGAGAACCTATTAGGCTCACAGGAGACTTTTCAGCAGGACTTTATAAACCCGGAGAGATTGAGGATCCATTTCCAGGATTGCTAAAGAAAATAAACTCCAACCAAGAATTTTGTAACTTGCCAAACTAGGCTATTTAAGAGAAAGTGAAATAAAATGTTTACCAGACAAGCAACCACAATCAAGTAGGCATTATTTCTGGGAGCAAGACTGGTAAACATCCACAAATCAATAAATATGATTCACCATGTAAACAGAATTAAAGGCAAAAAATATATACATGATTATCTCAACAGACTCCTGAAAAGCTTTTGATAAAATCCAACATCTCTTTATAATAAAAACCCTCAAGAGGCTAGGCATAGAAGGAACATACCTCAAAATAAGAAGAACCACCTATGAAAAACCCACAGCCAATATCATACAGAACAGGCAAAAGCTGGAACCTTGAGAACTGGAACAAGAAAAGGAGGCCCACTCCTACCACTCCTATTCAACATAGTACTGAAAGTCCTAGCCAGAGCAATCAAGTGAGAGAAAAAAATAAAAGACATCCACGTAGAAGAAGAAGGAATCTAACTATCTCTTTTTGCTAAAAATATGGTTGTATACCTGAAAAGCCCTAAAGACTCTGCCAAAAAAACCTCCTAGACCTGATAAATGACTTCAGTAAAGTTTCAGGATATAAAATCATGTACAAAAATCAGTAGCATTTCTATACATCAGTAATGTTTAAACTGAGAGCCAAATCAAGAATGCAATCCCATTTAAAATAGCCAAACAGAAAAACAAAAATACCCAGGAATACATTTAACCAAAGAGGTGAAGGATCTCTACGAGGAGGGCTACAAAACACTGTGAAAAGAAATAATAGATGACATAAACAAATGGAAAAACATCCTATGTTCATGGATTGGAAGAATCAATATCATCAAAATGGTCATACAGGCCAAAGAAATCAATAGATTCAGTGCTCTTTCTCTCAAAATACCAATGTTATTTTTCACATAATTAGAAAAAATAACTACTCTAAAATTCATATAGAATCAAAAAAAAGAGCTGAAATAGTAAAAGCAATTTTAGGCAAAATAACAAAGCCGGAGACATCACATTACCTGACTTCAAACCATAATACAAAGCTAAAGTAACCAAAACAGCATGGTAGTCGTACAAAAGCAGACACATAGACTAATGGAACAGAATAGAGAACCCAGAAATAAAGCTGCATGCCTACAGACATCTGATCTTTCACAAAGTCAACAAAAATAGGCAACGGGGAGAGGACACCCTGTTCAATAAATGGTGCTGGGACACTGGCTACCTATAGGCAGAAGAATGCAACTGGACCCCTACCTTTTACCACAAAAAAAATTAACCAAAACAGGTGAAATATTTAATGATAAGATCTCAAACAATAAGAATCTTAGGTGGGGGCGGAGCAAGATGGCCGAATAGGAACAGCTCCAGTCTCCAACTCCCAGCGCGAGTGACACAGAAGACCGGTGATTTCTGCATTTTCAACTGAGGTACTGGGTTCATCTCACTAGGGAGTGCCAGACAATCGGTGCTGGTCAGCTGCTGCAGCCCAACCAGCGACAGCTGAAGTGGGGCGAGGCATCGTCTCACCTGGGAAGCGCAAGGGGAAAGGGAATCCCTTTTCCTAGCCAGGGGAACTGAGACACACAACACCTGGAAAATCAGGTAACTCCCACCCCAATATTGCGCTTTAAGCAAACAGGCACACCAGGAGATTATATCCCACACCTGGCCAGGAGGTTCCCACACCCACGGAGCCTCCCTCATTGCTAGCACAGCAGTCTGCGATATCGTGGCAAGGCAGCAGCAAGGCTGGGGGAGGGGCGCCTGCCATTGCTGAGGCTTAAGTAGGTAAACAAAGCCGCTGGGAAGCTCGAACTGGGTGGAGCTCACAGCAGCTCAAGGAAACCTGCCTGTCTCTGTAGACTCCACCTCTGGAGACAGGGCACAGTAAACAACAAAAGCAGCAGAAACCTCTGCAGACGCAAACGACTCTGTCTGACAGCTTTGAAGAGTGCAGTGGATCTCCCAACACGGAGGTTGAGATCTGAGAAGGGACAGACTCCCTGCTCAAGTGGGTCCCTGACCCCTGAGTAGCCTAACTGGGAGACATCCCCCACTAGGGGCAGTCTGACACCCCACACCTCACAGGGTGGAGTACACCCCTGAGAGGAAGCCTCCAAAGCAAGAATCAGACAGGTACAATCGCTGTTCAGCAATATTCTATCTTCTGCAGCCTCTGCTGCTGACACCCAGGCAAACAGGGTCTGGAGTGGACCTCAAGCAATCTCCAACAGACCTACAGCTGAGGGTCCTGACTGTTAGAAGGAAAACTATCAAACAGGAAGGACACCTACACCAAAACCCCATCAGTACGTCACCATCATCATCAAAGACCAGCGGCAGATAAAACCACAAAGATGGGGAAAAAGCAGGGCAGAAAAGCTGGAAATTCAAAAATAAGAGCACATCTACCCTGGCAAAGGAGCGCAGCTCATCACCAGCAACAGATCAAAGCTTGACGGAGAATGACTTTGACGAGATGAGAGAAGAAGGCTCAGTCCATCAAACTTCTCAGACCTAAAGGAGGAATTACGTACCCAGCGCAAAGAAACTAAAAATCTTGAAAAAAAAGTGGAAGAATTGATGGCTAGAGTAATTAATGCAGAGAAGGTCATAAACGAAATGAAAGAGATGAAAACCATGACACGAGAAATACGTGACAAATGCACAAGCTCCAGTAACCGACTCGATCAACTGGAAGAAAGAGTATCAGCGATTGAGGATCAAATGAATGAAATGAAGCGAGAAGAGAAACCAAAAGAACAAAGAAGAAAAAGAAATGAACAAAGCCTGCAAGAAGTATGGGATTATGTAAAAAGACCAAATCTACGTCTGATTGGGGTGCCTGAAAGTGAGGGGGAAAATGGAACCAAGTTGGAAAACACTCTTCAGGATATCATCCAGGAGAACTTCCCCAACCTAGTAGGGCAGGCCAACATTCAAATCCAGGAAATACAGAGAATGTCACAAAGATACTCCTCGAGAAGAGCAACTCCAAGACACATAATTGCCAGATTCACCAAAGTTGAAATGAAGGAAAAAAATCTTAAGGGCAGCCAGAGAGAAAGGTCGGGTTACCCACAAAGGGAAGCCCATCAGACTAACAGCAGATCTCTCGGCAGAAACTCTCCAAGCCAGAAGAGAGTGGGGACCAATATTTAACATTCTTAAAGAAAAGAATTTTAAACCCAGAATTTCATATCCAGCCAAAGTTTCATAAGTGAAGGAGAAATAAAATCCTTTACAGATAAGCAAATGCTTAGAGATTTTGTCACCACTAGGCCTGCCTTACAAGAGACCCTGAAGGAAGCACTAAACATGGAAAGGAACAACCGGTACCAGCCATTGCAAAAACATGCCAAAATGTAAAGACCATTTAGGCTAGGAAGAAACTGCATCAACTAACGAGCAAAATAACCAGTTAATATTATAATGGCAGGATCAAGTTCACACATAACAATCTTAACCTTAAAGGTAAATGGACTAAATGGTCCAATTAAAAGACACAGACTGGCAAACTGGATAAAGAGTCAAGACCCATCAGTCTGCTGTATTCAGGAGACCCATCTCACACGCAGAGACATACATAGGCTCAAAATAAAGGGATGGAGGAAGATTTACCAAGCAAATGGAGAACAAAAAAAGCGGGGGTTGCAATACTAGTCTCTGATAAAACAGACTTTAAACCATCAAAGATCAAAAGAGACAAAGAAAGCCATTACATAATGGTAAAGGGATCAATTCAACAGGAAGAGCTAACTATCCTAAATATATAGGCACCCAATACAGGAGCACCCAGATTCATAAAGCAAGTCATTAGAGACTTACAAAGAGACTTAGACTCCCATACAATAATAATGGGAGACTTCAACACTCCACTGTCAACATTAGACAGAGCAACTAGACAGAAAGTTAACAAGGATATCCAGGAATTGAACTCATCTCTGCAGCAAGCAGACCTAATAGACATCTATAGAACTCTCCACCCCAAATCAACAGAATATACATTCTTCTCAGCACCACATCGCACTTGTTCCAAAATTGACCACATAATTGGAAGTAAAGCACTCCTCAGCAAATGTACAAGAATAGAAATTATAACAAACTGTCTCTCAGACCACAGTGCAATCAAACTAGAACTCAGGACTAAGAAACTCAATCAAAACCGCTCAACTACATGGAAACTGAACAACCTGCTCCTGAATGACTACTGGGTACACAACGAAATGAAGGCAGAAATAAAGATGTTCTTTGAAACCAATGAGAACAAAGATACAACATACCAGAATCTCTGGGACACATTTAAAGCAGTGTGTAGAGGGAAATTTATAGCACTAAATGCCCACAAGAGAAAGCAGGGAAGATCTAAAATTGACACTCTAACGTCACAATTAAAAGAACTGGAGAAGCAAGAGCAAACACATTCAAAAGCTAGCAGAAGGCAAGAAATAACTAAGATCAGAGAAGAACTGAAGGAGATAGAGACACAAAAAGCCCTCCAAAAAATCAATGAATCCAGGAGTTGGTTTTTTGAAAAGATCAACAAAATTGACAGACCGCTAGCAAGACTAATAAAGAAGAAAAGAGAGAAGAATCAAATAGACGCAATAAAAAATGATAAAGGGGATATCACCACCGACCCCACAGAAATACAAACTACCATCAGAGAATACTATAAACACCTCTACGCAAATAAACTAGAAAATCTAGAAGAAATGGATAATTTCCTGCACACTTACACTCTTCCAAGACTAAACCAGGAAGAAGTTGAATCCCTGAATAGACCAATAGCAGGCTCTGAAATTGAGGCAATAATTAATAGCCTACCAACGAAAAAAAGTCCAGGACCAGATGGATTCACAGCTGAATTCTACCAGAGGTACAAGAAGGAGCTGGTACCATTCCTTCTGAAACTATTCCAATCAATAGAAAAAGAGGGAATCCTCCCTAACTCATTTTATGAGGCCAACATCATCCTGATACCAAAGCCTGGCAGAGACACAACAAAAAAAGAGAATTTTAGACCAATATCCCTGATGAACATCGATGCAAAAATCCTCAATAAAATACTGGCAAACCGGATTCAGCAGCACATCAAAAAGCTTATCCACCATGATCAAGTGGGCTTCATCCCTGGGATGCAAGGCTGGTTCCACATTCACAAATCAATAAACATAATCCAGCATATAAACAGAACCAAAGACAAGAACCACATGATTATCTCAATAGATGCAGAAAAGGCTTTTGACAAAATTCAACAGCCCTTCATGCTAAAAACGCTCAATAAATTCGGTATTGATGGAACGTACCTCAAAATAATAAGAGCTATTTATGACAAACCCACAGCCAATATCCTACTGAATGGGCAAAAACTGGAAAAATTCCCCTTGAAAACTGGCACAAGACAGGGATGCCCTCTCTCACCACTCCTATTCAACATAGTGTTGGAAGTTCTGGCTAGGGCAATCAGGGAAGAGAAAGAAATAAAGGGTATTCAGTTAGGAAAAGAAGAAGTCAAATTGTCCCTCTTTGCAGATGACATGATTGTATATTTAGAAAATCCCATTGTCTCAGCCCAAAATCTCCTTAAGCTGATAAGCAACTTCAGCAAAGTCTCAGGATACAAAATTAATGTGCAAAAATCACAAGCATTCGTATACACCAGTAACAGACAAACAGAGAGCCAAATCATGAATGAACTTCCATTCACAATTGCTTCAAAGAGAATAAAATACCTAGGAATCCAACTTACAAGGGATGTAAAGGACCTCTTCAAGGAGAACTACAAACCACTGCTCAGTGAAATAAAAGAGGACACAAACAAATGGAAGAACATACCATGCTCATGGATAGGAAGAATCAATATCGTGAAAATGGCCATACTGCCCAAGGTTATTTATAGATTCAATGCCATCCCCATCAAGCTACCAATGAGTTTCTTCACAGAATTGGAAAAAACTGCTTTAAAGTTCATATGGAACCAAAAAAGCCTGCATCTCCAAGACAATCCTAAGTCAAAAGAACAAAGCTGGAAGCATCATGCTACCTGACTTCAAACTATACTACAAGGCTACAGTAACCAAAACAGCATGGTACTGGTACCAAAACAGAGATATAGACCAATGGAACAGAACAGAGTCCTCAGAAATAATACCACACATCTACAGCCATCTGATCTTTGACAAACCTGAGAGAAACAGGAAATGGGGAAAGGATTCCCTATTTAATAAATGGTGCTGGGAAAATTGGCTAGCCATAAATAGAAAGCTGAAACTGGATCCTTTCCTTACTCCTTATACGAAAATTAATTCAAGATGGATTAGAGACTTAAATGTTAGACCTAATACCATAAAAACCCTAGAGGAAAACCTAGGTAGTACCATTCAGGACATAGGCATGGGCAAAGACTTCATGTCTAAAACACCAAAAACAACGGCAGCAAAAGCCAAAATTGACAAATGGGATCTCATTAAATGAAAGAGCTTCTGCGCAGCAAAAGAAACTACCATCAGAGTGAACAGGCAACCTACAGAATGGGAGAAAATTTTTGCAATCTACTCATCTGACAAAGGGCTAATATCCAGAACCTACAAAGAACTCAAACAAATTTACAAGAAAAAAACAAACAACCCCATCAAAAAGTGGGCAAAGGATATGAACAGACATTTCTCAAAAGAAGACATTCATACAGCCAACAGACACATGAAAAAATGCTCATCATCACTGGCCATCAGAGAAATGCAAATCAAAACCACAATGAGATACCATCTCACACCAGTTAGAATGGCGATCATTAAAAAGTCAGGAAACAACAGGTGCTGGAGAGGATGTGGAGAAATAGGAACACTTTTACACTGTTGGTGGGATTGTAAACTAGTTCAACCATTATGGAAAACAGTATGGCGATTCCTCAAGGATCTAGAACTAGATGTACCATATGACCCAGCCATCCCATTACTGGGTATATACCCAAAGGATTATAAATCATGCTGCTATAAAGACACATGCACACGTATGTTTATTGCGGCACTATTCACAATAGCAAAGACTTGGAATCAACCCAAATGTCCATCAGTGAGAGACTGGATTAAGAAAATGTGGCACATATACACCATGGAATACTATGCAGCCATAAAAAAGGATGAGTTTGTGTCCTTTGCAGGGACATGGATGCAGTTGGAAACCATCATTCTTAGCAAACTATCACAAGAACAGAAAACCAAACACCGCATATTCTCACTCATAGGTGGGAACTGAACAATGAGATCACTTGGACTCGGGAAGGGGAACATCACACACCGGGGCCTATCATGGGGAGGGGGGAGGGGGGAGGGGGGAGGGATTGCATTGGGAGTTATACCTGATGTAAATGACGAGTTGATGGGTGCTGACGAGTTGATGGGTGCAGCACACCAACATGGCACAAGTATACATATGTAACAAACCTGCACGTTATGCACATGTACCCTAGAACTTAAAGTATAATAATAATTAAAATAATAATAATAATAATATTTTCTAGACTCGGAAAAGAAAAAAAAAAGAATCTTAGAGGAAAATTAAGGAAACACCATTCTGGACACCAGACTTGGGAAATAACTTATGACCAGGGAAAACAAAAATTGACAAGTGAGGCCAAATTAAACCAAAGAGCTTTTAAAGGTAAGTGGGAGTTGTTTCTGACTCCCCTAACCCTGAAACCACTGCCAGTATCCAAACAATGGGAAACCATCATTTGCAAATGCAAACACTGATATGAGCAGTGAGTATGGAATTTCTTGAGGTCATTACACCAGACTGCCAGCTTGGGCTGAGTCACTTGCTCTCCCTTCAGATCTGAGCTATGGCAGCAAGCATCATACTAGTGGTACACCTCTGTTAAGCTTCAGTGTCCTACCCGAGAAACTTCACCTCTTGTGTCTCCACATCACCATAGACCCTGCAGACATTCCTTGACACCTGCTTAGTTTGCTGCCACACACAAAATCCACTGAAATTTATCTGCTAGACCCAGGGGATTTTGCAGTGTTCCCAGTAGTCTAGCCTTCAGTAAGTGCTACTTGTAAGGGAAAGGAGAGTGCAGCACCCCAAGGGCTATCCCATTCAGATAAAGGAGACCAGAGCATGTGCTTTTCTGTGTTCAAGAACTCCCCACTTGTGGGCTGAGAGTGACTTCCAGTACATAAGGGGTCACTGTGCTTTGCTTTGCAAGAGAGCAAAATGGCCCCACTCCAGTGGCCAGGTGGTCTTTGAAGGGGGCCAGCCCCTCCACAACCTGTGGGTGTTTCTCATCAGGTGGGATGAGAGACTGAGAAAAGAAATAAGACACAGAGACAAAGTATAGAGAAAGAAAAGTGGGCCCAGGGGACTGGTGCTCAGCATACAGAGGACCCGTGCTGGCACTGGTCTCTGGGTTCCTTCAGTATTTATTGATTACTATTTCTACCATCTCGGAGATGGGAATGTGGCAGGACAATAATGTAGTAGTGGGGAGAGGGTCAGTAGGAAAACATGTGAGCAAAGATCTCTGTGTCATAAATAAGTTTAAGGAAAGGTGCTGTGCCTTGATGTGCACGTACACAAACATCTCAGTGCATTAAAGAGCAGTATTGCCACCAGCAAGTCTCACCTCCAACCATAAGGCAGTTTTCTCCTATCTCAGTAAATAGAACGTATGATCGGGTTTTACACAGAGACATTCCATTCCCAGGGATGAGCAGGAGACAGATGCCCTCCTCTTATCTCAACTGCAAAGAGGCCTTCCTCTTTCACTAATTCTCAGCACAGACCCTTTATGGGTGTCGGGCTGGGGGATGGTCAGGTCTTTCCCTTCCCACGAGGTCATATCTCAGGCTATATCATATGGGGAGAAACCTTGGACAATACCTGACTTTCCTAGGCAGAGGTCCCTGCGGCCTTTCGCAGTGTATTGTGTCCCTGGGTAGTTGAGATTACAGAATGGTGACGACTTTTACCAAGCATACTGCCTTCGAGCACTTTTTTAACAAAGCACATCCTCCACAGCCCTAAATCCATTAAACCTTGAATCAGCACAGCACATGTCTCTGCAAGCACAGGGTTGAGGCTAGGGTTACAGATTAACAGCATCTCAAGGCAGAAGAATTTATCTTAGTACAGAACAAAATGGAGTCTCTTATGTCTACTTTTTCTACATAGACACAGTAACAGTCTGATCTTTCTTTCTTTCTCCCACAGCCTTGGTGCTTGGGCATGGACGTGGAGATTAGGACTTCTCTTTCCTCTCAGCTACTGTATCAGGCACAGCCATGGTGGCTCACGAAGATGCACAGTCACACCAGAGGATAGCCATTTTAGGGTTATTAAGGGTAGCTGCATATCCCACTGGCAGTGCATCCCCACTTGCAGTGAGACCTCAGGGCCCAGACTTATATGAAAGGCGTGGCCCCTCTTCCTCCACATGGGGCAGCAGCATTTCTGCAGCACAGAGCAGGAGAACCAAAAAGCTGTGTCATTTGTGCTGAGGGAGAATGTCTTGCATAGAAGATATCTTGATGCTGACCTGCAGGACAGGCACCTGTCCCAGTGCTCGACTACATGCAGCCTGGAAATGACAACAGTGTCCAACTGATCTGAGTGTTGCAAGCACCAGGACAGAGGAATGACAGGAAGGTGAATCATATTCCCGCCTGCCCAGGCTGTAGAGCTGGGGAAGCCCCCTCCCCTCCTTTGAAGATTTCAGGGCATTCCACTAGGAGCTCATCCCACAACCCCACCAGGGCTGGTATTTGTATCTGCCATTCGGATATCAAAGGGCAGACTTTACAGTTTAGCTCTACCCTGCCTTGTCCTCACCTCAGGGGCTGAGCAAGGAGTTGTCACTGTGTATTTTACAACCCAGCTCAAGTCTGAAGCAATAGGAAGCTACTTCCAATAACCCAAGATAAAGTGTCTATCCATCTGTTTTTGCCACAGCAGGCTCTTTCCCATAAGTGCCACCTTCTGTCTTGCAGGTTGAACTACACAACCTGATACAAAACCTGCTGACACATGTGCACTGCCCGGGAAACAAGATAAACTTCCTGAGTCCTTCACCATGCCAGCCCCACAGGAGGCAGTGAGACCGCTCACACACACAGCACATCATTGCTATAAATAACATTTAAGAAAGCCTCTTCAAAAAGGGTAGCTATACCCAAGGAACTCATACATAGTCTTTGCCACTGAAAGAGCCCAGACCCAAAACCAAATGAACCCACACAATATACATTATAGTTACATCATCACAGGGGAAAATCCCATCCACATGAAAGTAAATTCAGGCTGGGTATGGTGGCTCACACCTGTAATCCCAGCACTTTGGGAGGCCGAGGGGGGATGGATCACGAGGTCAGGAGAGCAAGACCGTCCTGGCCAATATGGTGAAACCCCATCTCTAGTAAAATACAAAACATTAGCCCGGGCATGGTGGCATGCACCTGTAGTCCCAGCTACTCAGGAGGCTGAGGCAGGGGAATCGCTTGAACCTGGGAGGCAGAGGTTGCAGTGAGCCGAGATCGCACCACTGCACTCCAGCCTGGCAACAGAGCAAGACTCTATCTCAAAATAAAATAAAATAAATAAAGAAACTAAGTAAATTCAAAAATATTATGAAGAAATATTTTATGCAGATGAGAAGGATCCAGAGAAACAGCTCTGGAGGTCTGAAAAAAGAGTATTGCGACACCCCTAGAAGATCATGCTAACTCTCCAGCAGTAGAGCCTAACCAAAATGAAATACATGAAATATCAGATAAACAGTACAAAATTTTGATTTTAAAAGAACTCAATGAGATCCAAGAAAAAGCAGAAAGCCAACAAAGATGAATGAATATATGAATGAAAAATTGATTAAAGAGATAGATATTTTAAGAAAGACAAACAAGGAGTTGCTGGCAAGATGGCCAAATAGGAACAGCTCTAGTCTGCAGCTCCCAGCAAGATCAACTCAGAAGGTGGGTGATTTCTGCTTTTCCAACTGAGGTACCCGCTCATCTCATTGGGACTGGTTAGATGGGTGCAGCCCATGGAGGGCGATCCAAAGCAAGGAGGGTGCATCACCTCACCCAGGAAGTGCAAGGGGTCGGGGAACTCCCTCCCCTAGCCAGGGGAGGCCGTGAGGGACTATGCCATGAGGAATGGTGCATTCTGGCCCAGATACTATACTTTTCCCATGGTCTTTGCAACCCACAGACCAGGAGATTCCCTTGGGTGCCTACACCACCAGGGCCCTGGGTTTCAAGTACAAAACTGGGTGGCTGTTTGGGCAGACATTGAGCTAGCTGCAGGAGTTTTTTTTCATACCCCAGTGGTGCCTGGAATGCCAGCAAGACAGAATCATTTAGTCCCCTGGAATGGGGGCTGAAGCCAGGGAGCCGAGTGGTCTAGCTCAGCAGATCCCACCCCCACAGAGCCCAGCAAGCTAAGATCCACTGGCTTGAAATGCTCAGTGCCAGCGCAGTGGTCTGAAGTTGACTTGGGATGCTGGAGCTTGGTAGGGGGAGGGGCATCCGCCATTACTGAGGCTTGAATAGGCTGCTTGCCCCTGTAAACAAAGCTGCCAGGAAGTTTGCTGAGCGGAGCCCACCACATCTCGGCAAAGCCACTGTAGCCAGACTGCCTCTCTAGATTCCTCCTCCCTGGGCAGGGCATCTCTGAAAGAAAGGCAGCAGCCCCAGTCAGGGGCTTATAGATAAAGCTCCCATCTCCCTGAAACAGAGCACCTGGGGGAAGGGGTGACTGTGGGTGCAGCTTCAGCAAACTTAAACGTTCCTGTGTGCTGGCTCTAAAGAGAGCAGCAGATCTCCCAGCACAGTGCTTGAGCTCTGCTATGGGACAGACTGTCTCCTCAAGTGACAGTCTGTCACTGACTTGTGACTGACTTGTCTCCTCAAGTCAGTATACCTGACCCCCATGTATACTGACTGGGAGACACATCCCAGTAGGGGCCAACAGACACCTCATACAGGAGAGCTTTGCCTGACATCTGGTGGGTGCCTCTCCGGGACGAAGCTTCCAGAGGAAGGAACAGGTAGCAACCTTTGCTGTTTTGCAGCCTCCACTGGTGATACCCAGGCAAACAGGGTCTGGAGTGGACCTCCAGCACACTCTAGCAGGCCTGCAGCAGAGGGGCCTGACAGTTAGAAGGGAAACTAATGAACAGAAAGGAATAGCATCAACATCAACAAAAAGAACATCCACACAGAAACCCCATCCGAAGGTCACTAACATCAAAGACCAAAGGTAAATAAATCCATGAAGATGAGGAAAAACTCATGTGAAAAGGCTGAAAATTCCAAACACCAGAATGCCTCTTCTCCTGCAAAGGATCACAACTTCTCACCAGCGAGGGAAAAAACTGGACAGAGAATGAGTAGGATGAATTGACAGAAGTAGGCTTCAGAAGTTAAAGGAGCATGTTCTAATCCAATGCAAGGAAGCTAAAAACCTTGAAAAAAGGTTAGATGAATTGCTAACTAGAATAACCAGTTTAGAGAAGAATATAAATGACCTGATGGAGCTGAAAACAACAGCACAAGAACTTCATGAAGCATACACAAGTATCAATAGCTGAATCAATCAAATGGAAGAAAGGATATCAGAGACTGAGGATTAACTAAATGAAATAAAGCGAGAAGACACGATTAGAGAAAGAAGAATCAAAAGAAATGAATAAGGGCTCCCAGAAATATGGGATTATGCAAAAATCCAAACCTATGTTTGATTGGTGTACCTGAAAATGATGGGGAGAATGGAACCAAGTTGGAAAACACTCTGCAGGATATTATCCAGGAGAACTTCCCTAACCTAGCAAGCCAGGCCAACGTTCCAATTCAGGAAATATGGAGAACACAACAAAGATATTCCTCAAGAAGAGCAAACCCAAGACACATAATGGTCAGATTCACCAAGGTTGAAATGAAGGAAAAAATGTTAAGGGCAGTCGGAGAGAAAGGTCGGGTTACCCACAAAGGGAAGCCCATCAGACTAACAGCAGAACTCTCTGCAGAAACCCTACAAGCCAGAAGAGAGTGGGAGCCAATATTCAACATTCTTAAAGAAAAGAATTTTCAACCCAGAATTTCATATCCAGCCAAACTAACCTTCATTAGTGTAAAACCCTTTACAGACAAGCAAATGTTGAGAGATTTTGTGACCACCAGGCCAGCCTTACAAGAGCTCCTGAAGGAAGAACTAAATATGGAAAGGAACAACCAGTACTAAACACTGCAAAAACACACCAAATTTTAAAGACCATTGGCACTATGAAGAAACTGCATCACCTAATGGGGAAAATAACCTGCTAACATCATGATGACAGAATCAAATTCACAAATAACAATATTAACCTTAAATGTAAATGGGCTAAATGCTCCAGTTAGAAGACACAGACTGGGCCAGGCCTGGTGGCTCATGCTTGTAATCCCAGCACTTTGGGAGGCCGAGGAGGGCAGATCACTAGGTCAAGAGATTAAGCCCAAGCTGGCCAACATGGTGAAACCCTGTCACTTCTGAAAATACAAAAATTAGCTGGGAGTGGTAGTGCATGCCTGTAATTCCAGCTACTCGAGAGGCTGAGGCAGTAGAATCACTAGAACCAGGAAGTCGGAGATTGCAGTGAGCCAAGATCGTGCCACTGCACTCCAGCCTGGTGACAGACTAAGACTCCCTCCAAAAAAAAAAAAAAAAAAAAAAAAGGAATAAAAAACCACACAAACATACACACATGCACACACACACACACACACACACACTTGCAAATTAGATAGACTCAAGACCCATCGGTGTGCTGTATTCAGGAGACCCATCACACATGCAAAGACACCCATAGGCTCTAAATAAAGGAATGTAGGAATATTTACCCAGCAAATGGAAAGCAAAAAAATAAAAAATAAAAAATAAAAAGCAGAGGTTGCTATCCTAGTCTCTGATAAAACAGACTTTAAACAAAGATTTTTTAAGAAGACAAATACAGGCATTACATAAAGGTGAAGGTATCAATGCAACAAGAAGAGCTAACTATACTAAATACATATGCACCCAATACAGGAGTACCCAGATTCATAAAGCAAGTTCTTAGAGACCTACAAAGAGACTTAGAGTCCCACCCCCACCCAATAGTAGTGGTCGCCTGTAGCACCCCACTGTCAATATTATACAGATCAACAAGAGAGAAAATTAACAAGGTTATTCAGGACTTGAATTCAGCTCTGTACCAAGCAGACGTCATAGACATCTACAGAGCTCTCCACCCAAAGTCAACAGAATATACATTCTTCTCAGCACCACATCACACTTATTCTAAAATTGGCCACATAATTGGAAGTAAAACACTCATCAACAAATGCAAAAGAATGCAAATTATAACAAACAGTCTCTCGGACCACAGTGCAATCAAATAAGAACTCAGGATTAAGAAACTCACTCAAAACCACACAACCACATGGAAACTGAACAACATGCTCCTGCATGATTACTGGGTAAATAAAGAAATGAAGGCAGAAATAAAGATTTTCTTTGAAACTAATGAGAACAAAGACACAACGTACCAGATTCTCTGGGACACAGCTAAAGCAGTATTTAGAGGGAAATTTATAGCACTAAATGCCCATAGGAGAAAGTGGGAAAGATCTAAAATTGACACCCTAACATCACAATTAAAAGAACTAGGGAAGCAAGAGGAAACAAATTCAAAAGCTAGCAGAAGACAAAAAATAACTAAGGTCAGAACAGAAGTGAATGAGATAGAGACACAAAAATTCCTTCAAAAAATCAATGAATCCAGGAGTTGGTTTTTTGAAAAGATTAACAAAAATAGATAGACCACTAGCCAGACTAACAAAGAAGAAAAAAGCAAAGAATCAAATAGACTCAATAAAAAAAAGATAAAGGAGAGATCACCACTGATTCCACAGAAATGCAAACTACCATCAAGAATAATATAAACAACTCTATGCAAATAAGCTAGAAATCCTAGAAGAAATGGATAAATTCCTGGACACATACACCCTCCCAAGACTAAACAAGAAAGAAGTTGAATCCCTGAATAGACCAATAACAAGTTCTGAAACTGAGGAAGTAATTAATAGCCTACCAACAACAGCAAAAAAAAAAAAAAAAAAAGCCCAGGACCAGATGGATTCACAGCCGAATTCTACCAGAGGTACAAAGAGGAGCTGGTACCATTCTTTCTGAAACTATTACAAACAACAGAAAACGAGGGACTCCTCACTAACTCATTTTATGAGGCCAGTATCATCCTGATACCAAAACCTGGCAGAGGCACAATAAAAAAAGAAAATTTCAGGCAAATATCCTGGATGAACACTGATGCAAAAATCCTCAATAAAATACTGGCCAACAGAATCCAGCACCACATAAAAAGCTTATCCACCACGATCAAGTTGGTTTCATACCTAGGATGCAAGGCTGGTTCAACACATGTAAATCAATAAATGTAATCTATCACATAAGCAGAACCAATGACAAAAACCACATGATTAACTCAATAGAGGCAGAAAAGGCTTTTGATAAAATTCAATGCTCCTTCATGCCAAAAATTCTCAATAGACTTGGTATTGATGAAACGTATCTCAAAATAATAAGAGATATTTATGACAAATCCACAGCTGATACGATACTGAATGGGCAAAAGCTGGAAGCATTCTCTTTGAAAACTAGCAAAAGACAAGAATGGCCTCTCTTACCACTCCTATTCAACATAATATTGTAAGTTGTGGTCAGGACAATCAGGCAAGTGAAAGAAATAAAAGGTATTCAAGTAGGAAGAGAGGAAGTCAAATTGTCTCTGTTTATAATAATATGCAATTATGTCATCTGCCCCAAATCTCCTTAAGCTGATAAGCTACTTCAGCAAAGTCTCAGGATGCAAAATCAATGTGCAAAAATCAAAAGCATTCCTATACACCAATAATAGACAAACAGAGAGCCAAATCATGAGCAAACTCCCATTCACAATTGCTGCTAAGAGAATAAAATATCTAGGAATCCAACTTACAAGGGATGTGAAGGACCTCTTCAAGGAGAACTACAAACCACTGCTCAAGGAAGTAAGAGAGGACACAAACAAATGGAAGAACATTCCATGCTCATGGATAGGAAGAATCAATATCGTGAAAATGGCCATATTGCCCAAGGTAATTTATAGATTCAATGCTATCCCCATCAAGCTACCATTGACTTTCTTCAAACAATTGGAAAAAACTACTTTAAACTTCATATGGAACCTAAAAAGAGCCCGCATAGCCAAGACAATTCTAGATAAAAACAACAAAGCTGGAGGCATCATACTACCTGACTTCAAACTATACTAAAGGGCTATAGTAATCAAAACAACATGGTACTGGTACCAAAACAGATGTATAGACCAATGGAACAGAAGCTGTTCCTATTCAGCCAAACTGGAAGTGCTCCCCTTGATTATTATTTTAAATGTACTTAACCCTGCCTCTAACTGGGACTGGAAACAGTCGAATACAAAGAAATCAGACTTGCTGGCAGCTAGAGGATTAGAGACATCGAAAGGGAAAAGTGAGAAAACAGGAGGGATTTGAATTGAGAGATTTAAAATCACTCTTGAATTTTCTCCAAGTGTTGTAGATACTGAATGACTTATTCTTGTGTATAAATACTAAGTAACTCCTTGTCTCTCTGATGTCTTTTTGCTTTTTCATGTGTTGTCTCTAAAATCTCATAAATCCCTGAATAATCACCTCCAGGGGCACGTGGGGAAACTGAGGCTAAGGGAAAGTTAGTGAGTGTCAGAAGGGAATGCACAGTTTTTTATCTCTTTGTTCATCATCCTTTTCATTTATTTCATGAACTCACTCTAGAATTCTAGCAAAATTAGAAAGTTACAGACACTGCGGACCTATTTAGTCTAGCAGATTTAGATAAGTCTGAGATTTGTTGTTGAGTGAGAAAATGAGCAAGTGTCAGAATGACAAAATGAACTCACTTTCCAGTTTTCCAGCTTAACATGAAAGTTCTGAGAAAATGTCCACTCTGCATATCAGACACAGCAAATTGTGACACCTGCTCAGGGTTTTCATTGAAACTTAAAAACAAACCTTCCTGTTTCTACATTTCAGGGGTGACGTTTTAACTATGCAAACAAAGGTCCCAGGAATGTTTATCTTGGGGGTACACCTACTAAAGTGTTGACCTGGAAAACGTGGTGGGGAAATTATTGCTTTTGCAGAGGGAAAAAATATGAAATTTCTGGGTAGTAATTAGACAACAAAGCCCTCACTTGGGAGAATTAGAATCTGAGAAGCAAGCCTCAGGTATGATGGAAAGATTTTCTAAGCCAGAGAGCTGACCACTGCTGCTGGCACTGTGGACATGAGGTCATAATTTTCCATCCAGGGGCCAGGCCCTAGGGAGAGCATCGGACCAGGTTAGACGCAAAGGTTTGGCCAAAGTTCACAGTCCACATGGCACATGTAACATTCTATTCAGCAACATTAAATATTTAATAATTTCATCAAATTATCCCCTTTCTAGTGATTTTGAATGTGATTCCACCTTTGGGGAAAAAAGACACAAATTCATTTTTTGCTTAAAGATCTAAGTTTGATAAACAACCACTATCTCATGTCAGTTACATCCACTCCCTCCTCAGACTCACTAATAAAGTGCCGCCTTTGAATAAAAAGAAGTAAAGCAGAACCCCTTTGTTGTGTGTCTCAAAGTGGTAAAAGATATCATGGGGAGTAAGAGCTAAGGTAGAGAAATGGAAAAACCCTCGGGGAATTTAGCATTTGTAGGAGATGATTGAAGCTGGTGCAAATGACCCAATGGTAAATACTCGATCTCCCTAATAAACTGAGTTTCAAAGCTGTCCAGGAGGAAGGGACAAAAGGCTACTCATGAGCTCTTGCTACAGAGAAGAAAGTTTGACTCTCATGTACACAGATAACAAGCCACAATCAAGGGATCCTGTTCCAACTTTTAGTACTAAGTATGACTGTACCTTCCTGGGAACATACACGGAACCAAAAGAAATCTTTATGGTGCTCACAAAGTCTGCATATTGAGTTTCGAACATCAGGTTGCTGATCTACCTTGAGATTTAGGCTGTTCAACTGAGGCAAACCTGAGGTTCCTGAGAGTTAGCAAGAAAGCCCCTGTGTGAACCTTGCCATGCTCTGGGTGATGCCTACACACTGTTTCCAAAAGGGTAAAACCTCAGACCTTCCTCTTGCAGAGAAGCATTTTTACTCATGGAACTAGGCTGCTCTTTGCAATCATAAAAAGCAAAAGAACGAGCTCAAAGACATTCATCTGATGGTAGGACACAGTAGTTCCCAAAAAAGGCAGAGGTGTGGGCCCTGGAATTCTAAGCTTTTTTAAAAGTCCATGTGAATGGGTTTCATATCTACAAAGTGAAACAGAAATCAGGTCACAGGGATTGTGATTTTATAGATATAGGGGCTGGTGAGTCACTGAGGGAGGAACTGGAATGCTCAAGAGAAGGAGGTAACATTAAGGCAATAAATGATAACAGTAACTCCAATGGCAATGATTATGTTTGTTCATCAGGTCCTTTCCTGCCTGCACCAAGACCCCAAAAGTCACAATGATTAGCTAAAAGCAGCTGAAGTCTTCATGGTCCCAATCCTGGAGTGAATACTTGATAAATGTCCTCAAACATGAGTGCTCCTGAGAGGTTTAGGCAGGAATTATTCCAGGGCACTTCATTCCTTTATGTCTAGTTAGTAAGTGGACTACACTGATTTGGGGATTCTCATCCTAGGTAGAAAGGGTGACTTTTCTTTTGTCTTCAGCCGTGATGATGAGATTTTGCATCACTGCTTCCACTCGGTCACAGAGGGTCACTGAGAGCCTATGGTGACCCTGTCTTTAGAATTTGCTCAGAGGCTTTTATGCTTTCCCTTCTCTCTAAGCTCTGACCCTGTTTTAGGATCTGGCCCTTCTTAAACCATCATTCACAGAGAGGTGTTGGAGGAGTCACAGAGTCCTTATTTCTACAGATTGACAACTGTGTTCCAATCTTCTATTGGCCTTGTAGAAATGCAAGAAACTTTCAGCTACACTTCAGTCTCTGTGGTCAGATGATCTGGTTGATTTGAGCCACTGGGGAGGATGAGTGACTCATAGTTCCCTGAATGACAGTGTGTAGAAGAATCACAACTTAAGGAAACAATTTCCAGGACATTCCTCCTCTTGTGGAATCTAGCCTTCCAACTGGTGATATTCGTCTGATAAGCACAGTGTCAGTGATATGATCTGAATCTGCCCCTACCCAAATCTCATGTTGAAATGTAATCTCTAGTGCTGGTGGTGGGGCCTGATAGGAGGTGATTGGATCCTAGGAGCAGTTTCTCATGGTTTCACACCATCCCCCTTGGGTGCTGTCCTCATGACAATGTGTTTTTATGAGATCTGGTGGCTTAAAAGTGTGTGGCACCTCCTCCCCACTCTCTCTTGCTTCTGCTCCAGTCATGTAAGATCTGTCTGCTTCTCTTTCACCTTCTGGCATGATTGTAAATTTCCTGAGGCCTCCCTAGAGGCAGAAGTTGCTATGCTTCCTGTAGAGCCTGCAGAACCATGAGACAATTAAATCTCTTTTCTTTATAAATTATCCAGCCTCAGGTATTTCTTTATAGCAATGCAAGAAAGGACTACTATATCCAGACATGCTCATTTTTTTCAAGGTGATCAATCACAAAGCAGTCAGTTTATTGCCTCTGTACATCAACTGTCTCTGTAGGAAAACCCATTAAGGCTGATTCTCCCTATGGCAGGCCTGCTTGCAACTCATCTTTGATGGGTCATGTATGGACTCCCCCAACTGGGGGTTCTGGATGTCTGAAGACCTTCCCAGTCTGATGTTACTGAGGGGTGGAGGATGGGAGGACGAAGAAAAGCTGACGGAAGAGGTCACCAGCCGCCAGTTCAACTGTGAATCTGCTAGTCCCACAAGGTTGGCTGCAGAGAGGCAAATTAGGAAAATGCAGCTGAAAATTATGGTGTATATAAATGGATGTGCCTCACATGTGCTTTCAGTTGAAAGACAGGGGCCTTCTAATGTCCACGTACCTTCCTGTTGATAGCAAAAGATGCAGTATTTTACATAAGTAACCATAAAATGTTCCAGACAGTTGAATTAAGACCTTGTTTTCTCTTCTAGAATGGGTAGCACTTAAGGCAGTATAGGTTCCAAACATTCTGTACAAATCCAGTGACTCTGACAATATGTGGTAAAATACAACTGAGAAATGGCCTGGAGGGTCAAGTTTGGAGGACCCAGCAGAGGCAGCATATAGTGCATTTGGATATTTGCCCCAGAACAGTTAGTGGAAGTGTGTGCACCATCTACTGAAACCAAGGTGGCCTTCGGTTTTCCCACTCCAGTTCCTTCTTTTGTTGTCGTAGCCATGGCAAATCAATGACACTAATGTCTGCTTCTAAACTTTCTACAAGTTACATGGTCTCTCAGGCCAGGACAAACTATTGAGTTAATGTGTCAGCAGCATTGGCCCCCGAGGAAAGATCTAGGTGAGCGTCTAGACTCACATGGTTCCATGTCAAGGCAGAGGCTGTGCTGGGTAAGCTGTTTAGTTTCTTTCCAGCTCCCCTCTGTTTGGTAGAGTAATGCTGCTTTCGTTTTCAATGAAGAGGCTAACAGAAAAGCCAGTCATCTATTGCATGTAATCGTGTTGGCCTAAGGAGGGCATGGTCTCCACTATAGCTTCTGACTCCTGGGCTGCACCAGCATCATCTAAGGCTAAGGTATTGTCTGCCCGGCTGCCCAAATCTGTAGTGACAGCCCCACAACATGGCAGACCACACACAGAGTGACACAGATGGTGCCCCTGTGTCCAGGCTTGAAGCAGATGAGATGCCAACCGGTTTGCCCTTTGAGTGACGTCCACTGTGGGGCCAGGACCCAAGAATATCTCTTTGCAGTTCTACCCTGAGAGCTGAGGAATATTTTCTCACTTCATACTGATCCTACCTGGATGCCTTTGCTGTCGTCACTGGCTCACAGTCTTGCCTACTCCCTTGCCCTGAGAGTTTAACACAGCCTGCTAAGCAGATATATTCAAAAAGGAGGTATTAAAATAAACTGTCGGGCATGTATATTTAAAAAGACGTATGCAATCTTGTCTTAGGGATATACATTCGTGCATTAGACTCATATTCCTGACATTATTCTAGAAAGGTGGTGTTATTTTATACACATTTATTGTCACAAATACTGAACTAACAGCCTTCTTTTGTCATCCAGAAGGAACATGCTGGAAATAGTCTATCTCCAAAAAATTCTGGTTTAAAAACGAATGAATTTAAACCAAATCAATTCATTTTAAAATGTTAGAAAATGGAAACCATGTTGCCACAACTCACTGAATTCCTAAGCTTTCTGTGAAAGAATTAAAATGAGGTTTATATTTTCTATTTTCATGTCATTGTGGTTCCCTACTCTTAATAAAAATTAACTTGAGGTAGAAGTCAAATGTGACAGGTTGAGTCTCCACTACCCACAGTGGAAGGTAACTCTTTTCTCCACCTGCTCTAGGATGCCAGGATTCCCACCAGTGAGAGGGTTCATCCTCCTGTACTGTAACATAAAGGAGAAAATATGTGTAAAATCCAAATTGGCTTTCATGGCTCCTGCGTTTTCAGGCTGCTAGCAGATTCCCATTAGGTGAGAAACAAAGCTGTATATTAATCCTAGCCTCTCAGAGACCAGAGGAAAAAGATTAAAGCAAAGAATAAATCTTCAGAACTTCCTCCAAGTCTCCTTTGCTCTAGAGATTATTCCAGAATGCTTGAAATCCATCCCCACAAGCCATACCTACAGATCTTTACCCATGCAATTCCCTCTGCCTGGAGTGTACCTGTGCCCCTTAGATGACTCCTACACATCCTTCCAAGCCCAGCCAGACCCCTTCTGTTAAAGTCTTTCCTTACCAACCTCCTCACACAGATGTAACCATTTCCTCCTCTGGGTGCCTCCTATCCCCCTCACACAGTCCTATTGTCCTATTTCATCTCTACCACCATTGTGGGTTTCTGTGCCTGTTTCCCTCAGCAGAGGTGAGCTCCTCAAGGGCACAGTCTGGTATTATTTACTGTCATGACCCTGGTCCCTAGCAGGGTACTGTACACATGGTGGGTGACCAGAAAGGTTGGTGGAGTTGACTTGGGTGAGATTGCTGGGTCCCTGTGTGTCATCTCCTCTGACTCTGTAGAAATAGACTAATTACTGTCAGCAATAAGCTAATCATTGCTTGGGACTCAAATGCAGCCAGCACTGTGTCCCAACTAATGCAATTGGTCTTGTTCCATAAAGGAAAATAATAGAAGGCATGTTCTGCCACCTAATTCCTCAGAAGGTAACATAACATGAAGAGACTTACCTGTTGAGAGTTGTACTAAATGTGTCAAGGAAGATACTATGCATCAGAAGAACACCCAGAGGCACCCTGTGCCTCTCCTCTATTCATTCCTGTATGAAAGCATTCACCATGTATTTTAAAAGCTGTGCTCCTAGTACTTAGGGTACAAAGTTGACTAAGACCCAGACATTAGTTCAGTTGTTTTTACTTGTAGATCCTGCAAATAAATGAGAACATGCAATGTCTGTCTTTCTGTGCCTGGCTTATTTCACTTAACATAATGACCTCCAGTTCCATCCATGTTATTACAGATAACAGGATCTCATGCTTTTTTTGTGGCTGAATTGTACTCCACTGTGTATAATTGGAGTACTTTCTTTATCCATTCATCTATTGATGGGCACTTAGGTTGCTTCCAAATCTTGGCATTTGTGAATAGTGGCTATTGTGTACATGGGAGTGAAGATATCTCTTCAGTATATGGATTTCTTTTCTTTCAGGTATATACCCAAGCCCTGCAATTTCTGGATCTTATGGTAGCTCTATTTTAATTTTTTGAGGAACCTCCAAACTGTTCTCTATAGTGGTTGTACTAATTCACACCAACAGTGTACAAGGGTTTCCTTTTCTCCACATTCTCGCTGGCATTTGTTGTTGCCTGTCTTTTGGATAAAAGCCATTTTAGCTGGGGTGAGATGCTATCTCACTGTAGTTTTTTATTTCATTTCTCTAATGATCAATGATGTTGAGCACCTTTTTATATGTCTGTGTGGTATTTGTATGTCTTCTTTTGAGAAATGTCCATTCAGGCCGGGCGTGGTGGCTCTCGCCTGTAATCCCAGCACTTTGGGAGGCCGAGATGGGCAGATCACAAGGTCAGGAGATCAAGACTATCCTGGCTAACATGGTGAAACCCTGTCTCTACTAAAAATACAAAAAATTAGCCGGGCGTGGTGGCAGGCGCCTGTAGTCCCAGCCACTTGGGAGGCTGAAGCAAGAGACTGGCATGAACCCGGGAGGGGGAGCTTGCAGTGAACCGAGATTGCACCACTGCACTCCAGCCTGGGCGACAGAGACTCCATCTCAAAAAAAAAAAAAAAAAAAAAAAAGAGAGAGAGAGAGAGAGAAATGTCTATTCAAATCTTTTGCCCATTTTTTGATTGGATTATTAGATTGTTTACTACAGAGTTGTTTGAGCTCTTTATATATTCTGGCTATTAATCTGTTGTCAGAGTGTTAGTTTGAAACTATTTTCTCCCATTCTGTGGTTTGTGTCTTCACGTTGTTGATTACTTTTTTTGCAGCACAGAAGATTTTTAACTTGATGTGATTCCATTTGTCCATTTTTGGTTTGGTTGCCTGTGCTTGTGGGGTATTACTTCAGAAATTTTTGCCCAGACCAATGTCCTGAAGAGTTTCCACAATGTTTTCTTGTAACAGTTTCATAGCTTGAGGTCTTAGATTTCAGTCTGTCTCACTCTGTTGCCCAAGCTGGGGTGCACTGGCATGATCTCGGCTCACAGCAGCTTCCACCTCCCAGGTCCAAATGATACTCCCACCTTAGCTTACTGAGTAGCTGGGACTATAGGCATGCACCACCATGCCCAGCTAACTTTTGTATTTTTTGGTAGAGATGGGGTTTCACCATGTTGGCAGGCTGGTCTCTAACTCCTGACCTCAAGTGATCCGCCCACCTTGGCCTCTCAAAGTTCTGCAAAGTACTGAGATTACAGGCATGAGTCACCCCACTCAGCCAGATTTCAGTCTTTAATCCACCTTGATTTGATTTTTGTGTCTGGTGAGATATAGGGGTCTAGTTTCATTCTTCTGCATATGGATATCCAGTTTTCCCAGCACCATTTATTGAAGAGACTGTCTTTTCCCCAATGTATGTTCTTTGTAGCATTGTCAAAAATGAGTTCACTGTAGGTGTTTGCATTTGTTTCTGGGTTCTCTATTGTATTTCATTGGTCTATGTGTCTGTTTTCATATAAGAACCATGCTGTTTTGGTTACTATACCTCTGTAGTATAATTGGAAGTCAAGTAATATGATTCCTCCCGTTTTGTTCTTTTTGCTGAAGATAGCTTTGGCTATTCTGGGTCTTTCGTGGTTCCATACAAATTATAGGATATTTTTTCTATTTATTTGAAGAATGCCATTGGTATTTTGAGGGATTTCATTGAATCTGTACATTGCTTTGGGTAGTGTGGACATTTTTAACAATATTGATTCTTACAATATATAAACATGAAATATCCCTTTTTGTGTCTTCAATTCCTTTCATCAGTGTTTTACAATATTCACTGTAGAGATCTTTCTCTTCTTTGATTAACTTAATTTCTAGGTATTTAGTTTTATTTGTGACTATTGTAAAAGGGATTACTTTTTTATTTTTGCCAGATTGTTCACTATGGCATATAGAAATGCTACTAATTTTTGTATGTTGATTTTGTATCCAGCAACATTACTGAATTTGTTTATCAGTTCCAATAGTTCTTTGGAGTCTTTAGATTTTTCCAAATATCAGTCTCCTTTGTAGCTGAGTTTACAGGTATGTACCACCATGCCTAGCTAATTTTTGTATTTTTAGTAGAGATGGGGTTTCACCATGTTGACCAGGCTGGTCTTGAACTCCTGACCTCAGGCGATCCACCTGGCTCAGCCTCCCAAAGTGCTGGGATTACAGGAATGAGCCACTATGCCTGATCAAAAATGGCATAATTAAACTATGAATATTCTTTCTAAACAATGGGTAAAGTCACAGCGGATTAACTTTCACCTATGTTAATAATCAAATTCTAGTTCTGACAAACGCCCCATACCAACAGTGATTACAGTGATCAAAAATATTTACTTGTTGGTTCTCATTCAGTTCTATAGATTTCTCGTTAATATGCAGGAAAGCATCTGATAATACTTTTGTAAAGTGGTCTTTATTGATTTAATATAAAACTTATTATAGAATACTCCAGGTAAAACATGAGATATAAATGTCACTGTTAGAGCCATCAAAATAATTCTTGTTTTCATTAATAATTGTGGATGAAATTATTGAGAAATGTTGATTCTCTTGTCAGAGCTCAGGAGGAGTTAATGGTGCTAACTAGGGGTGCTTGAACCAGGCTGGAGATAGTCCTATGAGAAGCAGAGGAGCCAAATCTACCTCCCCTGCACTAATTTGGTCATCTCCTTTATATTCCCAAGTATAACAGTCTACACAGACAGTGAGAGAGCTCAATGCATGTACAGAATCCCTGGTTATTTATGCAGTACATTGGATGAAGCCCGTCTTCATTTCAGGGTTCTATTCACAAAGTAATTTGAGGTCTCTCGTGTTCTGGGGCACAGCTTTCTTGAAGAGCAAAGCAGAAGTCCTTAGTAAAATTCAGGCTCCACTTACGGTCCCATCCCTTGACTCAATCTTTAGAACAATGGGTTTTTCTGTTTGAAGAAGTCCTCCTAAGCGTAATTTCAGTGGGATCTGCAACAGTTAAAAAAGCGTATTGAGTAGTATTAAATAAAGCAAATGTAGAAAATATAGCATCAAAGTAAAAAAATGCAGTAATGACAATAATGCTTGTAAACATATAAAAACTACTTTCAGCACTATAAATCTTGGATTCTTTACACTTATTCTATAAGATGTGTGAAGATTGGATAGTGAGAGCATTCATCATCTATCATTTAACAAAATATTTATGGAGTACTCTTCTGTGCCAGGCCTGAGACAAATTCATGGGAACCTGTGTTCTTTATTGATTTAAATTGTAAGTAAAATGGATGAGTTTTTAAAATTTAAACCAGATTATTAAGTATGATGGCAAACTATTTTTGAAGAGTCATATAAAGTTAATTTTGTGTATGTTGAAACTTGCAAGGTAATCCTAAGTAGTTATTGTACATTTTAATTATATGGACAGTCTTCAACTTCCAGAGTCCAGTAATTCCTCCCAGTTGAACCTGTCCAGTGTAAAGATGGGAAGACACCTTCAGGAAACATCATCGTTTTATTTTTTATCTTCTCCTCTTGGCTCCTAAGGGTAGTGCAAGTGGGGAACCTCTCAATTCCTACAGTGTTTTGACTCAACTTTTAGCCCCATTCTTATTGAGACACTGCTTCAGTATTGAGGGGACGCAACAGAGTGATATTCTGATCACCATGGAGTAATGGGCATGAAAATGGCCATGGAGATCAAGAAGTGCCAGCTTGGGAGCTTACCAAGGAGTACCTTCCCCATCCCAGGTGTGCCAGAGGACCACTTTTATTCAACGCTGAGTCCCCTGTCTGAGCACATATAGGATAGCTACACAGCTGGCCTAAAGTCACCAATCATATGGAATATGAAAATAATATGGAAACTATTACTACCTTCTTCCTCTCCTATATAGAAAGCCTACCTAAGGGGTGGAGTTGAATAATAAATACGTGAGACTTAGAAATAAGATTTATAGGGTCTTGTTTAATATGAATCAGTGACATCTGTTCTTTAACTTCTTCAGAGAAAATATCTTTCTATAAATATAACACCTTACTATTTAAAAATTTTCAAAACCCAAGAATGTTTTCACTGCAGACAGACATGCATGTGCACATGTGCACACACACACGCACACACACGCGCGCGCATATGCATGAATAGCATTTGTTAAAGGTTCACATTAAGTAGCTTAATATATGTATGCAAGCCATCAACTGCACATCACTCCTTAAACATTGACCAAATGCTTGCGTTAGATACAGTCCCTTGCAAGGCACCACTGGGATATTTTAAAAGGAATAAAATGAGAGGATATTGTTAATGGAGGTGGGAAGACATTCTTAGATACACAGAAAATATAGAGAATAAAACTCAATGATTCAATGGCAAATTGTGAAATTATATGATAATAGCCTCCAGTATCCAATAACAGAGCAGAGAAGTAAATGGGCCCTGGACTAGGAGGAGAAGACACTTTGGAGGGGCTTGGAAATTGAACTAGGACTTGAAAGATAAGAACAAAATGAGGAGAAAGGGAACAACATTAATAGAGTTATAACTGGGTTGAAATGGAGCCCAACTGAATGGAGCTAGGCACCTGGAAGGTGAGGTCAGTCAGGATGGCCTTGGACTGTGGTAGCCCTTCATGTCCACCAGAAATGCCTTAAATTAGTCATTCTCAACCTTGTCTTCAGATAAGAAACAATGGGGGAGCTTTTAAAGCTACACTCTGGGCAAATTAGTTTAGAATTTCTGTGATATCCCAGGCATCATGAATTTTTAAAGCTCCCTGGTGATTCCAAGGTACAGTTAGTGGTTGGGAGCCACTGTCATGAGAAAATTTCTGTAAGTTCTGGTAGGGGAGAGCAGCATTCAAAAGTCACAACAAGGTAATCATTGCACTTTATGATTGTGCAAAATACTTCCCCATCTTTCCAATCAACTTGAAACTGAACTTAAACTTTGCTCAAGTTCAAGGAGACTGCAGATAATCATGCCATGCTAATCTATATGGACTTCACATGATGTTTTTAATGCTACAGCTTTTGACCTCGAGAACTGAAGCGCCCTTAAAGATCACAGATGGGTCCAAATTGATTCCTTGGCCCATAGGACAAATTAGTAAAAGATTAAACAAGCATATTCTTTTTAAAAAATATAGACCTTTCAGTTAAAAGAATTCTTAATAAAACATTATTTTTATAGAAAATTGACTAACCTGTGTTTCTTTACAAGGTTTGAAGGAGAAGTTCTGAAGGACTCTGATTATAGCAAGTTTCATGTTCATGAGAGCAAACCTCATGCCAATGCAGTTTCTGGGTCCATTTCCAAAGGGCGTGTATATGTAAGGATCTATGTTGTCATTGTTCTTCTTGCTGAACCTGGTTCCACATTGGTAGATTTTTTAAAAGTTAATGACATAATGCCCCTAAGAGTTACATGTAAGGTTTCTTACTTAGGGCCCACCCCTCCTCTAGTAGTACACAGGATACTTTTGTGGGCTGGTCACTGAAATCCTGCTATGCTTATTTTGCTATGAGAATTGTACGCTACAGATCCTTTCTACTCTCCTTACACTATAGGAGCTTTCAGTCTTGTTGAGATGAGATAAATACTGTTGCAAAGAATACTTATTTCTAAACACTGAAATTATATTCAGGGTGGTGATGTGTTCACACTATAAAAGGCACATAAGTGATGAGACTGAGTGATGGAAAAGTAGGTTCCTGCCTCAAGTCACACTTACGTTGGTCATGAGGAAGGAGAAGGGGAAACTGTCTTGCACTATTTCAAAATTGTTATTTTGCACTTTCCTTCTCATCTCCTCTCTTGTTTTTCCTAAACCTCCTCCTTCTCCTCCCTACCTTGTCTTATCCCTCCTTCTCCTCCTTCTTCTTCTCTCCATCTCTCCCTCTTTCTCCCCAACACCTCTATAGAATAATTGAAGTCAGATAATTTACACAGGCATACGATGCTACTATACCAAGGTAACGCGGTATCATCACTGCTTTCTTTGTCTATCCCTTCCACTAAGCTATAAATTCTTTGAAGATTAGACCCATGTTTTTATTCAAATTTTATTCCTAAATATTTGATTATATTTATGAAAAAATATTCATTTGGGGGACATAATAATAGCATTGTGATCATGTGTTTCTGAAAGAGTCCTTATATTTTGGACACTTATGACCCGTAAGGACATAATTGATGACCTTCATCTTAAGTTTTTGGGACTGTGGATGGCTGTAGTTTTCTTTTTTCTAGTCTGTGGTTTGAAAAGTGTGACAATAATCAATTTGATGATTTAAAAAAAACCTCTAAATATAAAAAGACAAGCAAATTATTATATAAGCCCATGACCGTCCTATAGATTAAGAGAGACAGAATATGCTTGAACCAGGCTGGTTCAGGGAGGGGTCCCTTCCCAGGGGCCTTGTACCTTTCAGGGAGGAACTTCTCAGGCTCTGGCCAGTACTTTGGGTCATGATGAAGAGCATAGCTTGGAATCATCACCACCACCCCTTTGGGTATGAATATCCCATTGATTTCAACATCTTTTTTGCAGACCCTCTCAAGTCTCATAGCAATTGGGAATATTCTGAGCGTTTCATTCACCACCATGTCGAGATACTCCATCTGTAGCACAGTATCATAGGTGGGTGGTGCCTGGAAAGAAAGAAACAGATTTGGATAAATTGAGATTTTGAATTAGCTTTTAACTCAGTCCATGCAGTACTACTGAAGTATTAGGAGCTCCAGAGACTAACTCATACTGGTAAAGGATCGAAGCAATTATAAAGTGTTTTAATAACTGTCGTGCCCATTGATGTGCTCAATGCCCCACTGAGACGTGTGGAGGTGTTGTGAAGAGGGGAGACATTTGGGACAGCTCTCACCCTAGGGACTGAAATCCGTAGCATAACCGTGTAGTGGTTTTTGTTTCTCATGGAAACAAATGTGACTAATAGGCTATGACCACTAAGATCAAAAAAATATGAGAAAGTGATTGTTACCTTTCAAAAGCAGGTCACACGTCTGTAATCAAAAAAGTAAAAACAGATAAAAAGAGCAAATTCCTGTGTTGATGTGTGGACACAAGGAGGGGAACATCACCCACTGGGGCCTTTTGGAGGTGGGGGGCGGCGGCTAGAGGAGGTATAGCATTAGGAGAAATACCTAATGTAGATGATGAGTTGATGGGTGCAGCAAACCACATGGCACATGTATACCTATGTAACAAACCTGCACATTCAGCACATGTGCCCTGGAACTTAAAGTAAAACAATAATAATAAAAAAAAGAAAGATTTACAATCAATTCATGGAATATTTTTAGTGTTTGCCTTGTGTGTGTGTTTATACAAATATGCTCAAACCAAAAAAAAAAAAAGAAAAAACAAATTATCTGTGCTACACAAGGATTATTGGTTGCACAGTCCTGCTTATATATATAAAACAAAAGAGTTACAAAGCAGGATTTGTATTTTATATATACACACTTTTGTTATATAAATAAAATGTGGAGAGAGGCCGGGCGCGGTGGCTCAAGCCTGTAATCCCAGCACTTTGGGAGGCCGAGACAGGCGGATCAGGAGGTCAGGAGATCGAGACCATCCTGGCTAATACGGTGAAACCCCGTCTCTACTAAAAAATACAAAAAACTAGCTGGGCGAGGTGGTGGGCGCCTGTAGTCCCAGCTACTCTGGAGGCTGAGGCAGGAGAATGGCGCAAACCCGGGAGGCGGAGCTTGCAGTGAGCTGAGATCCGGTCACTGCACTCCAGCCTGGGCGACAGAGCGAGACTCTGTCTCAAAAAAAAAAAAAAAAAAAAAAAAGTGGAGAGAAACACTATATTATATAAAATCTCTATAAAATAATTTGAGGACAAACTAGTCCCTTTCTATCCCAAAAATGACAAAGAAGGTTCTGGTTGGATGTAACCAGAGCACACGATTTCAGTGCTAGTGGAAGTTATAAGGAGGATAGAACCCCACGCAGCCCTGTCCTCACTTGCTGAAACAGTCTCCTAGTTGTTGCTTCAGGGATGGACTGTAATCTCTAAAGAACATTCCTTTGTGTTCACCTCACTGCCAGCCCCAAAGCCGTGTCTCTTCATGCCACAAAGAATCCCAGTTTTGGCAGAGGTCTGAAAACAGTGGAGGTGATATGCACCTAGTGTTTGGTGTTATATTTGGAAAGCAACATTATTGAGTTTTAAGACTAGCTCAGGAGACAGATACCCTGGTTCCTAGCCTGGCTTCTTCACCAGTTACTACCTGACTGGAACATAAGATAGGTGTGGGGGGACCTGGGTCAGCCTGCACAGCACACCCAGGGCCAGGCTCTGTCAGATCCCAGCCAGACCAGAGCAAGTCCTGTCAATATCAGCAGAGCTCACTATCCAACCATGATGTGTGCAAGAGTCATGAAGTGGGGAGATATTCGGGATGGCTCTCACCCCAGGAACCGAAATCCTTAGCATAACCACGTAGTGGTTTTTCTTTCTCATGGAAACAAACGTGACTAATAGGCTATGACCACTAGCATCAAATAAAATATGAGAAAGTGATTGTCACCTTTCAAAAAAAAAAGGTCACACGTCTGTAACCAAGAAAGTGAAAACAGATAAAAAGAGCAAATTCCTGTGTCCATGTGTGGACACAGGGAGGGGAACATCACATACCACTATGGTGCCTGCTCCAACCACAAAATTCACAACCAAAACTGACATGAAATGAGTGTGAGCAATAAATGCTTATTGTTAGATGCCATTGAGGTTTTTTGAGGTTTTTTCCTTAGCATTATTGTAGTAACAGAAAGCAGATGAACCAGGTACAGCACTGTTTTACAAAGATCTTATGATTCTGCCAGTAGCAACAATTCCCTATGTTTCTTTCTTTTCTTTTCAGACTCTTCCTACACAGTGTCAGTGAAAGAATCAGTGATTATGCTTTTTATAAAAATTTTCCTGGGGAGTGGTGAGGAGACATTTTTGCTAAGGCTTCAGCTCCTCCCTCCTTCTGCATGTATCATCCACTCACCTTATTGGGTAAAACTGTATCAATTTCCTCCTGCAGTTTCTGCTGGACATCAGGGTGAGTGGCCAGCTCATATATAATGAAGGAAAGAACACTGCTGGTGGTTTCATAGCCAGCAAAAATGAAGATAATTGATTGGGCCATGAGCTCCAGATCAGACAGAGCTGAAAGGAGAGGAAAGACATTTTAGGTAAATCAGGTCAATGTAGGGCATCATAGTTTAGATGAAGAGAAATCTAAATGAAGCCCTCAAATACCTAGGGGAAAAAATAGAAAAGCAATTCAGAGGTACACTTGGGGTGGTTTCACTCTGATGTGTATCTTACAGAACCAGAATGAGGCAAATCATTTTAATCTAGTTTTCCCCAAGGTCTTCGAGAATGTGGGCCATCCACTCCTCCTCATGCTATCCCCGCCACCTGCATGGCTGTGTAATTTCCAGGGAGAGCATTTCTTCCTAACATACTCAGTGTTATGGATGTGCTCCTTGAATGATCCTAAAAATACTTTATTGTAAGTTAATATGAGGTAGTCTTCTCCCCCAAGAAAAATGTAATTTATTTTAGCTACAATATACCTTGACAAACTTTGAGAGAATTTGCAACATTAATGGTTAAATGTAGGGAAAATTAAAGGATGTTTCCCATAGATATGTTTGAGGGAACTTAAGGGACCAATGTTGGACTACAGACCACCTCTTGGTACCCAAAGTGTGGTCCAGGGCTCAGAAGCATCTGGGAGCTCGTTAGAAATGCAAAATCTCAAACCCCACCCTTGAACTACTGATTCAAAATCTGAACTTTCACAAGATGTGGTGATTTGTGTGCATAGCCTAGCTTGAGAAGCATGGATTATATCTTTGAGAGGCATCAGGTGATAGATCTAGGCTACAGTTCTCAGAATTGACTATCTCAGGATGTACAAGAATGAGAGATGGGGCCGGGCGCGGTGGCTCACGTCTGTAATCCCAGCACTTTGGGAGGCCGAAGCAGGCCAATCACAAGGTCAGGAGATCGAGACCATCCTGGCTAACACGGTGAAACCCTGTCTCTACTAAAAAATACAAAAAATTAGCCAGGCGTGGTGGCAGGCGCCTGTAGTCCCAGCTACTGGGGAGGCTGAGGCAGGAGAATGGCGTGAACCTGGGAGGCAGAGCTTGCAGTGAGCCGAGATCGTGCCACAGCACTCCAGCCTGGGCAACAGAGTGAGATTCCGTCTCAGGAAAAAAAAAAAAAAAAAAGATGAGAGATGGACAAAAAGCTAGATGAGTGGTGTTGATTGCAATCTGATGAATGGCATTAAGATAGCATAAGCTCCTATGATGACAGGTTGGCCCCCCTTCTGGTTTTCTCCTGAGGGAAGGTCAGGGTGGTCTATCACTGGTCTGTTTGATCAGGGCTGGATTAGGACTTTTAAAGACCTAGAACACAGAAATAAATATGGTGCCTGCTCCAACCATGTAATTCACAACTAAAACCAATATGAAAGGAGTGTGAGAAAGGTTGACAGAGCTGTGATTTACCAGTGAAGACTTCTGTGATGCAGTTGTGGGTAAATTCAACTACCTAATCATTGCATTCAGTTATCATGAACCTGATGATACTGATGTGAAATTGAACTATAATCTCAAAGTTTAGAGCTCTGCTGTCCAATATGGTAGCCACTATCCACTAGTGGCTATTGAAAATCAAATTGTATTCAATTAAACTGAAATACCATTTAAAATTGATCTTCAGTGGCACTAGCCATATATCCAGTGCTAAAAAGCTATACGTGTCTTTGATTTCTATATGAAACAATAAAACAATAGACTATTTCCTTTATTACAGCAAGTTGTATTGGGATAGACAGATGAATAGATAGATGATAGATAGATAATAGATAAGTAGATAGATGATAGATGGATAAATGATAGATAGATGATAGATATATACATAGATAGATACATAGATAGACATACAGACAAAAGTAGATGTAGACATGGACATATTTAAAGCGATATGCTGGAGTCAGTCCAGTCCTGCTCTCTAGAACCAATAGTTAAATATTCAGGAATTTTAAAAGATGGTTGCCAAGTCTTGGTGGCTTGAAATTGACCATGGTCATCATTTCACCACTGTCATAGTCACAGTGACTTCAGTAAAAACCATACATGGGTTGTAAAATTAGTAGGTGAAACATTGAAGACAAAGAGGATATTTACACGGTCTCAGAGGTTATCCCCACAAGTTGCTAAGCCATTCCAAAGGAGAAAATAACTTTGCAGTAGATTAACCTGACGAACATACTTTCAACAAGTACTGCCAGCTAAAATCACCCTGATTGGAACAGTGTGGCTCCTGATTGGATGTTAGATGTATTAGGTTGCTGCAAAAGTTATTGCGGGATTTTGCCATTACTTTTCATTGCTTTTTTTCTGCAACGAAAAGTACTTTTTCAGCAACCTAATAAATTTACAGGCAGAAGTTTTGATTCATTGGATCTGGAGGAGGCCGAGAACTGGCATTTGATCTGATGTAGGTGACCCACAGACCGCCGACTGGCTTTCTAGCATGCCAGGTTTGCTTAGGTTGCCCTTTAATCTTAGAACATGGCTCTCTATGCCTGTATGCCTCTAGAAAGTGCCTCCAGCTACCATTTGTAACATCCAAACATGTGTCGTTTTGCTATGTGGCAGAAATTCTCATCCTCTTGGAATACTTCCTGCACATTTCAGAACAAGGCCCTCCCTCTGAGTGCCCCACTAGTAGCCCCCAGAAGCACTCTGGTTACCTTTGTGGGACTCAGTTTCTTTCGAATTCTGAGAGTCAATCATCAGCTGAAGGAAATCCACTCGGTGCTAGAAACAAAAAGAGAAATTTCATTGACAGAAAGTGGCTCCTGAAGTCAGAAGTAAATCAGAAGAGCAGTCCTCGATCTCCCTTCCAAGAGTATGGGTCCTTGAAGACCAGAAATCTGACGGGTGTTGCCTGAGTCACCAGTGAAAAAAATACCCTTCTAAATCCTTGGAAAGCAGGATGTTTTCCTGAAACAAATCTGGCTATCATGTG
The DNA here is from genome assembly GCF_037993035.2 of Macaca fascicularis. Lineage (NCBI taxonomy): Eukaryota > Metazoa > Chordata > Mammalia > Primates > Cercopithecidae > Macaca > Macaca fascicularis. Next base: position 48,414,372 of record NC_088377.1, read on the forward strand.
AGAGGGCTCAAATTTAACCCACACTACACTTCAGCAGGTGGCCTGATAGGGCCTTTCATTGGAGAATGGGTAAAATAACAGGTTTAAATGAGTCCACCAATCTATGATCTGGGGAAAGCATAATACCAGTAAAATATATTTCCAAACAGTAATGTTTATCCTCTGTCAATTTATTGAAAGGAAATAAAGTGGTAAAGTTTTATCTCGATAAAATTTATGCCAAGGCATACTAACTGTCGTGTCTGATATCAAATTTTATGTGCTATCTCTGACTCATTCTCATATCTCCTTCTCCAAACTCCACTTTCTGCATTCCTACCAAATGAATTCTCTTGCTCTAAACATGAGTAGTCTTTATGTTAAAATCATTCTTTAAAAACATACAGGTAAGTGCACCAATCATATGTATATTATCTAAAAAATTATGAAAAACTAAACATCCTCCTATAACTGCCACCAGATTTTACCTTTTGTGTATCTTTGAGGCGACTTTCTTTTATCCTTTTTACAGATTTTCTTAAAAAACTTGTAACTTCTCTTGGAAAAATAGAGATATTTAATACTTCAAGAATTGGGATGATAAATGGGAAGATTGCTGTAGGAAAACCAAAACAAAAACAGAAAAAGAAATCCATTGTGAAAATGCAAAATTTACCTGGAGCAATTCTAATTTTCTCTACCAATCAGAAGAGTAAAAGACATCAAGGTTCTCAACTGGAAGCCATTCCTTCTATGACTTTTGCCCTCTCACAGGCCAGTGGCTGAGCAAGGGCAGGTCTATGCATAGGGACCACCACTACGGCAGTGAGATCAGCAGCCCCTTGTGCACCTTTTGAATGATAAAAGGAACAAAATTCAATGCCTTAATCTCTTTGCCTTTATCTATTGGACTAGAGTCTCCTAGAATAACCCAAATCATAATCTGAAGCTCAAAATTAATCTTGCTGTTCAAGAAATAGTAGGTAGTCAAGATAGAAATAACACAGCATATCTCTGTCACCTCACAGCATATCTCTGTCACCTATCATGGAATAAAGCTAAAATCAATAAGGGAAAGAAAATTGGGAAACTCACACATATGTGGAAGTTAAAGAATAAACGTTTAAGTAACCAATGAGTCAAAGTAGAAACCGAAAGGGCAAATAGAAACTGTTTTGAGGTGAACAAAAATTAAGATGTGATAGGCCACAATCTCATGGGATTTAGCAAAGAAATTGCTCAGAGGGAAATTTGTAGCTGTAATGTCTACATTTAGAAAAACAAAAAATCACAAATCAATCATCTACATTCATGCCACAACACAGTAAATGAGGAAAGGCAAACTAAGTCTGAAACCAGCAGAAGAAAGAAAATAATACAGACTAAAGTACAAATTCATGAACTAGAGAATTAAAAAAACCCTGACAAATGAATATCATTTCTATGAAGTGTCCAGAATAGGCAAATCTATAAAGGCAGAGAGTTGATTAGCGGTTGCATATGATGACAGGGTTTGTGGCAGGGGGTTGATAGCTAAAAATGTACGAGGTCTCTAGATTGACAAAAAAAGTTTTAAAGTTTTAAATGGTGATGGTCACACATATCTTCAAATGTACTACAAATCACTGAACTGTACGTTTTAAGTGGATGAATTACATGGTGATTTACATCTCAATAAAGCAGTTATTTTTAAGCGAGGAAGAGAGAAAAGGAAATAGTAGTCCACATACTTATTGAGAGAAAGAATGGATCTAAGAAATCAAATCTTAAAAGCTTCTTGGTGTTTTCCACAAAGGGGTCTTGTGGATTGTTGAGAGAGTCGATATTCACTCCAAATGATGTGCTAGTGATCACGTCCATGCTGTAGGCCCCAAAGACACTGAGTGGAGAAAGATGTGGAAAATTAAAATCAGCACCTCTTTACCATCCTTCTACTATACGTGCAACAGGAAACCCATATGTCCAGTCAAGACAGATAAAGAGCCACAGACTTTCAGAACTATCTACTGGATCATATCCCATCACTCTCCATCAGAAGGTGGTTATCGGGTGCCAGTGATGCCGCTGGCCCTATGCTGGGGGTGATGGAGATACTTGACTGAATTAGACTTACCTCTGAGGTCAAGGAGCCCAGTCATAGGAAGACAGAGACCCATTATCAGAAAACTGTAGTAGCAGATGTTGAGTGTGGATGATACAAGATGTGTAAGCACTGTGCTTCAGCAGGACAAGAGTAGAATAATTAACTCTTCCTAAGGGGCTCAAGAAAGGTGGCATTGCCTGACTACAGACTCTATGCCCAGAGCTGATTCCTCTTCAGCACTTTACAAAGCAACACCACCCTGTTCTGAGTTCCTAGGAATATCATCCTTATTCTCTATACTCCCTGCTCAAGCTTTGGAAAGTTCCACTATCCCCAGCTGTGGTGAGCTGAGGTTGCCCTGAAGGCAGAATTATTTTTGTAAAATATAATGACCAAGAATGTTCTGGTTAAAAAAAAAGAATCTCTCAAAATTTGATTTGGAAATTTCTATAGTAAGTGACCACATATCCCGGTCTGCCCAGGACAGGCTCAGATTACACCTGTTGTTCCTGCATAAGTGTAGACAGCAAAAAATAGACTTGCCCTACCTCTAACGTTTTTACCACCTTTTCTCCTTGAGACCAGAGGAAGCAGAAGTGGTGGGAATTGTTAATATTTAGTATTCTACTGATATCCTCAGAAAAAAACATGAAAGGATCAAAGTTATTCTAAGTTCTCCATTATAACTTTCCCACCCTACTCACTGCCAACCAACAGATACCAAGTGCCTTCGCCTTCCACCATCCCATACACTCCATGCTTAAAAATTTGGTACAATCACACTTTTTCCCCCTATGTATTTAGTCTTCCAGAATATCCAAGGTGATGATTTAATGGATATGTAAACCCTGGCCCCTGTGCACAGGGGAGAAGATCCTTTTCCTCCAGCTGCCCCATCTCATTGGAGCTTCCCCATCTTGGGAGACCCATTGAAGTTGCATTACCACAGCCCTCCTTTTGTCTGGTCATAGAATAACCCAACAGTGGGAATATCAGCTCCATGGCAGGCAGCTGGAGGGGATCATGACAGCTCAGAACCCCAAGGCTGTGCTCCTACTTACTCTTTCAAGGTGACAGGCTTGCCTGTCTCTGCTTCCCGCCTCAGATTTCTCACCAACACATCTCCATACTTGGCAATGATAGGGACCATCTAAACACAAAACACAACACCACCCATAGTAAAATGTGCAGACTCTAGTCCCAGAAGGACATGGCTTTCCCCAGCACGGAGCCGTAAGTGACATTTTATAATGAATTTTGTGATGTCTTTTCTGTACATAAAGATAAAAGACCATATTTAGGAAGCTCAAATTCAGCAGACTACCCCTTGGAAAGGGACTGTGATCTTACTTTATACCTGTCCCCACCAGGTTCATTCTTTAAGTTTCTTATTAAAACTCATGTTGTTTTCATACCTCCTTGAGTTTTCCGCTGGTGAAGGTTGGAGAGAGCAATGACCGTATTCTCTTCCATTCTTCATCCTCAGCTATAGAGATGGCATTTTTCATAAATCCCACTGGACCAAAAGGCTAGAGTTCAAAGCAGAAACATTCTGTCCTACATCAGTTGTGGAGATCTCCATGGTTGTAGAAAATGTGTTAAACAGGCATCACATATTCAACAATTATTTAGTGACCATCTACTAGGTGACAGGCCCTATGCTAGATGCTCAATACAGATTTATCCCAGATGCCCAGTGTCCTGGGATGTATTTGTGTGAGGTGGCAGCATTCGGGAGACCCAGCCACCTGATGTGGTCTCCAGCCTGTATATCCCAGTCACCTTTTACATGCAAATTATCCACATGGTAGGGAACGTGTTCTTCCAGTAGAACAGACAGAATCAAGACCTAGCACTTCTGCAGTGTAGAGAAGGAGGGGAGACAGACAAGCAGGTGACTTTGGTGGATTGTACGTTGCCTCAGACGAGCTGTCAGTATGTTCTCCTACAGCATGGGCAATGTGAAAAAGAGGTGCCTCGATGTGGTGGTTTACAAAAAAAATAGTAGGTAATACCTTTAAAACTAGGAACATATTTTGAAGAAATAACATGATTTCATAAACATTCTTTTCTCTTAATTTTTTATTCCATTGATAGAAAGAAAAAAAAAGAGATAATTATTTTTGCCAACTTGGAACTGGCCTATCAAGCCAACACATTGAAACTTTCCTTCATCTTCCATAACCATATTTTTTTATAATGAGTACTTCCAGCATTCATTTATGATAAAAACTCAGGAAACTAGGGAGAGAAAATTCCTCAATTTGATAAAGAGAATCTAAAAAAAAAAAAAAAAAAAACAGCCCACTTCATCAAAATCATGCTTAATGATCAAAGACCAAAGGCTTCCCTCCTAAGATTAGGGACAATTCAAAAATTCACCACATTTACTCAACATTATACTGGGAAGTCCTAGTACAATAGACAAGAGAAAATAAATAAAAGGCATACAGATTGAAAAGGAAATCAGAGAATTGTCTCTATTTTCAAGTGACATAATTGACAATGTGTAAAATCTCAAGGAATATACAAAACGACTTCTAGAACTACCATGCCAGTTCTGCAAGGTTCTAGGATACCAGATCAACACACAAAAACAAAGCACATTTCTGTGTAACAACAATCAATATCTGAAAATACAAGAAAAACGTAATATCATTTACAGTCATTCCAACAAAAATGAAATAATTTAGCTGTAAATCTAACAAAAGATGTACAGGATCTCATGCTGAAAACTACAAAATGTTATAAGCAATCAAAGAAAACCTAAGGCAATGGAGAGGCATACTATGTTCATGAATTGAAAGACCAAACAGTAAAGATACAGATTTTCCATAAATTGGTCTACATATTTAATTCAATTTTCATCAAAATAACAGCACATTTATTTGTAGACACTGATAAACTCATTCTGAATTTTTATGGAAAAGCAGAGGACCAGGACGAGTTAAAACAAATCCGAGAAAAATAAGTCAATTAAAGTGGGAAGAATCACTCTACATGATGTTAAGAGTTACTGTACAGCTATTAGAGTCACCACAGTGTGATATTGGTGGAATAATAAACACAACGATCAATGGGACAGAGTAGTACGTGAGAGATGCAAAGAAGTATGCCCAGGTGATTTTTAACAATATGCCCACCTTTCCAAAAATGGCATTGGAAGAATTGGACAGCCATAAGCCACACACACAAAAAAAATGACGCTTGATCTAAATCTCATACCTTATGCAAAAAAAACACAAAATGGATAATAGAGCTACATTTAGTAAAGCATTAAATTTTATGACTTTTAGAAAAAAACAGCAATATAGGAAGGAGGGCTAGGCAGAGAACTTTCAAACTTGGCACCAAAAGCACAATCCAGAAAAGGAAATATTAATGCATTAGCCACCTCAAAATTTTAAAAAGTTTGCTCTGATATGGACCCTGTCAAAGAAAAAGACTTGTCACTGTAGGAAAGCAGGAGGGAGCCACATGGAGACAGAGTGGATCTGCAGCTTGATCATGCTGGTCGTTGCACGAATCTACTAATGTGATAAATTTGCATAGAATGCAAATGGGTTCTGCAGCTTGATCATGCTGATCATTGCACAAATCTATGATTGTGATAAATTTGCATAGAACACAAATGAGGGCACATAAAGTTGGTGAAATCTGAATAAGCTCTGTGAACTTTATCAATGTCAATTTCCTGTACTATAGAATGTGAATATACTGTATTTATAGTTATGCAAGATTGCAAGGTGTTACCATTGGTGGGGATGGGATGAAGTGGACATGGAACCTTCTTGTACATTTTTTAGGCAACTGTCTATGAATAGATAAGAAATTCAAAATATAAATTTAATCAATCAATCAGTATTTTAATTTCAACACATGAATGCTTACCCTCCGGTTTGTGAAGACAGAATAACATTCTTTCACTAGCACTGTTTTGATCATGTTGGGATCTGTGATAGCCAGCACAGGCTGTCGACCATCATAAAAGCTGTGTGGAAAACACAGAGTTGATCAGCCTTATTCTACAGCTAGAGCCCAACCCAGGAAGCCAGACTTTGATCCTGACATTACATAATACCCTAGTTGTACAATACACAGCAATCTTAGGTTCTAGTTCATTAGGTATGACACACAGCAAGAGACTGACACAGGAGTCACCCAAGTCTTCATATGATGAAGGATAATGTGGGCCAAACAAGGAAGAGACACTGAAAGACAAAAGAGCTCTTCTAAGAGACAATGGTTAGAAATGACAGTAGAGCATTTGTTAAGCTGGGTGGTGCATACATGGGTATTTCCCATGCCATTCTCCATAATGTTTCATATGTTTAAAATATTTTATTTTTAAAAAGAATATTAGGTCCGTGACAAATTGAAGGCAAGTAAATCATCAAATGCTCACAGGGATTAAGGGTTTCAATGGCAATTTGTGTAAGGCCTATTGACATCCAGAGCTATGTGTTCTTTTTATTAGTTACATTGCCTGTGTGGGCCATGCCAGCTCCACAGCACCCTGCAGCCAGCACTGCAGTTTCTGATGAATTGATGAGAGAAGATGAAGTACAAAGAGGCAAAAACTTCTCCCACTTGCTTCTAGTGAACAAACACAGCACTGCACCTCTTCCACTCCTCTCACCAAACCTCTAGCCCCTCTGACACGGAACAGCTGCTGCAATTGGCTGAGGCCACCTTATAAAATTACAGTCCAGGTCACTTCCAAGATGGTCAGATAGGAACATCTCCGGTCTACAACTCCCAGTGAGATCTATACAGAAGATGGGTGACTTCTGCATTTCCAACCGAGGTACCTTGTTGATCTCATTGGGACTGGTTGGATAGTGGGGGCAGCCCATGGAGGGTGAGCCAAAGCAGGGCGGGGCATTACCTTACTCGAGAAGTGCAAGGGGTCAGGGGATATCCCCTTCCTAGCCAAGGGAAGCAGTGAATGACTGTGCCTGGAGGAGTGGTACACTGCTGCCCAAATATTGCACCTTTCCCATGGTCTTCGCACCGACAGACCAGGAGATTCCCTCACGTACCTGGCTTGGTGGGTCTGATGCCCATGGAGCCTTGCTCACTGCTAGTGTAGCAGTCTGAGCTTGACTTGGGATGCTAGAGTTTGGCGGGGGGAGGGGCATCCACCATTGCTAAGGCTTGAGTAGCCAGTTCCATGCTCACAGTGTAAACAAAGCGGCAGGGAAGCTCAAACTGGGAAGAGCCTACCACAGCTCAGCAAGGCCTACCATCTCTCTAGGTTCCACCTGTGGGGGCAGGGCGTATCTGAACAAAAGGCAGCAGACAACTTCTGCAGACATAAACATCCCTGCCTGATAGCACTGAAGAGAGCAGTGGTTCTCCCAGCATGGCATTCAAGCTCTGATAATGGACAGACTGCCTCCTCAAATGGGTCCCTGATCCCCAGGCAGCCTGACTGGGAGACACCTCACAGTAGAGGCCAACAAACACCTCATACAGGTAGGTGCCCCTCTGGGACAAAGCTTCCAGAGGAAGGATCTGGCAGCACTATTTGCTGTTTTGCAGCCTCTGCTCGTGATACCCAGGCAAACAGGGTCTGGAGTGGGCCTCCAGCAAACTCCAACAGACCTGCAGCTGAGAGTCCTGTCTGTTAGAAGGAAAACTAACAAACAGAAACGAATAACATCAACAACAACAAAAAGGACATCCACACCAAAACCCCATATGTAGGTCACCAACATCAAAGACCAAAGGTAGATAAAACCACAAAGATGGGGAGAAGCCAGAGAAGAAAGGCTGAAAATTCCAAAAACCAGAACACCTCTTCTCCTCCAAAGGAGCACAACTCCTTGGCAGCAATGGAACAAAACTGGATGGAGAATGAGTTTGACAAGTTGACAGAAGTAGGCTTCAGAAGGATGGTAATAACAATCTTCTCCAAGCTAAAGGAGCATGTTCTAACCAGTCGCAAGGAAGCTAAAGACCTTCGAGAAAGGTTAGACGAATGGCTAACTAGAATAACCAGTGTAGAGAAGAGCTTAAATGACCAGGTGGAGCTGAAAACCAGTTAGAGAACTTCGTGAAGCATACATGAGCTTCAGTAGCCAATTTGATCAAGTGGAAGAAAGGATATCAGTGACTGAAGATCAAATTAATGAAATAAAGTGAGAACACAAGATTAGAGAAAAAAGACAGAAGAGAAATGAACAAAGCCTCCAAGAAATATGGGACTATGTGAAAAGACCAAATCTATGTTTGATTGGTGTACCTGAAAGTGATGGGGAGAATGGAACCAAGTTAAAAAACACTCTTCAAGATATTATCCAGGAGAACTTCCCGACCTAGCAAGGCAGGCCAACATTCAAATTCAGGAAATACAGAGAACACCACAAAGATACTCCTTGAGAAGAGCAACCCCAAGACACATAATCATCAGATTCACCAAGGTTGAAATGAAGGAAAAAATGTTAAGGGCAGCCAGAGAGAAAGGTCAGGTTCCCCACAAAGGGAACTCATCAGACTAACAGCAGATCTCTTGGCAGAAACCCTATGAGCCAGAAGACAGTGGAGGCCAATATTCAACATTCTTAAAAAAAAAAATTCCAACCTATAATTTCCTACCCAGCCAAACTAACCTTCATAAAAGAAGGAGAAATAAAATCCTTTACAGACAAGCAAATGCTGAGAGATTTTTGTCACCACCAGCCCTGCCTTACAAGAGTCCCTGAAGGAAGCACTAAACATGGAAAGGAACAACCCGTACCAGCTACTGCAAACACATGCCAAATTGTAAAGACCATCAACGCTATGAAGAAACTGCATCAATTAATAAGGAAAACAACCAGCTAATATCATAATGACAGGATCAAACTCAAACATAACACTATTAACCTTAAATGTAAATGGGAGAAATGCCCCAGTTAAAAGACACAGACTGGCAAATTGGATAAAAAGTCAAGACCCGTTGTGTGCTGTATTCAGACAACCCACCTCACATGCAAAGACATACATAGGCTCAAAATAAAGGTATGGAGGAAGATCTACCAAGCAAATGGAAACCAAAAAAAAAAAAAAAAAAAAAAATGCAGGGGTTGCAATCCTGGTCTCTGAAAAAACAGACTTTAAACTGACAAAGATCAAAAGACACAAAGAAGGGATTTATAATGGTGACGGGATCAATTCAACAAGAAAAGCTAAATATCCTAAATAAGTATGCACCCAAATACAGGAGCACCCAGATTCATAAAGCAAGTTCTTAGAGACCTACAAAGAGACTTAGACTCCCCACACAATAATAATGGGAGATTTTAACACTCCACTGTTGATATTGACAGACCAACAAAACAGAACATTAACAAGGATATTCAGGACTTGAACTCAGCTCTGGACCAAGAAGACCTAATAAACATCTACAGAACTCTCCACCCCAAATCAATAGAACATACTTGTCAGCACCACATCACACTTATTCTAAAATTGACCACATAATTGGAAGTAATACACTCCTCAGCAAATGTAAAAGAACAGAAATCACAACAAGCTGTCTCTCAGACCACAGTGAAATCAAATTACAACTCACGATTAAGAAAGTGACTCAATTGCACAACTATATGGAAACTGAACAACCTGCTCCTGAATGACTACTGGGTAAATAAGGAAGTGAAGGCAGAAATAAAGATGTTCTCTGAAATCAATGAGAACAAAGATACAACATACCAGAATCTCTGGGACACATTTAAAGCAGTGTGTAGAGGGAAATTTGTAGCACTAAATGCCCACTCGAGAGAGCAGGAGAGATCTAAAATCGACACAGTAACATCACAATTAACAGAACTAGAGAAGCAAGAGTAAACAAATTCAAAAGCTAGCAGGAGACAAGAAATAACTAAGATCAGAGCAGAACGGAAGGCGATAGAGACACAACAAACCCTTCAAAAAATCAATGAATCAAGGAGCTGTTTTTTTGAAAAGATCAACAAAATACATAGACCGCTAGCAAGACTAATAAAGAAAAAAGAGAGAAGAATCAAATAGATGCGATAAATAATGATGAAAAGGATATCACCACTGGTCCTGCAGAAATGCAGATTACCACCAGAGAATACTATAAACACCTCTATGCAAATAAACGAGAAAATCCAGAAGAAATGGATAAATTCCTGGACCCATACCCCCTCATAAGACTAAACAGGGAAGAAGTTGAATCTCTGAATAGACCAATAACAGGTTCTGAAATTGAGGCAATAATTCATAGGCTACCAACCAAAAGAAGTCCAGGACCAGATGAATTCACAGCCGAATTCTACCAGAGGTACAAAGAGGAGCTGTTATCATTCCTTCTGAAACTATTCTGAACAACAGAAAAAGAGGGAATCCTCCCTAACTCATTTTATGAGGCCAGTGTCTCCTGATACCAAAGCCTGGCAGAGGCATAACAAAAAAGGGAATTTTAGTCCAATATCCCTGATGAACATCGATGCAAAAATCCTCAATAAAATACTGGCAAATCAAATCCAGCAAAACATCAAAAAGCTTATCCACCAGGATCAACTCAGTGTCATCCCTGGGATGCAAGGCTGGTTCAACAT